>NC_090997.1:56551666-56892500 GCF_041146395.1 Eulemur rufifrons | reverse complement strand
AATAGTAATTAAACATCCTGATCTGATTTGTTGTGTCTGACTGAAATAGACCTAGCTTTGGTTGCAGACATTTTATTTTCATTTAAATTCCCTTATTACTTTTTCTCTAATGAGAATAGTTTACGCACATTTTTAAAAGTATTTCCAAATATCAGAATGTTGGCCATCATACTAGAATATTTTCTTTAAAATCATTACCATTTTAAATTAACTATCTAAAAAATCCATCACTCAGGAGGGTCAATATGATCTATGATCATAGGCTCTACTGCTAAATCACTCATCTCCACCACTCACAGCTATCTGCCCTTAGTTCCCTACCTAAGACATGGCAACAGTAGGAAGACCTAACTAATCAGGGTATTGTAAAAACTGTGTCAGTTAATATAATGTCAGCAGAAAGCAATTACTCAATAGTTTGTTAAATAAACATTAAATGTTGTGACTTCACCTACAGTTGCATACTCAAACTCCAATTTTAATTTCCTGATAATTAAAACGTTCTTTTCCTACTCCTAAAAGCACAGTAGCTATAAACATAAGCTGCTTTGTAAGAGGTAGATTTAGTTTTCCCAAATGACAAATCCTGGAAGTATAACCACAGATAGTAAGTACTGTATAATCTGGCTGACTGAGATCACTAGTTTTCTCATAGAGTTCCATGAGCCCTTGAATTTTATATAGATGCTTTAAGGGATTCCATGAAATGAGGAGAGAGAAGTATGGTGGTAGCATCAGGGAGGTTTCCAGTTTATACGTGTGTGTGTGTGTGTGTGTGTGTGTGTCTTTTTATATATGTGTGTGTGTGTATCCGTGTATACATTTGCATGTGTGTATATATATTCTAAGAAGGAAGGAAAGAAGGTACATAGGGAGGAAAGAAGGAAGGAAGGAAGGAAGGAATGGAAGGGAGGAAGGAAGAATCTGAGAACATGGGCACTGGTTTCAGGGAGTCTCTTGTATAATTTAATTGAAAGCGAGGGAAAGAAATGTATGGCTAACTGATATTTAAAATAATAATCATATTTCACTTCACTTTTTTTCTTAAACTGAAGAGATGTAGTGAACAAAAACCAAAAAATATAAATCTAGACCAACAAAAATGTCCTCTAATTTGAATTTCCAGTGTGCTCCTCATGGTATCACTCAGGAAGCTTTTCATCTGTCTCTATTTGATTCATCACCATTCTTGTAAGGGGGCAATGTAAGTCAAGTCAACCCTTTCCTATTTCCAAGCAGCACTCCCCCCGCCCCACACTCTCACTCTCCGGCCTTGTGCTGCCTTGTCAGTGGTCTGCTCTGCTTTATCTTCCTCACATTTAGCTCAATACAGCTCTGATTCCAGTTCTACTCTTTCTTTTTTTTTTTTTTTTTTGAATTTAAATCACCTTTCCCCTCTAAGAATAACTGCTACACTTAACTCTATCCTCTCTGTTTCCATAGATCTTGCTTCATTATCTGTCTTCATCTTCCATCTCCTTCAGTTTCACTTTGTAAAATTCTATTGGCCTCCCAATTAATATTTTTCTGCCCATAAAAATTGTCAGTTACCCCAAATCTGTATATTTAACCCTAATAGCTCTTTTGACCTAAAGTGAATTTCCAGTGTCCTTACAGTAGACTTTTCAATACTGATACATCCAGTATTAATTCATAATCCTTCCTCTTAATCCTTCCTCTTTTATTACCTTCCCTATCTCTGTTAATAGCATCACCTGCCAGCATCCCTAAATAAATAATTGCATGGTCCTGCCACTAGTGCTCAGCTCACTTAGGCTCAGCATCCTTTTAGTCAATTTTTGCTTTTTACATTCCTCTGCCCCTCATCCCAAAACTCCAGACAATTGTCAAAGTGCATCAGTATAACTCCAGAATGTCTCTCATTTCTTGCCCTTTCCCTTTTCTGTTTTTTCCGATTGGCATTATCCTAGTTCAGGCTGTCACTCTCAGTAGCATTAGTCACCTAACTAGACTTTCCACTTTATATTCCAAATTTATAATCTCTATATACTATATACTATTCTGATCGAATTTTCATGTAGACTAATTTCTGTAATATACAGCTCTGTTAGAAACAAATCTTCAACTATGTCCATGGTCTATATATAAAATATCCTCTTCAAGCATAGAATTCAAGAACCTTTGCATTGTGCTCCAAAATACCTTTCCAAGATTATGATCAACAATCTTTCCTCACAAACTCTGATCTCCTACCAGCCAGGCCGCTAGCCTCTTTCCAGAAAAAAAGCCCTATATTTATTCTTATGCATTGCTTTGCTTATATTGTCATTCAGTCTGTAATTCCCTACTCTCCATTGCATAGATATTCAAATCCTACACCAATCCTTTAATTCTACTCAATACCACCATATAGTTGTGGCTTTCCTCATCCTCTTTCATAGAGAATATCTATAATAGAGACCAATGAATATCCCTCAGTATTAATTTTTCTCCGAGTTTTACTTACTGGGAACATTGCTGTCCAGCTAAAACCATACTTCCTAACTTCCTTTTTTATGCAATTCAGTTTGAGCCACTGGAATATGAGCAGAAACAATGTGTGCAACTTTCTGAGAATTCTCATTATGGATATTTTCCCTGGACTCTCTTCCTTCTCCTTGTTTTTTTTTTTTTTTTTTTTTTTTGGGAAATGGTGATGACTAGAGAAATATTAGAAGCCCCAATGGTGAGGGTGACAGAGCTGCCCCACCAGCCTTGACCTGTTCTACTCTGGGCTGTGAATGATAAAGAAATAAATGTCTTCTGATTCAAGGCACAGTATTCTGGCTGTCTTTGTTACAGAAGTTTAACCAGTACTTGAATAACTCACGTCTCTCTCTCTTTTTTCCATATCTTTAGCACTAAGAGCTTCAAGTCATACTTATCCTTGTCATAGCCTGATTTCGTCACTATAAATTAATACACATCTCTCCCCTTTACAATTAGATTGTAAACTAATACACGCAATTGCAGTTTCTGATTTATCTTTGTGTTTCCTCCAATTTCTAGCATAACTTTTTAAAAATTACTGAGCATTTAAAACATACCCGAATTATTCTGATGTTCTATTTCTTCTTCAATTTCAAGCCAAACATCTAAAATGATTATGCTCCTTTTTCTCTCCACCTAATTTCTCCTTGACCATAAGCTTTCATCTCTGTAAAATCTTGCTTTTGAATCCATAGTCTTTTTCCTTAAGTCTACTTTTTAAAACATTCTTGAACTTCTATTAGCATGATTGAACGATGTCTTCTCCTTTACCTTTGTGACCTGCACCTCTGCTTCTCTACTCTCTGTGCCACTAACAGAGCATCCCTCATGGCCCAGTCTCAGCTCTCAGAACTTCCTTTCCTCTTTAATCACCTAATACATTAATGGCCTTGCCCTCTATGCTGATGATTACAAAACTCTCTTAACTTACAGCCATATATTCTCTCTCAATGTATTTCCATCCATCTCTATAAATTCCTACCTAGGCAGTTCACCTTTATGTTATACTTAAAAATGTTTAAAATTGAATCCAATAACTTCAACACTAGCTCTCCTTCCCAATTTCTCCATTTCTAAACTGATAGGGCAATTCTCTGAGCTCTTGAGACTTAAAGTATATTTCCATATTCTTCAAATCTTCTTCCTTAAATACAAACTACGCTTAAGACATATCAACTTTTTTTAATAATGCCTTTTTGGTTGATCCCATCAATATCCACTGTCTTTCATCTCTGTTCTGAATCACGAACTTTCAAAGGCAATTCCTACTTAATTCCTCTATTCTCCATTTTGTCTTGCAAAACTTGCCTCATAGTAAGTTATGCATCATGCAACTCCCCTTCTTTAGAATGAACCAATTTCTATTAGCTACGGAATTGGGTTAAACATTCCTCTGCCTCTGAATTTCAAGGTTCTAATATATATGAGAATCAATATTTTTAATTTAATTAAAACTGTTATGTAAACTGACCAATTTTCTCATTTGTTTCTCATTTCTCATTTTGCCTTTGCTTATACTGTTCCTACTAAAAGTCCTCTTCCCTTCCATTAATTCAACCAACTGGCTTCTATCCTAGTCCTTTCTGAAATTCCAGTGTTTACTTTTGCCCCAAAGCTTACTTATTTGAAATCTCTATTTATCACTTCTTGCCTTGTGCTCTACTATTGGGGGTTCATGTGTTGGTTTTGCATTCTCAAAGTTCTATGAGGTCCTCAAGATATGGGATTTTTAAATCATTATCCTCCTCATTATCATCATTTCTTACATTACTTCAGTGCCTAAGAGAGGCATGATAGAATGACTACAGGTTATGAAACTAGAAGACTTGAGTTCCAGCCAAATATATACTTTGTACTTAGTGATAGACCACTAAATCTCCTGAGCTGAATATTCATCTAAAAGAAGAGGGAAAAAAATCTGAACAGGAGAAATTACATATGCAAAACATTTTGCAAACTATACATTACTATATAATCCTTATTTTAAAATTTCTTACTCTAGATCCTTATAGCAAAGAAATAATTTAGAAAGCATATAAAATAATCTACTGCTCATGGAGGAAATAATTTTACCATTTTCTGAAAAATGCTAATTCAACATTAATTTGAACACTTTATCATATCAGTGGCAAACTACATTACAACTAATGGAGAGTACAAAAATTATTTTTATAACATTATATACTATTTTAAGCCAATAAGCTATATACTTTTACACATTTCAACACTTTTTTTCTTGCTGCTTCCTTAAACTGGAATGACCTTGCTATAATGTGCTCTTTTCATATTTCAGAATTTAAATTCATTATGAGTTGATTTTTTTCACCATTATTATTACATAATAATCCTCAACTTTCACCTGCACTGTTCCAAATTCAAAGCAAATCTGTGTTGAAAACTTAACAATAGTAACTGAAATACTCTGATTTTTTGCTCTGCTTTACTTTGCTTAATTACTTAATTAACATAGCAATTACCCACCTCATTTTATATATGGAATTAAATCGGTTGGAATAGGGAAAACGAATAACTTTCCAACTGAATTTGTATTAAATGAAATAGAAAGAACCATTTCCAAAATGAAGTATAAACAAACATTCCAGTATGAGAAATACAAAGCTTTTTAGCATTATAGAACATTTACATATTGACTGTGGTTTGGGAAGTTCCAAAGTAATTTAAAAATCTACAATTTGATATTCAAATTTTTAATTGTTACCTCTTTGATTTGTGAAAAATAAGATTTTTTTAAAGCTATGGTAACTATTTTCTAGGGAGTGAGACATTTATTGAATAAAAATATAAAATTCTGAAAAGAAAATAAAATTGTCTTTCTTAAGAGAAATTATGTCATCTAATCTTTTTATTAAAAATAAATTAGGTGACAAGATGAAGCAGATCTGATTATTTAGGAGAGAAGTGGGAAGCAGGTAATTACTACTTAAAATCCATATACACTAAATACCCTCTCATAACGACTATAAACCAGGTTTTAGCCCCAATTCTGGATTTTTTCATGTCACTTCAGTGATACTCAACTTTTTACTATGACTTAAATGAGTCAGGTACGTTTTTAACACAGATGATCAGAGCAGTTTGGTGCTAACACAGGTGAGCATAGAGCCACTGGTATATTCAGCATTTACTAGAAACATAGAGTATAGGAGTGGATTTTCTAGTTATCTCCAGCATAAAAGTAAATAGCTAGAAATAAGAGAACATTTCTAGATCTAGATGGACGAGAGTCACAAGGGTAACTCTATTTCTAGAGGATGAAGTTACTATTATTAGTTTAACCCAGGAATGCCTTGAAGAGCGTCAGCTATAAGAACTATCATACTTGGCAGAAATGTAGATTAAAAGCCAGGAAAAAAGGGAGATGAGCTCTCTACAGGCTTATCAGTTAATAGACAATCTCATACATCTCTGATAAGTGACATGACCTGTAGAAATTATGCCATTTTTATGATATCTCTGGCGGAAGCAGACATAAAATAGGAACTTCTCAAGCCTTTGAAAACAGGCCTGCCTTCAACTAAAAAAAGAGCTTAAAAAAGGCATAAAGAACCAAGTAAAGCCATCCAGGTAACGCAAGTTTAAATAATAAACTTTTGAAATAAGACAAGCAATTAACAATAAAAAATCTCACCTTATGTTTATGTCATGCTTGTCAATTATAAAAAGAAACTTAGCTATGTTATCACATTCTGAATGGTAACAAATGACCTAAGAGTATCATTATCATTAGTATAAAACTTTAGATTTGTACAGACCAGGGATCTGCCCAAGAATACACAGAATGGTGGTGCCAGGTCTGTAATGGAGGTCTCCTGTGAACATGTCCATACTCTTATTGCAACCCATCCCCAATTAATATTTCAATCATTAACATCTCCCATTAAAAAAAAAAGAGAATTCCTATGATATAATTAATTACCTAGTGATGGGAGAATATTATTTCTAGTTTTCCTATTCTTCAATGAGGAATTGCTCAATTTTCACTCAGAAGCCTCCTTTTTAAATTACTTTTTAGCACAGTTGTATTGTTTACTTTAGAACCAAATCATATATACTGAGAGCATTCAAAAATTAAGATTTGGTCATAATGCCTATGATGTCATCAGAATACAAAAAATTCACACATGTTCAAGAAAAAGTCCTGTTTTGATTAATAAGTACGTTAACTGCCGTCTGATTTCCATTCAAAAATATTACAAATTGAATAGTATTTTTTTCATTTACCATTATACCAAGCCTAATAATATAAATATTTCAAATGTTAAAATAATATATGCATAGATATAAAATCCTTAAGGAATGCTTAAATTCATCTGAAGTTTAAACTGTTTATAGCATTCTTTGTTCTGTATTTTATCTTTGAGTTCTAACTGAATTCTAACTATTTTGCACATGCAATAGAAAACCGCTTCTTTTACTCTGTCAGAAAAATTTATATGTTTAAATCCATGAAGAAATGCTAAAAGCAAGTGCCTCAGCATTTTTGTGACCCACCACAGTATCTTTGAGATGAAATAAATCTAGTAAAGGAATTTGACTCAACATATTGGAAGACAGGGAAAAATAAAACTTTCCAAAGAAAACTGCTTATATTTTTCAAAACCATTCATTTTTAATGAACTTTGATCTCAGAAAAGAAAATATCAAAAAGTAATCTTAAAATATTTTATGTGCCTACTATAAACAATTATCAAAGATAATGTCATATAACTGGGAAATGTACCATACCAAACACACTGCCATTAGGTTCTCTTTCTAATACACACACAAAACACAGGGATTCACTAATGGAAACTTCTATAAAAATATCCTTGCCTCCCTAAAGTTTAATCTGTGCAGTTACCTTTTGTAATGTTACTAAAAGTATAAGAAACAGGGATAAATTCCTCAAATACTGTTTTATTCCATAGTAAACAAAACAATGGTGTCTTTTCAGCAGCATGCTCCACAAACCTTCCAAACTGTTCTGAGCTTTATGAGTATGATCTACTTATATACTCGGCAATTATCATTTCACTTTTAGGTGTTAGTGTTTCATTACTTGTTTTCACTTTCCTAATTAATTGTAAACACTCTCCTTAGCCAGAAAATTTGCATTGTGATTATTCCAAATAAACAGTTTATATCACCTAAATAGTAATTCCTTTTCAGAAATAAGGATGGTTGGTATTCTGTATCAGTTGATACTATACATCTTCTGTTGTTAGTTATGAATAATATATATCCCAAAATATTTTCTATTGCTCAATAAATTAAATTTGTAATGCTTAAAAAGTAATTGTGTGTGCATTAAAGCATGAGTCACACAAACCCATATTTTTTAATCATGCATATTTTAAGTACTTTAAGAATTAGTTTCAAAGGAAAAGACTTCCCTAGCTATACTTACTTTTAGTTACCTTCCAAATCATTAATGAGCAGGATATTAGTCAAGTCTGTGTTGCATTTTCTATGCTCAGATGTAAAGGCTTCATAATGTTAAATGATATGGTGAAGTGTTGAAGTTAGATGAAATTAAACTATGGTTAAAAAAGAAATGAAAGGAACAAAACATTTGGAAAATATTGTTACACATACTAAGAAATAATATACAAGTGTACAATTTAGAAAGATGTTTTTAATAAAATAAATGCAATTGAATGTAAATATATTTGTTTCAATTAAATGATTCTCAAAGGTCAAAATTACCTGTCAATCATATACTCATGATCCCATTTGATAAGAGTAAATAAAAGTTATTGCAATGTATTAATATTAGCTAGCTAGCACTATAACAAAAGATTTCCAAACAGAAAGAGTGACAACTGGGGAATGGAGAAAAACACATCAAGGGGATTAAGTGACATGATTTCACATCCCAGACCACACTGCAAGCAGTGTAAAGTCAACAGATTCTCTACATAGTCATTATTATCTATACCACTGTAAAACTAGCCCTTTTGCTCTTTTTTTGATATATTCTCCTGCTGATTTGGATTACTTTAAACATCTACATAGCTGAATCGCACTTGTATCTCACCTATGCTTCAGTTTGATTTTTCTAGCTGCCCACAAGACATCTCCACCTGGATATATTGCTATACTTCAAACTCAGCATGACCAATACTAACTTGATCACCCTCCCCATACCAAGCTGACACCTTGTCTATATTAAACCAATTTGGCAGGTAATCCAGGCATTTTCCTACCATCCAGATGAGAATTCTTGAAGTCAACTGTCTTTTTTCTTCAATATCTGTATCTGGCATATCACCAAAGTTTATTGTATTTTTTCTTCAAAGTAATTCTTGAATTTGCCCTTTCATTCTCATTTCACAATCCCCGTTACTATAATTTTTGCTTATACTTTGGTTACCTCTAACCCAACAAATTGCCCTACTTTTTAATTCTCTCATCTACATCTCTTTTGTCTCTATCCTATATACGACTATTACGCAAATCTTCACAAATTTTAATATGCTTTAATCTTCGATCAAAAATCTGCAAGAAATCAATATTGCTTTTCATTCAACTTCAACCTCTTTTGCTCTATTTTCAAGGTTTTAGATAGTTGAGTCATATCATTATGTTTCCCTACTATGCCCTAACAAATATTTTATAGTTTATTTAAGTAAACCCATAAAATCTCATACATGGCATTTGTGTAACATCTTACATGGCATTCATATAGAGATCCCTATACTTTGTTGATGTTCGCCCTCTCCACTGAAATTTTCCTCCATTACAATCAATTAATGAATATTCTACTTTACATAGTATAATACAATTTACCTGTTGGATGATATACCCCTTGACAGGAGGATATACCATATTTTTACAACCTACTCTACTTGAAGTATTCTCCATTTAATATCATTATCCTCCATTTAATATCATTTTCTTCATCCTTTAAAGCCTAATTCACTTATTGGGGTAAGAGATCCTTTGAAGGAAGGGAATACGCCATTTTAATTTTATATCTCTTATATAAGAACAGTCCTGAAAATAGAATAAATGCCCAATAAGTAGCATTGTTGTATTGAGTTCACATATATAGAGAAATAAAATCCTTTAGCACTTTATTCAGTGTTATCTAGAATGTGTGATACCACTGGATATAGAAGATTCAGAGCAGAGCTGCTTTCTTAGTGAATAATTATCATAATAATGCTTTTCAATAAATAGCACACAGGAAAGGATTTTTTAAATGTAATATAGAAGTATTCTAGAGTTTATAAAACAATTACTAAAATTTATTCTTCAGTATTCATTTATCAAGCAAATGAAATGTGGTAATGTTGACAGGTAGTCAATATTTGACATTTTGGACAAACAATATTTATCTTAATTACCTGTTTACCCTGCCTACCTGTCTTTTTAGTGATTTATTTCCTGAACAGGAGTATTTCATATTTAAACTATGGATGGAATAAATCCTGCCACTTTAAATCCAAAGATAAAATGTATTCAAAATCATACAACTATTATATTTTACACAGTTAAATATTTCTATGAACAATAAACAAAATATCAGAATCATTATTAACCTGTAAAAATACAGAAGTCAAAAATGAGCTTTCTATTATTTTCATCACAAGCTCAAGATTCCTCAACAGAGTGATTGGTGAAATCTAAGCTATGACTGGTTTGTAAATAAGATATATTTCCTTTAAAAAATAAATAAGAATATTAAGAATCTCAGACAGCTGCTGGATGGCCAGTCTTAATTAGAAACTGCACGTAAAAAAGTGGGAACAAAATATTTTTTAACGACACAAGAAAAAACAACATGAAACTAAATGAAATGCCTCAGAAATTCTAAGAAACAACAGATCTCTTCATGAAACTGAGCAGTAGGCACAATAATACGAACCCCTGTCAGCAGGATTTTGGCTATGAATGAAAGCACTGCTTTTAAATGTGCACGAAGAGAAGTAAGCCTTAGCTATTATTCAGCCCTTTCAAGCACAGCTTTCCCACCACTGGTAAGCATTGTTGATAACATAATCCTTGAGCATGAATTATGGAGGTGCCTGTAAATACTGAGAGCTGACAGGGATGTGGGAGTGAGACTAAGAATCCCTTCCCCACTTAGGAATGCTAAGTGTTGGAAGCTGAAACAGTTCTTTAGAGAGTCTTTTTTTTTTCAATCCTGAAAATTATTTAAAAAAAAAAGTTCTATTCTTTCTCTGATTATCTAGCATAAGGTTACTTTTTTTGCTATATATGCAGGGCATTTTTAAAAATAATACTTTAGAGTAACTGTGCAAGTTAGCTGGATGTCAAATGAAGAATATAAGTGACAGTTGTCTTGATATACCAGATTGTGTGGTCTTGCGTACGGTGCTCTCTGTTTTCTGTCTCTCTGTCTTTGTGTATGTCTCTAATTGTGTAATAAGACAAGTCACTTCATCCCATTCTCCTTCCCTGCAAAATGATCATATTGGGCTCAGTGCTCTCAAGTTCTCTTCACTCTTTGAATATTGTAATTTCTACATAGATGAGAAGCTTGGATGGGACCATTTTTGAATTGTTTTAATGTCGAATTTTTGAGAATAAAGGCTTCCACGGAGTTAGATTTAAGATGAAATAGAGGAGGGGAAGCGTTAAAGTATTTGACTACCTAAAAATATTTAAACATTCAAATGTTTAAACAAATACATGCAACTGTTGCAAATAATGATTACTTTTAAGTTTAAAGGATGTTGAGGTTAATCTTTAATTCAGTATCTCCTAAAACATTCTGAACCAGTAGCAGATACAATGAAGCTACCCATAAAATTTTTTACAGTTACTGGAATATTTTTTCCTGAATTTCTTAAAGCTTTAAAGAAAATTTTATGTATTTTATATGCCTTTCTTTCATCTAATATAGCTAGCACTTCTCTACACTAAAGTATTTACTGAAATATTTATAAAACTCTGTCATAAAACTTTATGTATATTAACCTCTCAGAGAATCAGAAATCATTATTAAACATCATCCTCAGCAACTTTAAAGGTCTGTATAGATGTATTTAAGCAAAATTTAAGAACAATTTAAAAGTTAATTTGTCATTTTGCATTCGGTTTTTACCATCTTTAAATATTTTGTCCATCCATTATGGAAAAATCAAGGAAAGCTCTTTACTTTGTAATTTTTGATATGTAATATTTTTCTAAATTAAAACATATTTTATATACATAGACATATATGTATATAGACATTGTTGAACAAGTAGAGAAATGAGAAATGATTACTGAGAGATATTTTCTATTACTATTAGTATTATCGTCTATCAACATCTAATTTTCTCTCTTATTCTCAGTTTTTTATTCCTTAGAGGGAGGAGGTTGCCCCTAGTCATTCCTAAAGATTCTTCTTAACACTGACAATCTAAAATTTCATTATTTTTTCAAAAATGTATCCTTACTTATTATCTATCTGTTCACAAGGGTAATTATTTAAGTCCCTGATAGTTGCAGGGACTCCATGTTGGTGAGGAGGCTGCAGTTAAAATGTTTTGCTATAGCCCCAAACCACTGGCATTTATTATTCCTTCTTTCTTCCTATCATCTTTGTATGCTCAACTATCCCCAAATTTGCTCTGGTTTTTCCAGATGCTGTTTATCTTCTCCTTTCTAGTTTTTTGTTTGTTTGTTTACTGTATCCCTGTCAGAAGACAAAACAGCCCTTACATTTATACGGTAATGTTAAGAAAGCAATAGCGCAAACACAGCGTTTGGCTGCTTCTCTTTAAAGTATGACTATACATACAGGTGAAGTGAATCCATTGAAGGGCAAAACAAAATTTCTCTCTGAAAATGCATAAAGATACTTGAATAATTATTAGCCAGTGTTTGTGTGTGTGTGTGTGTGTGTGTGTGCTGTGTATGTTTGTGATATTTTACTATGACTTCCTTTAGTTACTGTCACTCAGTTTTTCTGCTGGAATGTCTACAGCATTCTTTAGCTTTCTACTCCATCCCATTTGTTTCAAATAGACCTTTATTTAAAAGGCAGGTCTAGTCAGTTACTATAATTTTTAAAAAATGAAAAAAAAAATAAGGAATACATCTGAAAGCTATATGACACATGATGTAAATGTACAACATGCTCAAATATACAGTATGATTAGAGCTGTGTGCCTTACTTGTAAATACATACTACATATTTACCAAAAAACCTCAGAGAATTCCACATGCTTAAACTTGATTTGGGTTGATGACATCCGTATTCATCTATTTAGCTTCTATCTCCTATCAATTTGATAATGGAGTTGAATCTTTTGTTTGTTATGCTTTCACTTATAACCAAAACTAAGTAAACATTAGCTTAGCTTGAATTTTACACCTAGTTAAATTATTTTATGCTCTAATGCATGAATCACTAATATGTTTAGAGCTTTTATTTCACTGTGAAACAGATTGCCTTTTATTGAGTTAAATTTTTTTACAAATATGATTCAAAATAATTTTATATTAAAACAAAGTTAGCTATGGACTTAGTATTTGAAGTATATAAAAATGTTGATTCACAGCCAATGTAGTTATATGGCAGTTCAAAGATTAACTGAATAACTGAATACTATTTAAAAAAGGATCAAGTAATAACAGATTTGTATCAAAATAGTGGTTTGAAAAACATTAATGTTTTCCTTGCTTTGTATTTAATAGTGCAATATCAAGATGTAAAACAGCATTTGGCATATTTTCTCAACATCAGAAAAAGAATTTTTGCCTTAAATTATTTTATCAATGTTAGAACTTCTAGAATATGACAATATTCTACTGCTTGGATGAAGGTATTTTATAAGCTTGATATTATTTAGAAGGTGGATCATCTCCCTAATTATTTTAACATACTATGAACCTCATCATTAATAAATAGCTCTGTACGAACAGTTAGAGATTTTTCCTGCCGCCGTCCTCATCACTGAACCTACCTACTCCCCAAAGCTTGCTTCCCATTTTAGAATTTATAGCAAGCTAAGTTGATTTAGAAGGTCACATATGGGATTCTACAATTTTTCTGGCCTATTCAAAATATGAACATGCAATTTCTTGAATGATTTTTTATGATCTATTAAGCAGAAGGGACAAAACCAGATTGTAGATATATTTTGTTTGGGCCAAATCATGCCTTAAGCATTCCCTTAAATTTAAAAACAGAATTGTCCAGCCTTGTTCTCTAAAATCTCTTTTTTTACAACTGTGCTATCAGAGAATAACTACCCATGTTTATTTCCATACCTCAATGTTTATCTTAATTCTACTGCATTTTTTTCCTCTGCATCTTTATCAATGTTGTGTTTGTCCTTAGAAATATAATATAGAACATACAACCATATATAATTACATAGCTGTTGTGTAAGTCCAACACTGACTCTGTGGCCAATTATGCTATATGTGATATTTGGCTTATCATATATATGTTTTCTTTCCTTGGCAAAGGAAACAGCTTGAATTTGCCAAATTGTGTAGGTTGGATTGGAAACTAAGGATCAGGAGTCAAAATGGAGTATTCAAGAAAGTATATATTTAAAGAAACATTTTATGCTTTTAAAGGCACATAAATCATCTCAGAACTTTCATTTTAGTCCATAAGCTCCAATAAACTGAAATTCATGGCAGATAAATTTATAGAGGAATTGTAAAGAAATTTTGAATAATTATCTAATATTTATTTAGATTAACATAAAATGTAGAAAAGTAGAAGATTCAAATAGTTGCAGTTTTATGAGACCAAAGTAGATTAGTAGATAAGTAGTAATAGTAGGAGATAGTAATAGTAGATTAGTAATTATTGACTCAAATTTAAAATTGAGATATAAATTTTCTACTAATCACTTTAACCTGTGAAATTATATTCATTTATATTATTTCTTTCTACATCAGATAAAAAACTTTATAATCAAGCTAAATATTTTAAGTGAAAATCATAACATTTTCTGAATTATACCATTTTTTAACAAATGAAATTCCCTAATCACATGGCTTTTGAACACAAAATAAAATTATATATGTCAATATTAATGAGCTGACTATATATTCACAGTATTTTAACTTGCAAAAAATAGTTTTGAATGCAAAGAATGACTCTAAACTATTTGGCATATGTTTATGCATTGTATTATAATCACACATTCTCTTGTTTTTTAGTGTAGAAAAATATACCATTTCTAATATTCACTAAATGTTTCTTTCTGTTCTTTACAAAATATTAAGAACAATTTATGGCCGGGCGCGGTGGCTCACGCCTGTAATCCTAGCTCTCTGGGAGGCCGAGGTGGGCGGATCGTTTGAGCTCAGGAGTTCGAGACCAGCCTGAGCAAGAGCGAGACCCCATCTCTACTAAAAATAGAAAGAATTATATGGACAGCTAAAAATATATATAGAAAAAAATTAGCCGGGCATGGTGGCACATGCCTGTAGTCCCAGCTACTCGGGAGGCTGAGACAGGAGGATCGCTTGAGCTCAGGAGTTTGAGGTTGCTGTGAGCTAGGCTGACGCCACGGCACTCACTCTAGCCTGGGCAACAGAGTGAGACTCTGTCTCAAAAAAAAAAAAAAAAAAAAAAAAAAAATAAAAAAAAAACAAAAAAAAAGAACAATTTACTTGATTCTGTTTAATGTTCAAATTCTATAACAGCACATAGAGTTTTAAGAATACATACTTTTTAAAATAATTATTAAATAAAGCATTTATATATTACAACATTTACATCAATTTGTGTGTTCTCAAAACTCTAAACATATTCATCAGATTTTTATTTCTGTTGGTGCTTCTTTATATTAGGTTTATGTACTTAGGAATTAATTGTTTATTAATATTTCTTAACAAATGCAATCATTAAGAATTGCATTGCTTCTTTTTTATTATTATTATTTACTCATTTTTTTTAGGGCTATCCAAATAAAGCAGTGGCAGTGGACAAGTAACAAAGAAATCCATAGCTGGTTGTGATCAATTAGTTGTAAACACCACTGCACTCACACCAGTCATAGAATTGCCTTATTTCTTAATGCAATTAATAATTATTTTTCACTTTTGGTTAATGAGAATGTACATACACGTATCTATGTCTTTTTTGTTTCTCTACATATGGTGTGCTGTGTGTATGTGTATTTTATATATATACACATACATATACACATATACACACATTATTTATTTTTTTAAAAATGCAATGAACATATTTTATACATATCCCAAAGATACATTTTTCTTCTGAATTTTTGATTCATTTAAATAGCTTTACTTATCCCAAGCCAATAAAATAGGAAATGTGCTCATGAATGAAGGCCAAGAAGTCCATCTGTGTCTGTTCATTCTGTGAGCTATCAGCTCTTTAATTTCTCAAAATATTTTTTTTCCTCAAGCTTGACTATCTGCTTCACTAAACAAATAGACTGTTCCAACTACTTCTAGCAGTAGATACTTTTTTTCTAAATCCCAAAGGATCTTATTTTAAAGAAACAAAACTATCTTCTTCCTTCAGCATCCAAAAATTTTCCACTCACTCTGAAACCCTTAGTTTGTGTTAAAGGTGATTAAATTATTCCTTCTTGCCCTTTTTTGTAGAGATTTCCAGGACATTATCATAATAATAATGTTTATTAAAAGTCATTCTCTAATCTGGGGTGCTTCAGTAGAATCTTTCAAAATATTTGTCATCAAACTCTCTTCTACACTGATGACAGGACCAATGATTTAATCCTTTTTAGTAATTGATAAAATCCCCTGAGTACCTCCTGGTAGTTATTCAATAATAGTTATTTAATATACACTTTTTTACTTTAAGTTTTGTTTTACTAACAATTTCAAACATTATTTATCATCAATTTTTTGAAGAGAATACTTTAATTTTTACGCTATATTTGAAAACTCTGTATCTAGTCCAATCATGTGTTTAACGACTTCCAGTAAGTCTTTCAACCACTCAATGCCTCAATTTTCTTATATATAAAGTAAGAGAATAACATAAAAGCAATTTGTCATTTCAAAAGAATTTTATAATGCTCTGAATATAATTGTTGTGTTCAATTTACTTTAAATTGTCTGTATCTGTTACTTTCTCTGAACATTACATTTTTATTTCCACTATTCATCTCATTTCTGTCTTTTCATAGAAATACTTTTACTGGAATATTATACTCACTTGTTAAACACAATATACTTTATAAATTTATTAATTGAAAATAATAAATTTAATAAATTTGTTTACATAATTTTATATAATTATATACTTTTCCTCCTAAGTCCTATTACCTATTTTCTCTCCTTCTCCTCCTCCGACCTCTCCTATGGTAACATTGACTTGTAGTTCCTGAAATTTTCACATAAATGTAACATAATAGGTAAGTATACTTACTTAAATCATACTCGATTTTGCTGAAAGGATATGATAATCAAGGAATAGGTAAATTGAATGGAACAAAATCTAACCTCATTCAAATTAGCTTAGAAATGGACATTTACAGTCCTCAAAGCTACATGAAGGATAATAAAGAGAAAATTTAATAAATACTGTAAGAAGCTGTACGTAATAAGATGACACAAAGATTTCTTATTGAACCTTGTCTAGCTTCTTATTTTTATTTATATTTTAAAACAACCAAAGACAATATGATAAATGAAATTGTCAGAGGATTCTAACTTAGAGCTATACCAAACAACATTTTGGATAGTACAATGAATAACTGAGAAAAACTGGCCAAATCTTGCTGAAAAACAACTATTAATGACTGGGAGTTAGGAAAAAGAGACAGAGGAGAAATTCAGAAATATGCACCCTATACTAAACAGAAGAGGAAGAAGGAGGAAGAAGAAAGGGGGAAAAGAGAGAAGAAAAATTCAAATGATCCTGAAAACACTGAAAGGATATGCACTATATTAGAATATATTTAATGACCTAAAAATAAATGAGGACTAAGTGAAAAACTAAAGTTTAGCATATTGTTTAATTCTATGTGCCCAATAGAGCTCTAAGATATGCTACCATCATATTTTAAAGATTAAAAACATTTTAAGAGCTTCTAGATGAAGAAGAAGAAAAAAGATTAAAATGTAATAATCCAATGTCTAAAATATCATTAAATATTATTAAGAAATGAATTCCTTTTAAAAGTTGAAAAACACATTGCTAGCTGAGTGATAAAGTTCTGCAGGTTCAAGACTTTAAGCTTTAAGTTTTGCTTATAATTGTGAAAGTGTCCTATCAATGGTGGCTAAATTTTGCCTTCATGCTGTGGTGCACTGCCTGCTGTTAACCCTTCTGACTCCGGTTTTATGATTAAATATGGATCTTTGTCAGGTCGCTTTATTTCATTAGACTTCAGTTTCTTCATTTACGGTATGAGGCTCTGTAGATTATATGTTAAACTTTTTTTTTTTAATCAGACAGGACCCTAGAAATCTGTAGAATGTTATTTTATTTAAAACGGTATGGGCACTTTTATTATTATTAAACATAAAATTCAGTTTTTCTAAATGTCTTGATGCATTTAAATGATGTTTATATTCCTATTATTACACTGATTTTATTTGGTCTATAAAAAATGTTTTCAAGAACTTAAGACTTTGTATTAAAAAATAACATAGCTATGTCCCATGTCTTATTTAAATATTATATATCTGATTTGTATTCCTTAACATTTTATATAGTTGCCACATTTATTTATATCTCTAATTTCAAAAAATATCCAGATGATTTTCAGAATTATATTCAGCAATTTCATTATCTTTATACTGCAAATCTCCAGTAATCTGTTAGCAATCTTTTTTAGGACTTTAGCCATTTTATTGCTTTGTTCATTATGCTTTGTGCCTCTGTTCACAACTTGATAACTATGCAATAAATGCTCGTTTTTAAAATAATAAATGATGAAAAAACAGTAACCAAAAGCAATTTGTTGTTGTTTGCTGTGCTACCACATCCTAGTATGGACTAATATTTATTAGGTCAGTAAATCAAATCTCAAGTAGGTAACAGGTGGTTCATAGAGGCAGAAAATACAAATGGAATTGCTGTTTGTTGTAGTGTGGCATATAGTTTTTAGATGCACTACAGACAAATATATCATTAGGATGACATGTTCTGCAGGCAGTGTTCAACAATGAAATGCCAATTGTTCTTTCTAACATCTTCTCATGCCTGCTTTGCAGTATTTTGCTTTTGTTGGAATTCTTCACCTTTTATGCCTTTTAGAAAGTGCTGTCTCTGGATGGACTAATTTATTAGTATCTGGTGCCTTGCCATGTATATTTGTCCTTTTCCAATATTAAATTTTAAATCTCTCCATTTAGACTGGACACACATTAAATTTGCCTTTCTTCACATTTCTTAGAGTGGGCACTCAAAAATTTGAGAGTAAATGTTTTTAAGTCTCTGGAGTTTATTGTCTTTATCCTAAGGTTAAACACACATACACACACACTCATACACATACTCATGCACAAGATCTTTCTTTATGGTGAAAATTCAAGAGTTAAAGGATTTGCAGGAAAGCTTTTCATACAAAAGTCCTTTAAAATATTTAGGTCAAAAATGAAAAGAAAATTTGTAGTTTCTTGCAACAAATTGAAATTTTGAAATAATATTTTGGATATATTTTATTACACATAAAGGTTTCTAAATGTGTTTTAATATTTGAGTTAAGAATCAAACTATTGTCTTTAGTTGCTTTATTTTGTAGTAAAAAAATCACTTTTATCATCCAGAATATTCCTCCACAAAACTTTCATTGCTATATGTAATACTTTTCCATTTAATCAAACTTGATAGTAAAAATTTCATTTTTTATTTGTGAAATAATTTAGGTACAGTGACTAGTAAGTTATCTCAAATATATATCAAAAATAATTAATGGGAAAGACATAAGAAAATAGATTTTGCACATTGTGATTTATATTCTAATAATTGATAATTTGATGAATAGATATATGATAGATGATAAATGATTCATAGATGTAATAATTTTCAAGTTATGTAAAGATCACAAACTGAAAAAATGATGCATTAATGTTAAGAACCCAAAATGAATTTATACCATCTCAATCTAGGTATAAATTATAACAGGCTTAATATTTTAGATATATACTATTTTATGATTACAAACTAATAATATACATTCATTGATTTTAAGAAACAAATAATCAACACTTGGTCAAATTTGGGAAAGAGTAACTGCCATTTATGAAGATTTTATCTAGCAGCATATTTATTTGAGCTAATCTATGACCTAAGCTACAACACTTTTCATTAACTATAAATGAAAGTGTATAAAGAGGAGTCATATGGATGCAAACAAAAGATTAAATTGAATGAATTCCTTGCAGGATGGATTGTATAATCTTTTGAAAATTGCATTCATTTTAAGATGAGCCATTCAAAATTGCTACCTGTCCAACCTGCTCAAGATAAGCAAACTAGAAGCATATAGATAAAAATTGCTAGTTGTCCCTAGACAAGCCATTTTAATATCATTATAGTCAAGTTTTAGACACTCTAGTCTCACATGTGTGGTGGATTTGCTACTTATTTTCTGGCTTTTTGCACTTATGGTATACATAATCTGGGAGAAGTAGAATACTAATAATTATCATTTATGTTGTCTAATATGTAAATGAGATTTCAAATACAGTGACCTCGTTCCTGTCCTGTTTATACAGTGTTTGTCATAAGCTAGACAAATAAGACTCTAATAGAAAAGATTATAACCTTAAAAATATGTGGATCAAATTAAAATCCACATAATCCATCTACCTCAAGTGATGATCATTTATAAAAAATAGATAACTAATTTCATTCTTGCAATAAGCGCAAAAGAAATTACTCCTTTGTAAAATATTTCCTCCCTTAATACAGAAGGTAATAATGTTAATAAAACTAAAATTTATTTAAATCATATGTTTGCTTCCAAACCATAATTTGACAGTATAAAAAAGAGAGCTTATTTGCTAGGTTTTTAGGGTTTTTTCTAACTTGCTAATTGTTTTATAAATTTAAATGCATCTGGGAAAATATTTTTCTAAATATTCAATGGGTGACTTTCTGATAATTTAATAGCAAAACTTGATTTTCTAACCAAGTTCACAAATAAGTAATAAGAGGTTGTTGTAAGACCAGATATTTTTAAAGGGAATTAAATTTTTAAAATTCTAAAATTAAAGTCTAATTTACACATTCACTGTATGTACTTTTAGAAAAGAGCTGTTAAAAACAGAAGAAATTATATTATGATAGTTTTTAAAAACTTTGAAGTGTTAGCTAACTTGTACAAGCACTAAGTCATAAATTGTCATCTAAATAGATGTGATAGAATCTTATATTTCCATGTACAGCAGCAAAATGAGCCCTGATAATAATTCCATGAAAAATCAGGAGCATAGATGCTTACTCTTGTTACAAGTGATTTAATCTATATGGAATGTATATAATAAGGAAAAAAATTGAAATGAACATATACATTAAAGCAATGTTTCACAACCTTTGATTCAGCAGAAGATTAATTTGATTTATTGTTAAATAATAGAGAACTATAGTAAGACATAATAGATTAACGGACAAAAAGGCTCCATGGCCAACAATGTTGGGACAATGCTGAGTTAAACTTAAGCATATTTCTTTATGGTAAGACTTTTCAGAGCCTTTAATTTGTTAATAGTGAATACCCAAGAGGAGGCTCTATTACATAGTTCTCCTGACCTTATTTGATCATACAGATCAGCTCAGCATCTGATATTTTATAAAAGCTGTCCTAAGATATGCTAAAATACATTTATATTGTATAAGCATTATGAAGGGTACCACATTTAACAACTTTTTTTGCTCCAACTTTAAGGCTTTAGAAAAGTTGGAGAAAACACTGATCTACTTGAATACCTCACATAAAAAATAAATTAGAGTTATTTTCTACAGCATAAAAATTTATGTTTTGATGGCATCATTTAAGATACTAGAGTAACAATTCATGCTTCTTACACACAAAACTAGTTTGGTAAATTCGTATCTCAAGAATATAAGCAGAATCAGAGAGAAAAATGCAGTAGACCTCTAAAATTTGAAATATTTGCATTTTCTTTTCCTACATTTTTTTTTAAAGTTTCATTAGCTTATTTTAAAGACAATGATGGTTTAAAATAACAAACAAGAAGGGAGTAGCCAGGCTGCTTAGAGACAAAAATTCAGGCAACTTATAACAAAAAAGAAAACTAAAACTCTGTAAATGGACACATGAAATAAAAAATTTGAGATTACTGCATATAGGGTGAAACATTACTTCACAATTCAATAAATCCCTGTGGCAGCCACTGCCAATTACATCTACAATAATATAATTTTTCTTACTTACAAAAAATTGGAGTGGCAGTGCACCCCAATAAAAGAAAGTCACTTCTGCAGCCTCTCTTGAAGCTAGGGATATCCAAGTAAAATTATTCTAGCCCATAAGATATACAGAGAGGAAGCATTTTCTTTCTGAATAAAAAGGCAATGATTTTATCTTTTGCTCTTCTTCCTGTCTTGAGATACAGATAGATACAAGGATACCTTGTGTTGATGTGGACATCTTGCAACCATGAGGATGAAAGTCTCACTCTAAGAATGGTGCAGCAGGTAGGTAGAAGGTGCTAGGTTCCTTGATACTATCTTTCAGCAACTGTTTCAATTTTGTCCTTTCTAATCTAAGACTATGAGAACAATCATCCCCTATTTATGTGAGCAAATGTTTTTGTAAAGTTTACTATTACCCATAAGTGAACCTATTACTACTAGGACAGGCTCTGAATCTATTACAGGACTTTCAGAGGACAATAATTCATGTTTATAATATTGTTACTAAATGAACTTAGAAAGTTGTATTCCTTTTAGAATTTTCAATTAAAAATTATAAGCAGAAAAGACTGTCATGATTAAACATTTTCCATGTAAAGAGTTAATTTTTTATAATTTAGTGATTAAAAACTCAGTAATTCAGAAAATATCAATACCCATAATGACTCATTCCCTGAGATAATCATATTACTAAAGTTTTCCTGGTATATCTTTTCCATAGATATTTTCATATGTAATTCATTTTAAAATGTTACACTAATTGTTTAGGTAGTAATAGATTACTGTCAGAAACAAGAGGATAAATTGGCATTTGCTTTAACTTTAGAATTACTATAGAGGTTTGATTTTTTTTTTTTAATAAAAACTCAACTGTTTATTACCTTTGCTTTCAAGGCTTTACATCCTTGCCATTATCTTCCACATACCCTTCCTCATATATTCTGCACATCTGTATATAAACACATTCCACCTGGACTATCTGCTACTCACTTTTATAATCTATTTGCTTTTCCCTTCTCTTGAGCCTATCATATATCAGTCGCATACTGGAGCCTGTTCATCCTGTCTTGCAACAGCCAGTTTTACATCTATTAATATCTCCCCAACTCTGCTTTCAGTGACAACTCCATTGGTAGCTTGATATTGGCCATAGTGGGAATATTTAAACCATGAAAATTAACACATGGTACAAACCAAAGCCTCTTTCACTGCCATAGCCAACTATTAAACAATTGCCATCATACCAATAAGCAATACACATTATTTATGTTAAATTTTTATGCCAACTTTATATATTATGCTTTAATTAACCTTCACACTGTTTAATTGGTGGTTTTAGCACCAGAAAGTCACCAGATCTACATAGTGAAGTACAATGATTATCTGTACATGAATGTCATAATAATATGCTATTGAACATATTATTTAATGGATTTAAATGGATTGAAAGGGCTTAATGAAATGGCAACAATGGTCAGCTCCACTGATTTGTAATATATAATGAAAACATGAATTATGGTTAATTTTTCTTAAACATATAATCTTAAAGAAAAATCAACATGATTTAGGCTATAAATCAATAACTAAAAGCAATAAATAATGAGCATCTTCAAAAGTTATGACTTCCTTCTGACTCCCATTTAAAATTTAAGTTTGAAATAGGAAAACAATTTCACAAATCAGCTATTTACAGATTCTTATGACTTATTCTTATCCTAAGAATATTATTTAAATAAAGTCATAATGGTGTACTGCTATTTACTTAAATTATTTAATACGAGATGTTTTTATTGTTATCAGATTATTTGCTATGGGATTATTATGGGATTAAAAATTATCATAATCATTTATTGATCATTTTAAGATTTCTGGAATAAAGTTCTATTATTGATTGCCATAAAATTCAGGCAAATTTACAAATGCCAAAATAAAAGAAAATATGTAATTATACTCTTATGACTAAAATCTATTTTTTAAAATTATACAATGGCTATTAATTAGTCCCATTAGATGACTACCAATACCATTTTTTTCTAAAACACCCAATTTCCCAATCAAATTAAATTAAGAGTGGCTTTAAATTGAGAGTAATAAAGAAAACGACTCACATACCAGTGTTGCATAAGAAAACATAAGTTTAAACTATAAATTCTTAACAATATGTGTATTTGCAAGTGAAGTACCAAACATTAAATCATAGTTATATTAAAAGAACTATGAGCATAATTAACATTTGGAAGAATTCTGTTTTAAGATTAAAAGTCAGAAGCAAGTGTTTAGCTTGAAATATACATTTGCTAAGGATTTGAAGAGTGCTAACTATAGAATTAAAAGGCTCAAGTCAGACTGTCCTCAGATCAGTCAGAAGGCCATGTGGTTTCAAATAGTAAAAATGAAACAAACTATGCTTCTATTTAAAAATTGGTCACCCAATAAGTAAATGATGTTATCAACAAGAATTTGAAACTAGCATTAGAAAGGGAGCATTTGATTTTCTAAAATTTAAATTGATTTAACTAATATGCGATTATATGGATTATAGTAAACTTCAGCTACCATAAACAAGAAAGGCATATAATGTATTTTTAGTTAGAAATATTACCTATAAATTTATTTTTATACCATCTTTCACAAATTTAAGTAATTTTGGACTATTTTTCAAACTAAAAAGGTTGGAAATGTCTTTTGAAAATATAGGCACTCTATTGTATCAAACAAATCAATAAAATATTAAAAATTATATGTATGAACTCTATATAGAGTTTAGTACCTAAGATAACTGAAATATGTTTGGAAATAATTCATTAATTTTATTTTCAATTAAAATATCCAAATTAAGAACTATCAAAATAAATATTTTTTAGTTCTTGACAGGTGGAAAATTCAAAACATTATTTGTAATATCTTCCTAATTTAAAAAAAAAATGAAGCCCTAATTGAAAATCCATATAGTAATATAAACATTTTGAAATCAACATACATTTCCCTGAGTGTGAATCTCATTTTTGCATCTCCATTTACAAGCAAAATTTCACTGTTTCCAAGGTTTTTTTTTTTTTGGTAAAAAATCACTTCATTAATATCGGTTTCTAAAACATATCTAAAACAGTCTAGTGAATTGCTAAACTTATATTGAAATACACCTCCCAGCACCCCCCATTCTCAATACCAATAATAGTAAGGGAAGCAGGGAAACACTTACCTAATTTTATTACGTTAAAATAATATTCAGGTGCATATTCTGAACCAACTTAGATGACAGTTGTAGCCCTATTCTGTTTATAATGTTTATCATGCCAGTAACATTGAAAACCTACAATTTCACCTTTGCTTCAAATATCAAGTCCATCCACTTAATAGGACAATTTGTTGCAAATTAATTCACCTCATTTTATCATCTCAGGTATAGTCAGGACACATGAGAATGGGGAATGTTTTAAAATAATTAATTTAGGATTAAACGTCTCTCATAAAGAATAACGGGAAACTATATTATATCTAAGCTGGCTAAAAAGGAAAATCATCCTCTACATAAGTTAGAAAGTATTGGAACTAAGTCTATTTCAACCAACGTACATTAAATAGAATAGAAAACATCACTATAGTTTTAAAATCCAGATGTGTATAATGACTTCATTAATAAGGCTTTTTGTCATATGGAATGACTTACATTCTATTAATTTCTGGGCTTCCAAACAAAATTTCAAAAATAAATATAAAATCAAATTTCTAACAGATAAATTTATTCAGAGTGTCATTGGGGTTATACAAGGATTAACTAGAAATATTTAAAACTATAAGTACTGAAGATCAATACAAATGAGGTTGCATTGATAATATTTTTACTAATTCTATTAAATCTATACAAAATTTTGTAATCTATACAAAATAGATGCAATCAACCTCTTTCTATCCAAGTATATTGAAATTCCTATTGTTATTTAAAAGAACCATGATATTTTTCCTTAGGAAAAAAACTTCTCTCTTTCTAAATATGCATACCCAACAGGATTGATATGAAAACAGTTTAACTTGAATGATGTAATTATGCAATGGAATGTAAAAAATTATAGCAATTAAGGTGTTGTGACATGCTCTAATGAATGAAGTTACACTGGTTGATGACACTATATCTCCTACTCATTAATTATTTGGATAGAGTGCATTACTTTACTTATGAAAAAATAAAGTCATAAAATAACAGTATAATTTCATCTATACATTTGCATTTAATATTGATATTTATTTCACATTCATGAATTATTTAAAAAATCAAAACAATACCAATATCATCTGAATCTACAGAAAAACTCACAATGTGGTTCTATTCTTTCACTACGTGCTTCTATTATATCTCAGGGAAAAAGGAGTTAGCATTTCCAGAGAATAAGTCTATGGGGCAAATCTGCACACGTGTGCCTTGCTAATGTCTCCTGTTTAGGTGCCCAACTCAACTCGTTGGAAATAGTTTTTAAGCTTTTTTATTTGCTGACTAAAGAGAAAGACACAGTTCTTAAATGTAGCTAATTAAGCAATTTTTCAAGAAATTACCTCTTACTGTAAAATAATATACTGTTATCATGTAGTTATAAGATTTAATAGAGCATTTTTTAAAAATAACAAAAATAGCCAAGGTCTATTTTTTTATAATCTTAGAAAGAAAAAGTAAAAGGTAAAATTAAGATGATAATCAAAAAGGACCAAGTGATACAAGTTCCTTTTCTAAATGTGTTTTACGTTTTTTTCTAAGTTTGTTTCTTTTCTTTAGAACAAACTTCCTCCCCATAATAAACTACAGTTAAAAAGTGTAACAATAATGGCATTAAACTAAGCGAAAACAACTCTAATCACCCTTGTGGTGGGAGAAGGGGTTGTAAACTGAGGTATATGTATTCTTTCCTTAAATCAAATCATAAAAAACCACAGTTGCTTAAATTGATCTCTATATGGTTTAGAAATATAACCTGTCTATTGTTGACATGCAATATATATATATATATATATATATCAGTTTTCTTTCTTTTCTCTCTTAGAGTTTCCCCCACCTGACCCATCACTCCAGTATAAGACTATATAAGGAAACATCAACCTTACACAAGAACTCTTACACCAAAGAATCTACAGCAAAAGAACAAATTTATCCAAGTAAAAATGTTATTAATTTGGGTGCCATGTTTGCCATTCAAAAAAAAATGACCTATTTCTCTACATTTCTCAAGACAATTGCCTTTTTATGAGCACAGTACTCTTGATAATTGTACAAAGACATAGAGAAAGAGAAAAAAAAACTAGTGAATATTTCCTTATTTCCTCATTATATTTGTTTCACTGGCTTCCTGCACAGACACCACTGTTTCAAAGTACATGTTTGTATAAAACTTTTGGTCTCTCTTAACTAGACATTGCAGACGAAAACAATTCATAAAGAACACCATCAAAGAAAAATGCCACTGACTTTCCTGGGATAATTTCCAACTGAGAAGACCTTTCTTAGGTTTACTGAGAAACCTCCCAACAAGTCCAAGGGCACTATTTTTCCAGTGGCTGTAGAAATGTGGTTTTGTTTTGAGAATTATCACAAACAAACCAAACTGGTGAGGTGGCTACTTACAAGCAATTTACAATACTCTGCAGCTATGGAAAATGTAGCTACCTAGAAACTGCAAAACATGAAAGAATAAGCGCAATCACTTGGTGAGGAATGCTTGGTTTTCCTTATCTTGTCTATTCATAAAAGACACATCAAAGAATTTTTTTAGTACTCTAAAAAAAAAAAAAAGAAAAGGAAAAAGAATATATAAAAATTCAGAAAAATAAGAAACAAGCCATTGACAATATTGGTCTTGTCCGATTAGCTGCTCAACTTTAATTAGCTAATGAAAAATGTATAACACATTGGTGGAAATTGCCACAGTAGCCACTACAACTTATTTTCCAAATCTTAAAAAAATATTAATTTTTATAAGGGTGCTGCTTCTTATCAGGAGATATGTGTGCATGTGTGCACACACTCACGTGTGTGTGTGTGTGTGTGTATAAAACATAACTACATGTTCCATAAAGTACTCATTAAGAACAAAGGTGCCATTTTTTGGTAGCAAATGTACAATTTAATAAACATTGAACTTAAAGATTTTAGCATTCTTGATTTTCTTTCTTTCTTTCTTTCTTTCTTTCCCTTAATTTGTAGAAATGGGATCTTGCTATTTTGTCCAAGCTGGTCTTAAACCTGGCCTCAAGTAATCCTCCTGGCTCAGCTTCCCAAAGTGCTGATGTTACAGGCGTGAGACACCATGCCTGGCTCTTGAGTTTCTTAATGTCACCCTATACATTGTAAATTATTATAATTAGTTTCTGTGATTCACTGAGCCAGTCATTATAGAACTTCTAAATGGAAACAAATCATCACAGGATGACCATAGATCTCAAAAGCTCATTGGCCAAAATATTTATGGAGTGGAGGCACTTACAATGACTAGAGAGAGAGGCAGCATTTTTGCTTCCAGGAGCCTTTGAATTCAATTCTGGTGATGGAGGCAAGGAAAGACACAGAAGCAAATAATTTATCCATAGAATTTGAGAAATAAAAATGGGCTATCAAACTTCTGCTCTTGTATTTATACTTATATGGGCCTAACAATCAATAAAAAAATCATTTATATGGGAAAAATGATTTAGATAAAGATGTAGAAACTTTTAAAAGATATTTGAGCACAATTATCCTTAAAAGAAAATGTCAACAAGTATTTGATAACAGATAATTACAGAAAAAGCACTTTAATTTTAATTTGTCTTTGTCTTACTCAATTTTTCTCAAATCTTTTATTCTTGTAAATGTCTAGCATAACTATAAAATGGAGAGATGGAAAATATCTTAATTTCTCCTCTGATGATTAGATTCTCTTCATTGTCTTAGATAATTTCAGTCAAGATCTCTACTGCTTTAATTTCTTAGATACCATATTTATCACAGCTAAAAGGAAGTCAACTTAGTTTCAATGGTTTGGTTCCACAAATGACAGAAGTTAAGTATTTTCGGGGGTTGGTGACTCCATGAATATTTTATAATCATGAACATTATTGGAACCACTAAAAATAAAGAGGTACATTATTTATAATGGGTTTACCAAATAACAATTAAGAAAAACAATGTTTAATGTAGAAGTAGCCTCATTTCCTATGGAAACATTTTAGTCCTTAGTCCTAATTTTAATCAATATTGGTGCTTAGGTCCTTAACTTATATATTGGTTAATATATAATCAATTTTAACCATCATTTTCAGATATGTGACAGGCATATTAGTAGAACAAAACTTACTTAAAACCAAATTTTCAATAAATTTAAAGAAAATTGCTTAATGAGAAGAGAAATAACAAATAGGTTTCCCTTCAATTTACTTCAGTAAAAAGCATGACATTAAAAAAATAAAAGTAAAATATATCTAAAATTATATTATGGAAAGGTGAAATTGAAATGGTTTTCTGAGTAAGAAACCATTGGCAAGTTGGTGGCAAAGGCACACAACAAAGTTGGCATTTCATTTTAAAATATGACAACAGTCTTTTTGACAGCAGATTAGTTTAACATCGAACATCCCACCAAAACCGTTATCCAGTTTTAAGTGCATAATTCATTGTTGCCCTTCACTGTACATTAAATGTCACCCATCACTGTGACAGCAATATAAAAGCTGTAGCATACTAATGAGGAGCTAAGATCAAAGCTATTAATGCAAGCACATTGGATATGGTTTTCTAAAGTGAGTTAAACCATTGAAAACACTATTTTTAGAAAATCTTTACCACTGAGCTCCAGAAGAAATACATAATACTTTTTAAAGTATAAGGACTCTCTGTAAGACAATAGCCTTGTCATCTTGTGACCACAGACCATGTTAGAGCCAAAGCATATGTCAAGATAATCCCGGTGGTCACTGCCACAATAAACCATTGAGCAGATTCTAGGGAGACCATCCCCTGCTGCCTAATCCACTAATACAATAGGTAATTTTCTAACATTCTTAAAATCACACAAGGAAATTAAACAAAAAACCACACAAGAAATTTCCTATATTCTTTTTAACTTAGAAAAATGTATGTTATGTATCTAAGACACTGAATATTCTTTGTTTTGTTATTCTAACCAAGAAGTCCAGGTGAGTTAATATTGTTTGGCTTCCTTTACCCTTTTTTCTATAGTTGACCATATTCATTTTTTTTTTTTGTTTAAGTAGCCTAAGAAATTTTTGTATAATAGTATTCTCATTATAAAATTTGGTACAGTATTATTTTTTCTTCTTCAAAATGTACTTGTATTCCATTTTAAAATACCAGTATCATAATAAAATATGCAATATTCTCATAAGCTTAGTGAAAAATTGTTAAGGTTACATCAATCCTGTTGGAGGGAAATGTGTATACCATTATTTCCTGATTTTAAGTTTAGTCCTCAGTTATTCATTTCTGTACATCAAACTACTAAAAACCCTAGACCAAGATTTACACACTGCATCTCAGAACAGCTCAGTTGTCTTGGAGATATCTATGATTAAAAGAAAAAAAAAACCTAATATATATGGAAATTTAAATTGACTCATTTTATAAATACTATCTGTTGTATCAATAGTATCTTTTGTTTAATTAAAGAAATATTTGAAGCAAGGTGAAAAATACATCTTATTATCAGTATAAGGGGTGGATGCCCTAACCAGATTTTTTTATACGACTGCCATCTCTATAGTAATATACCTGGGCCAAAGAAAAAGAGAAAGAAAGAGAAGGGAAAAGATTCAGGGGCAAATCTGACTAGTACAAGCCCGTCAGGGACAAGATTTCTTCCTAAACCTCTGTCAGCTGAAAGCTATTGCTAGAACACTTGGGACAAGATTATTCTGCGTCTAGAATGCACTAACCCAGGATCATCTTTACTCTTAAATAAGAGTTCTCACCTAATTCAGATAAGCATGCTGGTTATGTCATTATGCCATAAATAATAATACAACTGCTTGCAAAAGATCATAAAATATAAAAGCATACCAATACAAAAAGACCTACCATATATCTCTTTCTTAATATCACTTAAATACATTAAAAACATTTGTTAAATATTCTTGGATTTTTTTTTAAATAAGGGTGAGGGAAAATTTTTAGAAGCCATCACCAAAACAATCTACTTTTAAATCACTTGAAAAGCATAAATTTTAGTAACCATTATTAGATCTTAATTTGTCATTAAATTAATATTAATAGTATGATGGAGCACATATTCAATATACTTCTAATCTAATATTCTAATGACAACTAACAATCTACCTAATGCTCTATTTCCTTTATAGTGGTATGTTTCTCTCTAGTTAAATGTATATTAAAAGTTATTTTTAAGGAAAAGATATTTAAATACATGGAATTCATAAAAAATTAGGATAACTATCAAATATTTCTATAAATTTAGTCAAAGATAATAGATATTTATTGTCAGATATGTGCACTGATTATAAGATTATTAATGAAAAGAATATATCCAGATGTGTATGTTCTTGAATTTAAGCATTTGGTACAATTTGTAGGATGTGATAAGCAGCCAACAGATATTTGTTGAATAAAATAATAAACAGATGAGAGACAAATTAGTTTTTAATATTTTATGGTACCCTAATTATCAGTGCTTACTAGAGGCTCAGAAAATATTTGACTAACTGAGTGAGTGATTAATGCAATGATTAAACTAAAGTTGAAATAGAAAACAAATTGAAGATACATACAGCTTCGTAGCTAGAAAGATAATAGAATAATAATTGTAATAGTAATGACAAGAACAATATCAGAAAATGATCAACAGTAAAAATAATAATTAAAAATTTTGACAATACTTAAATCATTTATTATATTTTAGTTTTGAGATAAATTGTCTTCATTCTTAAGCAGGTATTACACAATTCCCTAAAATTCAATATAACTTCCAATAAGTAATAAATATGAATTCTGTTATTGAAGTAACAATTACTGTAGATCTTTGTTTCCATGATTTTTAATGAAAATGAAACACATATCTAAGAATTTTTTAAAAACGTAATTTTTCTTTCTTTTCCCTGTAATTGTTATGGAGATAACTATACATCATTTTTACTTTGACATCAACAATGATGTTAATGAGTTCATCAGTGATCTTTATATGACATGACATAATTTACATTGAAAAGTAAAATCAAAATGCCAAATGTGGCATTAAATAAATGTATTTTAAATTCTAACAAATATTGTTATTCTGTATAAATTAGAAGAAAAATTAAGTTCTACGATTGAAACTTGGACATTTTATCTTCTTTTGCACAGGAACAAGAGTTCAATACCATGTCAGAGTAGATTTTAATTATATACAAACTCATTTGATTTTGGACTTTCAGTTTAAAATTTAAATTGACTATGTTCAGAGATTTTTCTTTTAATCTAAGTTTTAAGTATTTACTTTTTTCAAATTTGGGGATATTTTTAAGCAAGATTATTCTAATATTGAGAATTGAACAAAATGTTCTGAGAAAATGTGTAAAATATTTATTCTTATATTATGTGTTATGTTACCAAGAATCTGCAATATGTTTATTATTCAATATTGCTTATCTAACACTATCATTTAATAAGTAAATATTTTATACTTAATTTTTTTCAGTATGAGACAGTTTGTTTTTACATTGTTGAATAAAAAGCTAAAATAGGACCATTTTCAAATCTTTTCATTTAATAACCATTGACAACATATAACATTCCAAAATTTAAAGGTACTAAAAAATAGTGCAAGAGCTGACTTTATGTTCTCAAATAGGATGACTTGAGTGTGTTTTTTTTTTTATTTACTTTTTCCCCCACCCCTGGGGGTATTTTTTGTGTGTAAAATCAATCCATGTTACCGTAATTATACAGATGCCATCTATGATATTTTACAAATGTAAGAGTTACAGAGATATTTTGAAAAATTAGATAAGTGTATGTGCATACCACTTGCCTCTATTTGCAAATGTACTTTTAAGCTGGAAAAAATTCCAGAGGTTTCAGTATCTGCTTTAAATATAATTTTAAAAAGATTTCAGCTTGGAAAATTAGGAATATCTAAAATTTCTAATACAAATTTGAGATAAACCAAGAGTTTGTGTTTAAGACCCTCAGGAAACTCCTGTTAGACATAATTCAGCATGATTAATGCCACACAATTGCCTCAGAATTGTCTCATGACACTTTCCTCTTGGCTTTATTTATAGCCTTCCTGGGAACTTTTGTTAATTTGATTAAGAAGAAACAGGTGGACATGCAAACATCAAGGAAGGCTTTTTCTATACTTGGAGTATTTATTTTTCTGTGTGGCCTGTGGGCTGACTAAAGAGCTTTCTAGACACCGAATGACTCTGGAACTAAATTTCTCTGAAAACATATAAAATAGGGTGGCTGTGTCGGTCATTATAAAAAATATATAATTGGTCCAAAGATTCTAAGAAATGAGAAGGCTGTTTAATGTTCACAGGATATGAAAAAGCTGGAGCTAAAAGTTTATGAACTTTGAACTCCAAATTCTCATTTCTGGGGGGAGAATCTCAAACTTCAAATAAAATTTTAACAAGCTCTACCATACAGTTTCAAATGCTATGTGGCCTCAGGGTCCCAATACATATTTTCAGAAAAGTGCAAATGACAATTGCCTGAATGACACAAGCCAATTAGGTGAAAAATGATAAATTGTTATAATAATTATGTATAAATATATCAAAAATATCTATGGGTAAATATATTAAAAGTATATAAAATATTATGCTAATCCTATAATTGATTTTATTCCTTTTTTTAAATGAATGAAACTTTTTTTTTTAATGGCTAGGAAAAATTTCAATGACTTCATTGGAAAAAGAATAAGTTTAACGAAGGACAAATATCCTGAATGATAAATTTATCAAAGCAGTCTATGTAATGTAATTGAAAAAAGACTACTGCGTATTTAATTTTGATTAGAAGGCACAAAAGCATACATATAGTTGTACATTATAAGTATTTTTATCAATATGAAAAATTATATTTAGAATTCTAATTCATTTTAGATTCAGAACTATTACTATATTTCAGATATTTGATAAATTATAAAAATTCAAAGAATATAATGAATATATGGCTTGACTCAATGTTATTAGAGTAACAATAGAATTCTGAATCCTGAGGCACGATTCTAATCTTCTTAGTTAGGCAAAAGGAAAATAAATTTTATTGAAACGATTTATTAATTGATTGAGGTAAGCATAAATAAGAGTTGAGTGAGGTAAGCATAAATGAAAATGATAAATTTTCATCTCCAAGTGTAACAATAAAGTAGCAAAATCAACATAGGTTGAGCTATATCATAGATTTTGAAGGCCATTATAATAATATAAAACTATGTTTGTTTCAATTCAACATTTGATTTTCTGATCCTATGACCTGAAACACACTCTACATTTCAATGACAATAAGGCACTTCTTGTAGTGATGTTTATTCTGTGAAAAAAAATGACCAATTTAAAGTAGAAAACCATGATAATCTTTTTATATGTAGAATGTTTACTGTAAATTAGCCTTGGTTACTTTAAAAAAATGTCTCTTTAAATTTCACTACGTTGGTTTTACTTATGACTGAATTATTAATTCAAATTAGCAAAACAGGCTATTTTGGTTTGGCTTTGACAGAAATCTGCAAAATCGGGCAATGATTCTTTTACCATAGTGATTTGGACTGCTTTTAGATTTGGATCAAGAAAATAATAAACCCTACAACACTAATAGCTTACTGACACAACCAGCATGCTTCCTGCCCAAAAAGGCAGCATAACATTTTGAGAAGTGGATGTGACTCTTAAAAATTCATTACTCTTCAGCACCCCATGGGAAATAAAGAACAGAAAAAGTAAAATTGATTGTGACTTTTGACAATTATTAGTTAGATAAAGAAGGTAACAATTGCCAAAAAAATCACAAAAGTGAGCATGTTACCTGGCTATGACAAAGAGCACACAACTGACACCCAAGTAAGCCAGCAGAATATACATCCAGATATCAGGGGAGAGAGGATTCAGGAAGGAGAAGACGCCTGGGTTTGTACCATTGGGCTTGCGGTACAAAATACTTATTCCAAGTGTCATAAAGGGCTTGGAAAAGTCGATGACCTTCTCTCGAACATAGGTAATAGCCAGGGGAGCAACTGCAAGGTCAGCTTTCTGTAGAGAAAAGCATAAAAAAGAAAAAGAGAAAAGGAAAATTGGTTTTAAGTCACAAGAAAAAAAAATCACTTACCAAATTAAATAAAACAAAGGCTTTACACTTGAGAATTGCAGTAATGGTTACGTTGAAATTTAAAGTATTCTTTACTCTGAAATGAAGCATCTGACTTACTCTGCTAATCATTTCTTTGTGCTTTCAGATCAGCACATGAGCACTTATTGCAAGAAGGTATAGAAAGAAAAAACCGTATACAGTAAAAAAACAGAAGAAACTATTGTACCTTCAGTACATGAATCATGCTACTGAGCTTTCTCATTATTGCTTTTACTTTAAACTTTAAAAATCTATTTAATATCAATTATCATTTTCTGAATACATCAGTCAAACTCTAATAGTAATAATAACTACATTGAATTATTTAGCTAAGAATTAAGAAACATTTTATGGCTTTAAAACTATAGAATACAATTAAAATGCTTTAGTCTTTAAATAGTTAAAATATTGCTCAAATCATCTTTTAATGTGAGTCTGTTTACTGCCTCTGAGTTTTGTTTCTATCCCTCTAATTTGTTTTATATTATTTAATGAAAATCCTTGCAGCCTTGCCTAAATCACATTAGAAAATAAGTTTTGCAATTTTCACAAAGTTGCTAATTTTTCACGGTAGCTTAAATATGTTAAATTACTAATGCTTTTCACTCATCATGGTATAACCATCTGTCAGGGATGAATTTAAGCTCTAATATATTATAAGAAATTATTATATGTTTTAAAATGACAAAGGCATCTATGATGAGAAGCTATATTTCTACATTCCTTTTATTATTCAAAAACAAAAACTTTCAGAGAATAAGGAAATAAACATTGTAGAAAGCTACAGAAAGACACATAAAAGAATGAAATTCTATTTTCTTGTCTCAGGCAGTGCTGAAGGACTTACAGACGAAATTTCTTTAAGATGATAAATTTGTTGAGAATAGTATTCCATTTGTGTGCTGGTGCTATGTGGGAAAGAACTCAGATGATTAGAGAGAGTGTCTTTCAAAGTAGCTATAGAGAAAGAAAGACATTTCTCTAAAAACTAGTAAGGAAAAAAATTCTTTAAGGTTCTGGGAGAAGGCATCATCATATCTCATATTCATAAATCAAGGAAAATATCAATTTAATAATTGCTAATATCCATTAGGTATTAATATTTGCTGTGTAGCAGATACAGTGTTAAGAACTTTACATGAATTATCACATTCCTCATAACTTTTGCACAATCCTACTATTATTCCCTTTTTCAGATAAGGAAACTGAAACCTTAAGAAGTTAGAAAATTTGTTCATTGTCATAAAGCTAATTGAACATTGGAATCAATGCTGTTGTTATGGGTAAGGTCTAGGAATAGACTCCAACCCAAGCTGCTAGAGTCTATTCCTAAAGCCTAACCATGCTATGCATCTCAGAAACCAGCAATTGAATCATAGAGGAGTTATTCATTCATTCATCAAAAAGTTTGTAGAGATGGAAAAGGAAATACACAGAAGCAAGGGAAGCAATCGATAAGTTACAGTGTCTGAGAATTCAGAGAATCAGGGGCGGAGTTTAGGCAAAGGAAATAATATTTTCTGCAGGAAGGAGACAGCACTTCCTCTAAGAAGGGAAAGACGTAAAAATGTTTGTTTGTTTTTTTAAAAAAAAAAAAACAAACTACTTTGTTAGAGAAAGAAAGTGATAACTAAAGAAATATAGACTCCAAGTAAAAAATGGACAACATGAAGTAGTAGTTTGTCCCTGTTTGGGGGGAGCGGGGGCTGGGGGTTTAAATAGACAGCACAGTTTATCTATCTGTAACATCTCTCTTCTTAGGCACATGAAAAACAAAATTTTCATCACATATAAAGCATGTAAGTGAATATACTTTAAAGTAGTAAAAATTTATTTTTATTTTTTAATTGACAGATAAAACTGCTTGCATTTATCATGTACAATATGATGTTTGGAAACATTGTGAAATGACTGAAACTAGTGAATCAACATAGGCATTATACCTCACACAGTTATTTTTGTGGTGAGAATAATACAACCACTCTCTTCATATGTGGAATCTAAAAAAGTTAATCTCATAGAAGTAGAGAGTAGAATGTGGTTACCAGGGGCTGGGGTGTTTGAAGCAAGGGGGTGGGGAGGTTGGGGAGTTGTTGGTCAAAGGATATAAAATTTCAATTAGATAAGAGGAATAAATTCAAGAGATCTATTGTATAAAATGGTGACTTTAGCTAATAACAACATGCTATCTTCTTGAAAAATAGTAAAATATTTTAAAATATCATATATATCATCAAAAGTGAGGAAACAATTCAAATAACATATATTAAAACAAAAACCACTACATTATTCCCTAAAAATTGTTCTATAGGTATATAATAGTATTGATCAAACATATACAAAATTTTAAAATGTATTAATAATTAGCATTGCCTAAAATAAAAATTCTAGTCCTAATATGAAAGAGGAAGGAAGACAAAAATTACATAGTACTATAATACTTTCAATTATAAGAGAAATTAGTCATTTGAAACAAAAGATATAAACAGACACTTTTAAATAATTGAAAAATAAATGTATAAACAGACTGTGTAACTTCCAAATAATAGGATGTTATTCACTTATAAAAAGAAATGAGCTATCAGACCATGAAAAACCATGGAGGAACCTTAAATTCATATTGCTAAGTGAAAGATGCCACTCTGAAAAGGCTACGTAGTGTATAATTTGAACTGTATGACATCCAGGAAAAGGCAAAATTATAGAGATAGTGAAAAGATTAGTGGTTGCCAAGGGTTAAGGGTGAGGGAGAAAGTGATAAATAGGTGTGATATAGAACATTTTTAGGACAGTAAAACTATTCTGTAGGATACTATAATGGTGGATACATGACATTATGCATTTATTAAAACTCATGAAACTGTTCAACACAGAGAGAATCCTAATGAAAACTATGGACTTTAGTTAATAATATATGTGTCAATAATAGTTCATCAATTATAACAAATGCACTACACTAATAGAAGCTATTAATAATAGAGGAAACTGTGTACATGGAGTAAAAGGGAAAAAGTCTATGGAAACTCTACTTTCTGCACAATTTTTTTGCAAACCCAAAATTTCCGTAAAAACAAATTCTATTTTTTTAAACAGCAACAGGTTGTTTTTACCATATCCTTAATTAGTAGGATTTTGTGTTATGTTGATTAATTATTTAGAACTTGATTGTTACAATTAATAGTAAAACACACAAAATTTATCAAACATCAATTGTCAAAAATAAGAATTATTTGATTGCACACCAAATATATTTTGAAATCCATTTAAAAAATGAGACCTCGGGACCATCTTGAGAAGTAAAGATGAACATTTATATATACATAGCAGCATTTTTTTTGAATAAGATTTAACTTCATTATATGTCTCTTAATAATATAATAGTTTTGTAATATAATCAAAATGTTATATTAAAAGCATTTAAAATAATATTAATAGCTATGGTATTTTCCTGCTAAACATCATGTATTAAAAACTAAGCAGTTGGAGAAAAAAGCCTGATGGCAAAATTGAATAATCCATAAACTTTTTATCTCCATAGATAGAGGCTAATGTGATTTAACAAATATAGATTTAGTAATTGATTTCAGATTTTAAATAATAAAGTATTCTTGCATTAGAAAAAGCCAGCTGACAATTTTTAAAAATCAATTTTAGCAAAAGAAAAATAAATAGTTTGTTATATGTCATATGAATAGAATAAAGAAAAAGAACTCACTTCTACCTGATTGGATCAGAGAGAGCTTTACAAAATAATTTTACCTGTGTTTGCAGCTTGAAGAATGAGTCTGAAATGTCAAATCCCTGAACTGGGAGGGTGACAGCAGTAAGAAAAAGGAATATCATATAATAGCTCCCATTAAATGTGTCAATTATGGGCCAAGATGGTGCTATATTGTTTTCCCTTATCACTTTCATTAATCCTCACAGCTCTACCAAATTTGTAGTGTGGTTTTCTTTTTTACAAATGAAGAAACCAGAATAGTTAATGTGAAACAAGACAACTTAAGGGAAGTATGGCTCCAAAGATGACTTAACCATGCTTATTTCCCACTATTTTTCTGTACACAATCATTCAAATATGTTACAACCATTTCTGCTGCTATACTGGTTCTGTATTTCTCTTCCCTAAATGATCTTCCCTTTTCTCCACTATTCAAATTCTAGATGACACATCTCTGGCTCTTTTCCTCCTGTGTGGCCTTTCCTGAATACTCTATCCACATTAATTTTTCTTCAGTGAATTGTGTAGCATTTATAAAATGAACCACATAATTTAACATGTAATAATATTTTATGTTGGGTTATTTCCGACTATTTCACATATAAGCCAACCAATATGATGTGAGAGATATGAATGTACATATTATTGTAATTGTATTATTGTCCTTATAGAGTCTAAGCATGTTAAAACCATCAAACAGTCCAAAACACATAACTATAACTCTGGACGGAGGGGATGGTAAAGCATGCTTTCTTGGAAACTTCAAAGAGAACCACACAGCAGCTATCTTATCAAATTAATAAGCATTGACTTAATAGTCTACTATTCTATATGGACCTCTCTCAAATTGTCTTATTCATCTTTATGATCATAATGAACCTAATATCCCCAAGGTATTGGACAAAATCTGACACAGGAACTTCATAGTCAATGTTCACTGAATACAGTTTCAATTTAACTTACTAAAATTTTCAAAGAAAACCACTCTGAGAATTTTAAAATTAAACTTTTTTCTGGTCGTACTCTAGGAACAAGATTTATTTGTTCAGTAATATATAATTCCAAGTGAACTAACTATCTAAGGAGAACAGAATAATTCTTTTTATAATTATATAGCTAACAGTAATCCATTGATTAAAGTCTCATAGAACAATGGTAAAAATTACTATTCTAATTTTGAATTGCTTAAACCAAAAATTAGACAAAAAACCATATTTTCATGAATGACACAGTAACTCCAAATTATGTTGCAAAATCTTCTTCTTTATGAAGTCTCAAAAATCAAAGAATATAATGATCTTATTTTATAATACATGATCTGGTCAGGGAAACATATTATGCATCCTTTCGAAAGTTCTTGCAATTTTCACTGGAAAATCAATTTTAAACATTGTTTCTTTTTTATGATGTGAAATGAATACGAAAATGGGTAAAATAATTAAAGTAGTAAATACATATGAATAAATTGGTAACATTTTAGCATGATTAGCTAAGGCATTTAAGCTAGTTATTTATGCATATTAAATTTAATGTCACATGTAAGTGATACCACAACTTCCTAAACTCTCTACAATGTATAATGTGAACAAATACTTTGCGTGTACTTACATGAAAACACAGTTTACCTTCTATACACATGGTACACCACATCCACCACTACCAACCAAGTCACATTGCCAGGACTTTCTCAATGGCCTCCAACTGGTCCCCTATTTTAATTCTTGCCCAACTAAAGTCTGTTCTCCATCCAAGCACTAGAAAGGTCTTTTTAGAACATATACCAGATTATCACTTCCTGTTCAGAATCCTCCAATGATATCTAGCACATCTAGCACATTCAGAATAAAACCTGAAATCCTCATTTTAGCCTGTGGGTCACTACAAAAGGTCACTGAATAGTTTCAATTTAACTTACTAAAATTTTCAAAGAAAACCACTCTGAGAATTTTAAAACTAAACTTTTTTTCTGGCCGTACTCGAGGAACAAGATTTACTTCAACAACATCAGTTTCATTACTCTTCCAGTGTCACTCCCTGTTGTTGCAACAGCTCTGGCTGCCTTGCTAATCCTCAAATGTGTACACACACTCCTTTCTCCAAGTCTTCACACTCACATGGAAAGCCTGTCTTCATACTGCACGTGGCTTATTCTCTCAGTTCGTCCATGTGCCACTTCTGATGTGACTTACTCAAAGGGATCTTTCCTGATCACTTATTTTATCACTCTTTATCCACTTATTGTGTTTTCATTTTTTTCATAAAACATATCGTGAACTGAAATTATGTCATTTGTTAGCCTTTTCCACTAGAATGTAAGTCCTCTTTGAGTAAGGAATTTCTACATTTTGCCCAATTCTGTATCTCCAGTGTCTAGTAAGTGCCTGATACAGAATATTCATTAAATAAATATTTTTTAATGAATAAAAGTATCACTATTGCTCATTCTAGCTTCAGAATGCTCTTAAACTATTTTTTACCAAAAAAAAAAAGGTTGAATTTTATGTTTTCATTTGTGTTTCTCTTAAAGATTTATTTTAGATTGTCTGTCTTCTCAATTTTGTTGTAAGGACTACACAGTAATAAAGGTAGGAATATTTAGGAAAAATATCTTTGTGCCTCATCCCTCCTACTACCCCAACAGCCTCAGCCCACTGTTCATGGTCAATTCTGTCTCCTGCAGAAAGGTGCCGGATCACATCCAAATGGCTAATATTGGGATCATATAAGAGGAGGAAAAAGAATTTAAAAAATGAGATTTACCATGTGCATAAATTTTGCTATAATAAATAATAATAACTAAGTTGTTTCATAATCATCTCTGTGATTACCTGGATTTTACTTGCTACAATAAACACGGTGTCTTATGTTAGTACTCACTATGTTGTGTTCAAAAAAATTTTGATGAGATTAAAGTTATGTATGTTTAAAATGTAAGGTAAGTATAAATTGTATATGTTGCATAGTATACAAAATCTAATATCAATTTGTAGGTTTATAAAAACATAAGCTTATGTTTTAGAAATACGCCTTTACTTCCTTCTCACTAAACCAAGTAGTCACCACATAGTACACAGTGGAAAGTAAAGTAGGCAATTGAGTTATAAAATATGGAGATTTTGGTCATGCTTGTCGGTCCTGAGTAGGAGCAATTAGGAAATAATTAAATACAAACAAGAGTAGATTTAGCTGCTGCTTCAGCAGCTACTACTTTATTAATGCTTAATTAAGCCTGCTGATAATTTCAAATAATATTGACTAAATTTACCAAACTTGACATTAATGACAGAATGAAAAATGAACTTTTCAACTGGTTAAGTCTTTAAAAGAACCATGGCTCTAAAATGTTTCCAGAGTTTGGTGTTTTGCTTTTTTTATGGGGGGAGGAATGTTAATTGTTTTTGTTTTATACCCAACCCAAATCTGATTTTGTCATGTATTCTCAATTTTGTTTCATAAATATTAATATTCCTATATTAGAATTATTATAATATTTCTAATACTTCCTTTTTTTAATGTACTAGTTGAGTTAATTTAACTCCCTATGAAAAAAAAATGTATGCAGAAATTGAGATGTTTATTTCATATTGATAATTCCCTCCCAAAAAATTTTTATTTAAAAATAATCTGAGATCATACATATCAATATTCCAAATATCTATTATTTCTATTAATACTGTAATAGATATTATTATATCTATTATTCATGAGCATAGAACTGAACTGAACAATGTTGTCTCTGACATTTTCCAATCTTGATTTGGAGTTTTACTGATTTCTTAATTTCAAAATAATTAGCATCTTTTAAAATTATAATTTAAGTGAAATAAATTAATCTGCCAAAGACAATCATCTACATATGAAAGATACTCTGTTAAATTCTGTAATTGTTATATTTAAACATATATGTACTAAAAGAAAAAAACACAATGTTACTCAAACATAATTTCACTATATATCTACTAAGTACTTGAAAAGAAAAAATTTATATATGGCTTTTTTGAAACAAAATTATATGCAAACTTTCAAAGTAGAAAATTAAAACGTACTCAAAATGTTACTTAAAATCTCAGGTTATTTCTTGAACCTGTAAAACATTCATATAGTTTCTTGTTACTGATTTTAAGATATATTTTCTGGTAACCCTTTTTTAATTTCCTAGTTCAAATGCTGTGGGACCACAACCAGTGGACCAAAAAGAACTACTAGCACTAAAACAAAGAATCTACTTAATGGAATCTTGAACCTACAATTCTGCTTTAGTAAACCTTTCTACAGTGGATAATGGATTAAGCATATTGAATTCCCAGAGAATATTTAAAATAGGTAAATGATAATGGTTGTAAATAATCAATGCTATAAAAATTTTATTATGATCAAATCAGTTTTAAACTGGGAATTAATTTGTATTCATTTATGTATAATATCTGTCACAATAACAAATATTCCTCGACAAGGACTATCAAAATTCAACTATGCATCAGGCCTGGGGCCACATAATAGCATACAAAGGTGTTTATGCCAATTTCATTATTCACGTGCCCATAGGAACATAGTTAAGATTAACATGGAAACAAATAATCAGAAGTGTTAAGTACTTTGGTTGAAGTTATGTATAATTATGCTACAATTTTATGGGCTTGCTCAATTCTTGCTTTAATGTGATAATACAAACATAAATTTATCATTAGAATTGGCATTAACTCTGAAAATCCTAGAGTTGAAATGAGGCAAATGCACACATTAGCACTGAAGAAAGTGCAACAGATTCAAGAGGAAAAATTGATAGAAACTACAACCTATCATACAGCTTCTAATTATCTACTCTTAATTTCTTGGTTTTATTGCTTGTATTTTTTATTTTTCATTATTATAGATACATAATATTTGTATATCTTTATAGGCTATATGTGGTGTTTTGATACAGGCATACAATTAAAAATAATAAAACAAGGGTAATTTGGGTATCCATCACCTCAAGCATTTATAAATTTTTTTGTGCTAGGAACATTCCAATTTCACTCTCTTAGTTATTATAAACTATACCATAAATTATCATTGATTACAGCCACTTTGCTGTACTATAAAATATTGTTCATTCTATCTAATTGTCTAACTACAATTTTGTATTTATTAACCATTCCCATTCTATATCCCCCTCCCTGCTACCCTTTCCAACTTCTGGTAACCATCGTTCTACTCTCTGTCTCCATAAGATCAATTGTTTCTAATATTTAGCTCCCACATATGAGTGAGAACACATGACATTTGTCTTTCTGCACTTGGCTTATTTCACTTAACATAACGTTCTCCAGTTCAATCAATGTTGCAAACGGCAGGATTTCATTCTTTTTTGTGGCTATAAAATATTCTATTATGTGTATATGTATCACAATTTCTTTCCATTTATCCAATGATAGACAAATGGGTTGATTTCAAATCTTGGCTATTATGAATAATGCTGCAATAAACATGGGAGTGCAGATATCTTTTTAATATATTGAATTCTCTTCTTTCGGATATATATCCAGCATTGGGATTGCTGGGTCATATGGTAGTTCTATTTTTCCTTCTTTGAGGAACCTCCATATTGTTCTCCATAGCAAGCTCACTAATTTACATTCCCACCAACAGTTTATGAGGGTTACCCTTTTTTCACATCCTCATCAGCATTCATTATTGCCTGTCTTTTATAAAAGCCATTTTAACTAGGTTGAGATATCTCACTGTAGTTTTGATTTGAATTTCTCTGATGACTAATGATGTTGAGCATTTTTTCCTATACCTGTTGTCCATTTGTATGTCTTCTTTTGAGAAATGTCTATTCAGAGTATTTGTTCATATTTTAATCAGATTATTTTATTTTTTTTTATATTGAGTTGTTGGAGTTCCTTATGTAGTCTGATTTTTAATCCATTGTCAGATGAGTAGTTTATAAATATTTTCTCCCATTCTGTGGGTTGTCTCTTCACTTTGTTGATTGCTTCCTTTGCTGTGCAGAAGCTTTTCAGCTTGATGTGACCCCATTTGTCCAATTTTGCTTTGGTTGCCTGTGCTTTGAATATATTACTCAACAAGTCCTTGCCCAAACCAAACAGTTTCATAGTTTCAGGTCTTAGATTTAAGTTTTCAATCCATTTTTATTTGATTTTTGTATATGGTATGAGATAAGGGCCTAGTTTTATTCTTCTACCTATGGATATCCAGTTTCCCCAGTACCATTTATTAAAGAGACTGTCGTTTCTCCACTGTATATTCTTGGTACCTCTGTCAAAGGTACACACTATAGATGTGTGAATTTATTTATGGGCTCTCTATTATGTTCCATTGGTCTATGTGTCTGTTTTTATGACAATATCATGCTGTTTTGTTTACTACAGCTCTGTAGGATAACTTTAAGTTGGATAATGTGATTCCTCCAGTTTTGCTCTTTTTGCTCAGGATGGCTTTGGCTATTGTGAATCTTTTGTTGTTCCATATAAATTTTAGGATTATTTTTTTCTATTTCTGTGAAAAATGTCATTGATACTTTGATGGAGCTAGCATTGAATCTGTAAATTGCTTTGGGTAGTATGGTCATTTTAACAATATTGATTCTTCCAGTCAATGGGCATGGACTATCTTTTCTTTTTTTTATGTCCTCTTCAATTTCTTTCATCAATGTTTTATAGTTTTCAGTATACAGATATTTCACTTCTTTGGTTAAGTTTATTCCTACATATTTTATTTCATTTGAAGCTATTATAAATGAGATTAATTTCTTGGTTTCTTTTTCAGATTGTTTACTATTGGCATGTAGAAATGCTACTGATTTTTGTATGTTGATTTTGTATCCTGAAACTCTACTGAATTTGCTTATCAGTTCTAATAGTTTTTTGGTGGAGCCTTTAGGTTTGTGGGTCTGTCTCACATGGCTTTTATCATGTTGAAGTAAGTTCCTTCTATACCCAGTTTTTTGAGAGCTTTTATAATGAAATGATATTGAATTTTATCAAATGCTTTTTCAGGATCAATTGAAATGATCATATGGTTTTGTTCTTCGTTCTATCAATATGCTGTACCACATTGATTTGCATATGTTTAACCACCTTTTCATCCCTGAGATGAGTCCCATTTGATGATCATGATGAATAATCTTTTTTAGTGTGCTGTTGAATTCAGTTTGCTAGTATTTTGTTGGGGATTTTTGCACCTATGTCCATCAGACATAGTGGCCTACAGTTTTCTTTTTTTGCTGTGTTTTTGTCCAGTTTTGGCATCACGGTGATATAGGCTTTGTAGAATGAGTTTGGGAGTATTCTCTCTCCTTGATTTTTTGGGATTTTTGATATGTTTCAAACATTAGCAGAGATTTTGAAAGAGATTGAACCAGGGCCTTTTTTCTCCCAGCTGGTGCAGGATCACCTGTCAGCTTTCAAAAGAATTTGAGCATTTCTTCTCAGCTACAAAAGACCCCCAAACACGAAAGGAATGTATCCATGACCCATTTGTGAATAAGCCAGGTGAATCAACTTTGTTCGTGTTAGAAGAGGATCAACTGCTTGAGATTGTAAATGACGGTGGCCTTAAAAGGATGTTTGAGATAACTTCAGATCTCCATATGTTCTGGATTAAAGTCAAGATGGAATATCTTAAGATTGTCACAAATGCACTGAAAAGCCTGCTTCCATTTCAAATATCCTATCTTTGTGAAGAGGGTTTTCTACAGTGACAGAAACCAAAACAAGATTACGGAGTAGACTGGACATAAGCAACACACTTTAGATGTCACTGTCTCCCATCACCCCCAGATGGGACCGCCTAGTTGCAGGAAAACAAGCTCAGGGCTCCCACTGATGCTGCATTTTGGGGAGTTATATAATTATTTCCTTATATATTACAATGTAATAGTAATAGAAATAAAGTGCACAATGAATGTAATGTGCTTGAATCATCCCAAAACCATCCCCCACTTCCCCCAGTCCATGGAAAAACTGTCTTCTATGAAACTGGTCCCTGGTGCCAAAAAGGTTGGGGACCACTGGTTTAGGGAATAATGACAAAGAAATAAAGTCTGTACATGTTCAGTACAGACACAACTATCCTCCCCCTTCACAATATTTTCAGTCCTTGGTTGCTTAAATCCACAGGTGCGGAATCCAAGGATATGGAGGGCTGGCTGTATATATTCATAGACATCTATTTGTACATACACACATGTATACATGTAAGTGTATGTGTATACATGTATGTGTGTATGTGTGCATGTGTGTGTGCAGTTGTAATATTGTGCCAATTACCTCAAAAAAAACTGTGGTTGTTTCTTAAGTGTACCATGATTTGTACAGAGATAGTATGAAAGCATTATTAAAACACTAGTGCTATTAGTAGTATTCATATTTCATGTTATGTTTTAATAAGCAAATTCAGCCTCATTTGTTATGACAAACCATAACATAAATAATTTATGTAAAGAAATGTATGGGAATGAGTCTATCTATAATAACACATACATAGAAGTAACACATCATTGACTTACAGTCATGAAATTACCTAAAAACACTAGCTGGCAACAAGATTCATCATAATTCAAAAAATTCTTTACACAATGACAGATTGATTCAATAAAAGAAGGAGGCTGGCTATTTAGTTACTATAGCTAGTTCTGGCAATTTTCGAGGAATTACACTGCACAACCTTACATACGGCATAGAAATTGACCGTTTTAACAAAGGGTCTCACACCAGGGTAATGAGTAGCGTGCACATTAATTCTCACTGTGCATTGATGAGCTCTGTTTGAACTTTGGCAAGGTTTAAACAATGGTGAGAGGCCTCTGGCACTTTTAGAATTAAGTGGGCCATGAACAGTGCTGTAGTAATGAGGTTTTTCGGTGTATATCTGTTTTTTCTTTTCTTTTTTTTTTTTTTGAGGAAACCATATTTTAATCATTTAGACTGGTTCTCATTTCTAATTAGAACTGAAGTCTTAAGGAAGCTTGTGAAATATCAGAAAGAAATCTCTCACAATTATCACTTTTACAAAAAAGTATCTAGAATTTCTTTTTAGATTAATCATTAAGGTTAAATATTTATGTACCAAGTAAGAAAAGCTTTTGAAAACTTTTTTTTAAAGAGATAATGCCTCACTTTGTCACCCAGGCTAAAGTGCAGTGGTGCAATCATAGCTCACAGCTTTTGTAAGCTTTTTAATGGCATCATGAAGAGGAACAATGTGCAGGTGAAATCATATGGAATCTTGATATTTCATTTTAACCTACAAAAATGACAGTTTCATGTTTCAACCTAATATTACTATTTACATAATTAACAGACTCTCCCATTTTTTCTTCTTAAATTTTGACTTCTCAAATACTGACTTCAGATTTTATGTGTAGCTCAAATTATATTTTTATTTGTAATGTTGATCCTAAGATTTGAGATCCTCTACACTATGTATATATATATGTATGTGTGTGTGTGCGCGTGTGTATTTTTAAAGAAAATAGGATCCCACAGAAGAATGTCTCTGATATAAGAAGTGCTAAATAATAAATGAGAAGTAAAGCAAATGGGTGAGTTAAATATGTTCAGTCTAAGCAAATAATGATTATATAAAGTGTGTTAATAAGTTATTTGTGATGTTAAGAATAAGGTTATAACTAAAATAACAACAGATGTCAGGAGGGGGTTGATCAGTTTAAGTTTTCTAAGGTCCTTGTCCTGTTTTGGAGAAAGATAAAATATTTATTATCAATATCATATTAAGTTTGTTGGTTAAAATTTCCATAAAAGCCACTAAAATAATAAAGAAAAATAAAGTTTATAACTTCAAACTAATAGAGGGAAAAATTATGAGTCAAAAGAAAACACATTCAAGCCAAAAGAAGTCAAGGAGGAAAAAGAAGGGAGCAAATTTGGATACTAGAAAAGAAACTTTCATAAAAAAAATAGATGACTGATGTGTTACTTATTCCTTATCAATCTTATCAAGAAAAGAAGTTGTTGCTTTAAGAAACAATAGCCCATACAATTGTAATATGACATCTTTGAGATATTTCTATTTTTCTCTGAGCAGATGTATGATAGTCTATCTAGCAAAATTAAAGAAAACATAGTATGTGTGAATTTTTGTCCCTGATTCTCAATGCGTGGCTTTAGTATCATTAATAATACTTAAAAAGAAATACCACCAGAATACAGGACAAGAGATCCGGGCTTTGTCCTTTGTCTCTTGTCCACTGATTTGTAAATTGGTTTCTTTTTTTGGTAGAGACGGGGTCTCACTCTGTTACAAAGGCTGGTCTCAAACTCCTGGGCTCAAGCAATCCTCCCACCTCAGCCTCCCAAAATTCTGAGATTACAGGTATGAGCCACCACACCTAGCTAAATTAGATTGAAATTGCACCTATCAACAAAAATTAAGAGGACTGGGAAACCATGGTCCCTGTTACACAGACATTAAAATAGTCCAGTCTAAAAATCAGTTCTTTGTGTTTAGCTAGTTCAATAATTCCTAAATAAATGTATATAAACATTTATTTTATATGCATAGCTGCATATAAAGGTTCATATCTGCATAACTAAGGTTGAGACCCAGAATTGAGAGCTCTTCACCATGGAATCGCTGTCATTTGTAGCTCTTCTGAGCAGCTGATGCCTGCTTTAAACCTGCTTAACAGTATTTATATGCTCATAAATCAGCTTATTATCAACATATCTTTAAAAATACTGATTTTCAAATTATTTCAATGCTCATTGAAAATAGACATAAAAATTACCTAGTCTATGTAATATTTGTGTAGGAAAGTGAGCAAAATGCATGTGAGGAATTTTGGAGTAAACAAAAGATAATAGTAAATAAGCTGAAGAAGATAAAGTGAGATAGATACAAGGTGAAGAACACAGCTATCTGAAGGGGATGGAAGTGGGAACAATTCAATGTGTGCCCATTTGAACCCACGAAAGAGGTGAAAAGGAGTAAAAGTGATCGCTCCTGAGCAAATATTTGCAACATTTCAAGCACAACCATGAATAAGAAATTTGATATACATGAATTTCAAATTCCTGGGTGATTTCATGTGAAGTATAAAATGATCATGAAAGCATCAAGACAGATATAAAGTTTTCAACTGGAGTTTGCATTATGTTCACTGTAGTGCAGTTTTAAAGACATGTAATGCATTCTAGAGATGGTCTATCCAAAAAGATTGTATTAAGGTGCTTAAAAGATAAACTCTCAGTTGACCAGTTACCATGCTGATGCTAAAATTGTTACTTTTATATTGATGGTCCTTTGATTACAGAGCATGCTGTATTTCTAGTCTGCTCTTACCCTAAGATTAGATACCTTTTAAAAACATACATATACAATCAAATCTCCTTTGAATCATACTAATATAATTGTGACAATTCTGACTTTTGTGTATGTTTATTTGGGGAGATTTAAGGACAAAGCCTTTAAGTGCCCTGCCTTGAGTGTTTTCCATAATACATACCCTCACATTATCTCATGTCATACTCTGTCCTAAAATGTATCTCACAATATCTGCTTAAGGAACACTTGAAAATGACTTTTTCTATGTGTCTACATTTGTACTATTGTGTGTTTCAGAATGCCTTTATCTATTATTCATTAGTTATGACTCATTTCTCTACTTTAAAATTTGAACTACTAATAAGTTCAACAATCTTACTGGATTTTATTTTTTTCAGAAGGAATCTGTGATATTATAGCTATGGTTTAAAGTAATCACAAGTACAATGTAAAGTTAATTGCACTCTACTATTGTGGAGAGATGAAGCTAGGTGGACAATTTATATCCATCTATTTATTCTATAGAAATTTATTGACCATCTTCTACACTATGTGTGAGGCCTTGTGGCAAGTGTTGGGGGAGATACCATGAAGAACATCAAATCACTCCTGCCTAAACAGACACTCATACCTACCTAGAACAGACAAGGCATGCATGTTAATAGCTAGAATACAATGCTTGGGAAAATTCATTTGAGACATATTCCCAGTTATAAGTAGTTTTGTAAGTGGAGTTGGCCAAATTGGCCTGAATGGAAAAATAGGATTTATGCATTTAACAAAAACTCATTATTTATTATGTGTTAGGCATCATACTAAGTCCTATATATATAGTTCCTGCCCTCCCAGAGCTTATATTCTGACTGGGAAAGGATCTTGAAAATGTATGTAGTGAAAAGCACAAAGTGACATTATAAGAATATTTTTAATCTAAATTTTGACAAAAGGAAAGTAAACTATGGTGCCCAAAGAGAGTATTGTGTATTACAGGGCATCAAAATTAAACATTTCCATGGAGGAGATAATACAAGGATATAAAAGATAGTTCTATGTTGTTTCGTATTAAACTAAATGTTGTCATTTAAACAAGTAATTGAATTTGTACTTGAACAAGTCCCACACGTAATACCTCTGATCTTCCAATGATCCAAGTTGGATAATGTTTATGAAAAGAAAAAAAAACTTGATCGGATGAATATCATTATAATTAAATATGTAAAAAATAAACTCTAGTTGGCTGGCTCTTTAGCAAACTAAATGTCCCAGAAGAACCAGAAAACCTTAAAAGGTAATTAGAAATGATCAGGAAATTGTATGGATGAAGACACATGGTTTTGGCACAAAACAATAGTGGTTAATATCAGTGTAATTACGTATTAGCAAACCAATGCATTCTCAACAGATTCTTCTTAATTGCTAAAACTAGATCAATTTCCTTCTTATTCAAGACAGATGTAGAAACCTTTGTTACTTTATGTTAATTCTGTTTTTAAAAATTTTCTGAATCAGATCAGTTTATCTTAAATTGTTTTTCAATATATTTAAATGAACCTGACCAAGTTGTAGTTCCCTGTTTTAGTCATGTGTAGTGTTATATAAGATGACATCCCTCAGGTAGAACTATGTGCTGAAATTAAATTAACTGCAGCACAAAAAAAATAATGTATTCAAGAAAAGCACCTGTTATTTCTTTTAATTCAAGTTTAAAGGCCTTCCTGACCCTTTTTCCTCCCAGATAGGATTAGATATATCCCTTGGGTTTCTCAAAATATTTTGGGAATATCTCCATTGTTTCATTACCACTATAAAAAATTATTCAATGTCTATCTTACCTAGGATTTTTATATTTCTTTATATCTTCAGTGTCTAAAAATGTGAGTGGCACAAAAATGCTGAATTAATAATACTGAATTATACTGAATTATCCTTCCCTTTAGGGATATCATGAAGAATATCTTATTTTATCAATTGTGTTATTTCCATTATTCAAATTTACTCTGAAAGAAAACTTCATACAATTTCATGTAAAAGAAGAATCCAGTCTCAGTTAACAAAGAGATGCTATTTTTTTCCTACAGTATTAAGAAATTCCATGCTATGGTTTTCCTTTTTATTTTCCTTGATTTTTTAAAATTTTTTAGGGCTTTTCTTTGTTTTGTTTCTGTTTAGATTCGCTCTGTAGCCTAAAGAAAACATCATCTTTTAAAAAGCCACCTTTGTTCATATATATTTTTAGTTACATTTATTCTGTTTTTCTGGTAATAATAGATTCAAATCAGCACTTATTACTTAATAACACAGAGATGTTCCATATATCACAGGAAAACAATTTTTTAAGGCCACGGCTTCAGTAGTGTCACTGTAAAGTCACTCTCTGAAGCAAACATAAAATTATTATTGACTTCAAATAATCCTAGATTTTGGACATACTTCCTTCCAGAATTCCCTTGCCCTTAATTTATATTCCTACTTTCATTTCTACATAATATTTTCTTTGAGTCATCAAATTCCCAGCTTCAAGACTTTTCCATTCCAATTTGCTTTCCTTTGTTCATTAAAGAAGCTTGGAAAAGCTTTTTTTTATTAAGAAGCCTTTCCTATGTTAAGGAAAAGTTTCAACACCTTGATTTGCAAGGCTGATTAGTTGCTTACTGTTTTGTAAGGGCAAAATTATGTATAGAATGTATACAAGTGTATAGAATTATAGAACTCTATACATTTATAGGAGTCTCTATAATATTAACTTAATATTTTACTTTCTCTTAATCTTCAAATTATGTCCTTGTACTGTTTTTTTTCTGGTAATATTTACATCCAAAACATTTTTACAGATATTTTAAATATCTTAAGTTTAGAAATCATATTTGAAGAACTAAGTATACATGGGGAATGTTTATTCGATAATTTATAATTGGAAACAAAATAATCATTAGCTCTATTTTTTCCACAATATTGCAATTCATAGCAAGTTATCAAAGATTGTTATCAGGGAAATAATTTCTTTTAAAATATCCTGAAAATACGTCATAGAAAAAAATGGAGCAAAGGGGCTTTTAAATCATTTTTAAATATTAAAAATACAGAAATATTTGTAAATATAATCTCAATGTTACTGTGGAATTACATAGACGAAGGAAAAATTCTTTATTGCACTAGTACTAAAAGAAGAATTTAACACTTCACATACCTTATTTTTTTTTAAATAAAATGTCATCATTAAATTTAAGAGATATTATATTAATGTTGTAGTTATATAGTATCTTTCCCAAAATGACATTCAATATATGGGTGCTGAGGATCTACATTAGGAAAATTTCCACTGAATTATAATCTATTATAGTACTTAGAATTACAATGGTCTGTGATATCCTATGTTTCTGAATTAACATTCTCAATATCCTTGTTTCTGAACTATTTAGCAGTTTGTTTTCATTTTTGACAGCTTTCTGCTTAAATCCACTTTGAGAAAAATATTCAGTTAAAAATAACTATATTAGCCTTTTTAAAAAATGTCATATGTTTTCCTAATTCTTAATATTTTTAATGTCTGAGACAATAATCACAGGATTTCTCTTTAAAGTAAAAATCACTTGCTTTCTAAGTTGCTTTTTTTACAAAGAAGAGAAGTTATTTGCAAATATCTTGTAGGTTTGAGTATTTAGGCATCTAGCTTCATGAAGGGTGTGAAAGGAATTCAGGCTTTTACTTAAATTGAGGTCCAATCAGTGTGGACTTACTTAAAGAACATATTGCAGGTGAATGAAAGAACTAAATTTGAAAAACAAAAACCTTAAGATTTTAAATAATAGGAGAATATCTTCATGAGCTCCAGTTAAGGAAGAATTTCTCCAACTAGGCACAAAAACATCCCAAACCATAAAGGAATAATAAGTAACTGGGAGAAATATTTGTATCATAAACATTTGCAAAATATAACAAATTGCCCTGAATCAATAATAAAAGATGAAATAAATAGGAAATTCAAAGAAGAGAAAACTAAAAAGTCTATACATGTTGGGGGAAAGAGGGGGTGATAATCAGGGAATAGAAAATTAAAGCAGCTTCATTCCACTAGTCATCAGACCATTTGATCAAATTCAAATGGTGAGAATCTCAAGTATTAGTGATTTTGTAGAGTAACAGAAACTCTTATAAACTACTAGTGGAAATGTAAATTGGTAAAGCAATTTGGAGAACAATATTTTCAATGTCTAATGAAACCAAAAAAAAAAAAAAATACATGAACGCTGACCATCGATTCCTTTCTCAGTATGTCCCTTAAGAGAAAGTCTTGCATAGGTGCTCCAGGAGATAAGACAAACATCTTCATGACAGTGTTGTTTGTCATGGCATACATAACTTTGCAGGATGTCTAAGTTATGTAGAGTTATGTCTAAGTAGAAGAGTGGCAAAATGAAAATGATACATTCCTACTACAGAGTACTATTGAACAATTTATACAAAATGTACCAGGAGAATACCAAACTTAAGATATTGGTTACATCTGGAGAGAGATAAGGAAAATGTAATTTTATCTTTTATGATTGATTTGGAAAATTAATAACTTGAGAAAATTTATGGTGATTAAGGGACTTCAATATTGTCTGTAATATCTTATAACTTTTACATTAAAAAAGACACTTGAAGCAAAGTTAATAAGCATGTTAACAGTTGTCACTTTTGGGTCATAGAAAATTATAAATAACTTTGTACTTCTGAGTTTAGTTATTTTTGCTAAAATTTTTTTAAAAAGTAATAATAATATTACTACTATGTAAAAATTTTCTTTTGTTCTTGTTGGTGGTGGTTTTTTGTTTGTTTGTTTTTACCAGAAGTGCTAGAGTGCCTCAACTAGAATGCCAAATTAAACAACATGCTATCAAAATTGAAAGCTGTGGAGGTGTAAGTTCATTTTTATTTAGAAGAAACTGTTATTTGATTTAGTCTTTCTATTTTTGTAATAAAACCTGGAGCCTTTTTAAGTTCTCTAAAAAACAAATATTTTACTTCCTTCCTAGTATATGATAAAAGAGCAATCAGGAGGCAAAACAACATAGTGTAGGGAGGTCTTCTAAGGCAGTGGTCCCCAACCTTTTTGGCACCAGGGCCTGGTTTCATAGAAGACAATTTTTCCATGGATGGGGGAGAATAGGGGATGGGGAGATGGTGAGTGATGGGGCAATGGGGAGCAGCTATAAATACAGATGACGCTTCTGAAGCTTGGCTCCCTGCTCACCTCCTGCTGTGCCGCCTGGTTCCTAAGAGGCCAAGGACCAGTACTGGTCTGCAGCCCCGGGGTTGGGGACCCTGGGGACCGCAGATTTAAGTCTTATTTATGAATCATGAATGACTTGATAATGTTAAACACTAATTGCAATGCCAAGGCAGCATGCTGGGAAACATTCAGACAGCTGGAAAACCATACATCATGGGTCTTCTTAAAAATAATGTAAAATAAGAGTGAATTAGATTCCAACAGACTTGCCACTTTACCATAGTTTTTTTTACAAACTGAAACAGAATTTCTTTCTCATTCTGTTTTTTTTTTAAATCCATCAAATGATCAAGTTTTTGTTTGCTTTTAAAATTTCAGTGTTTGAAGATACAAAAAGGAACATCATTTAAGAAAACCAAACACTTATTGCCCAATGCACTTTTACCAACCTAAAATGGTTAATGATATTAAAACATAAATCTCTTTGAACAACAAAGTTGTAATGTTCTTTAGCATCTCTAAAAGAGCTAATCTTTATATTTAAATGTTTACCCTTTAAAAAACCTCTCAAAGTTTAATTGAAACAATTCTAATGAGGTTAGGGGTCAGACAATGTCACTTTAAAAATCTCTCAGTATTTAGTTGTGATTATTTTTAAAAATACTCCTTTTCTCTGATAACATTATAGCACATATTAATGTAATCAATTATTTGTTCTAAATATAGTATAATCATGGTTCAATAGTCATCCTGTAAACTAGCTCATTGTGTTCAATAGCCACAATAAAGTAACATTAAGAAAACTGTCACCTCTTTGAATACATTAATAGTAATAATTGTCATATATGTAATAAATGTAATTGTAATTGTCCTCCCTCCCTCTGTATCTCCCCCATCTATACCTCATCCCTGCTGTCACACTGATGTATGTGACTAAGTTAAACAAGACTACAGTGGTGTTCCTCTTTCAGACATGGACATTTAATCTACACCATCATTTTATAAGGTGAGTATCATTATTCCCATTGCATATATAATAGAAATGACATCAAGACAGAATAAGGAATTTTCTCAAGCCTACACAGTAGAGAGAGAGACTGAGACAGAAGGAGAGGAAAAGAGACAAGCCCAAATTTGCACAGTTAAGAAGTAATTATTGATCTGCAGGGCATGAGTGCACAAGTGCATAGTATTTCCCCAAATATTTTATCATCATTATGATACTAGGTCAGAGAATCCCCAGCAGATCACTGGCTTAAGCAAATTCTGAAAATTTGCCTCCAGCTGGGGTTTATCTCATGAGAATGATAAAAGGACAAAGAATTTCAAGCAATAAGGAATGTCTGATGAAGTACTAGAAGTAGTAGTTCTACTGGTGTCCAAAAAAGTAGGCTCCTTAGAGGAGTAAACGGGGCCAGGAAAGTCTTTGTGGAGCAGGGCTCCAACACAGAACCCTGGAGGTGGACTTTGACTAGATGACAAAGAGGGAGAGCTGAGAACGGCACCCAACCAATGGGTGTCAGGGATGGGGAGAAAGAAATTAAAGGTCAACATGAGTACTTGAAATTATATACTTTAATCTTTCAGTACCTATGCAATGCTTTCAGTGGAAAAGCTTTGAGAAAATATTGGTGATTAAATTAAAATTTGACTATAATGTATAGATGAATTCCTAGCGAAGATATCAGAGCCAGGAAGTACATAATAAAGACATAATGAAATGGCAAAGGTTTGATCTACGTGGGTTGGTGGAAAACTAGAAGATGAAGACAGATCTGAGTTCCATTTTTAACCTGCACATATAGAGACTTTGTGCATTGCCTTATTAGCTTATGCATGGATGTCTACAAGCATAAATCTTCCTGAGGTTTTCCTACACCAAGACAAACATCACCAGAGAGTTGAAAGTAATTTAACTGCCCTTGTCACTTTAAGTAGTCCCATAATAATATGTGCTAGCTTATTGCAGCTTAGGTGTTTTCCCTCATGCTAATGAATAATTCTAGTTGGCTTTATGAAAAACATACTCACAACAGTGGTCTCATGAGCCCATAAGTGAGTTATTAGCTATAAGGAACGTATGACCCAAAGCTACAAGTAAAATTTATGCCCAACTTAATACAATGGCTGCATTAGCAAGTTTCTGGGTACTCATCTCTACTCGATCAGGCTCCATAGTTAAATTTGCTTTTAAGAATGAAAAATGTGATAAAATATTTTATAAAATATTATACAAAAAGTTATAATGTTTTAATTTCAAGAGGAAGGTATGGCATTGTGTATTTCTTTACTTGGTCCTTGAATAGACACTTTCACAGGAGCCTTTGGAAGACAATATAAAAATAAAAAGCATTTGGAAAATATGCAGCCATATTCTCTAAGGAACATGGTGCTTGAGTTTAACACATTTGTTGTGGAATATTTGTGTCATTATTTTAATAAATATTATCGAGTGCTGAACACTTTTTGCACTATTCATGTCTCCCAGTTATTTTCAGTATATTTGAGGCAGATGAATGTTACCAGGTATACACTACAATACAGAGGATCATGGATGCAGTGAACTGGTATGGTGACATAGTGTTCTAATTTAGATTCTAATTAGTCTGATTACTTAAAAAAATTATCATTTTTTTTAAAGAGACAGAGTCTCACTCTGCCACCCAAGCTGGAGTTCAGTGTCCCCATCATATCTTACGGCAGCCTTGAACTCATAGGCTCAAACATTCCTCCTGCCTCAGCCTCCCACAGTGCTGGGATTACAGGCATGATCCACTGAACCAGGCTAATTATCAACTTTTCATAGCTGACCAAAATCTTCACATAGAATGGCCCAAGTCACTAATCATCATAAAAACTCAAAAGATGGTCAGCTCAATGGAAAGACTTCTTAGAGTTAAAATATGAAAAAGAGCAAGTGATTAGTATACAAAGGAAAAACAAAATAGATTGTTTATTCCTTTACTTCCTCTGTAGTAAGACATATATTATTAATATTTTGAAATGTATCCACTAAAATTTTTTTATGCAAATTTCATTTTTTAAATGTATTTGAGAAATGCTGGATTAATTATAGCATTAGGTTGATTACAAAAATGAGAAGATTTTTAAGGACTTAAGCAAGGAAAATAAATTACTTCACTTTCAGTCTTATATGTAATTCAAATTTGTCATAATACCAAACTATAAAATAAGTACAATGAGATCCAAACATGTTTTCATTTTTTTCTAAAAAGACTACTTTGAGGTTTTAAAAATAGTAAAGGTAATTTTGAAAAGTAATGAATGTCCCAGCTTTGCTGTTGCCCCAAACATCATTTTTTCCCCATTTATCTTGCCTATTGCTAATCTAACAGTGAATTTTATTCTCTACTAATGTTCCCTATGTTTAATTAATTCTAATATAAAACTACCATTCACAAGACATAGGTCACTGAGGTAGGAAAGCCCTAATATATTTGTAACACCAAAGGATCCAATTAATAAACTCTGCTATTAAAACTTAACACTGATTTAATTGACTATGATTAAAATCAAAATTAACAATAATAACACTATAATCCATCTTTCTCAATGTAATAGTGTCTATGTTTTATGCTTTAGTTGAACATGAATACTCATAAATACTAGAGTAGAAAGGTAAAAAAGAAGACACAAAGTTTGGACTTATCAGTTATATCTATTTATTATCTACTGCATGTCAAGCACAGTATTAGGAAATTTATATACATTGTTCCTAGTTATTAATATGATATTATCACCTCTATTTTATGTTTGAAAAACCTAAGCCTCAAAGAATTTAAGGCAAAGTGCTCAAAGTATACAACAATTAATACATACTAGAAGAATTAGGATTTTTAACTCACCTCTGCCTTACCAAGTACTTACTAGTACACCATATTGTGGAACCCTCCTGTGTATGCAAAGGGGGTAGTGGGTGACAGTGGTTTCAGAAGGAAGGTCTTTTTTCAAGGACTAACAATACCCAATACCCTAGGAATCCACTTTCTCCTAATATCCTCTTGAGGTTGTGTCCACATATTGCCCCACCAAGAACTATCCCTGGTTAGATCATCATGAATGTGAGAGACCAGACCAAAACCTGTACATTGAGGGTTTCTCAAGAAGGAAGGATGGAGAAGAGGGTGATAAACCACCTGTTTTTCAAATAACAAGCACTTCCAACTGTAAACGCACATGCTAATTAAATTAAGAAGCTTAATTTTACCAGTTGAAAGTAAAGGGAGAGACACCCTTCCACTTACCCTTTTCTTAGAATACTTACTTAAAAACCTTGCAGTTAAGTCCTTTCTCCATCTCTCTTTGAAATGCACATAACTCTTTTAAAATCTAATTAAGTGTCTTGCTCAGAGGCTTTGGGACCATGAATGTCTTTCTCAAGGACCAAGGAAAGTGTCTTTTTGAAATGTAATCATCAAGAGAGATAAAAGAGGGCCTATCTCAGTTTTTATGGGGGGATAAGAGCCTAATTTTAAAGGGGTTTCCCTCCAAGTTGCAAAACTACCTCCTGCCAAAAGATATCAAAAGTTTACTTTTCCTTTGAATGAAACTAATTAGAAAACACAGATGGCACCCCCAACTACCAAGTGAATTAAGGATGAACTAACTATGTGTGACAAATGGTGCTGTCAAGTCCTCCTACTTGAGAAACAGTTAATGTTTATCTTGAGAACATATATGTAATGAGTTGTGAAGGAAATCAAAATATTTTACCTCAAAATATATTTCTTTGACATATTTTGAGACGGCTGTCAGATAGCCAGCAAACAGAAGTAGTCCGGCAAAGCTGTCTTTTATGGGGGAAGTTTGCATCTGTAGAGCATCTATATTGATGCAGCCAGTTTTTTTTCTGAGGCTTTCCCTTGTCTACATCTAAGAAAGATTAACTGAGAGTTGGACAATTTTAAAGGTCTGAAAGAAACATTTGCCATTTATTCTCTCCAAGGGCTGCTACCTATGAGGTTTCATTTACACAACAAGACCACCTTTGCTAGGCAAGCCTCATCTTCCCCCCACCTCCTATAACCTGTGTTGCCATCATCCAAGCCCTCATTCTTTCTGCAGCCTCAAGATGGTATATAAGCCTCTGTTCATCATTGGGGTTGGGTAATCATTCTGTGATATTCCCCGTGTACATGTTAATTAATTTTGTATGCTTTTCTTCCAATTGATCTGTCTTTTGTGAATTCATTTTTCAGTGAACCTTCAGAGGATGAAGGGGAAGTTTTCCCTTGTCCCCTACGGTTGAATTTGCTTGGCTACACGAAAGGGTGAACTTTCTTTTATTTTAGCAATCTATTGCTAAGAGATATCCATCATATTCTGGCTTAATGTTCATGCAAAAATAGAATAGTTTTCTTTTTCTTCTACCTTTTCTGGTTGAGAGGAGAATTTACTTTTAATTACATCTTCCCAGCATAATACTTGGGTAACTATAGTCAATTGATGATGGTGTTAGGCATGGACCAAATCTGCAGGTGGCAGATAAAGGCTAGGAGGGCAGTTCTAGAGCAGAGAAGCCAGGGACCAATCAGGGGAAGGGACTGTGGGAAAATGCAGAACACCTGGCAATCAGATCAATCATCTGGTAATAGCCCACACCCCTGTAAGCCCTCCCCCGACCGGCCAATAAAAGGGAACCACTTGGGCATCCTTAATGTCTTTCTCCACCTGTGGAAAGTGACCTGTTCCTCTCTGGAACATTTTTATTTTTAAAAGAAAAATAATTTTATTGTTTTGTAGAATTCTTATCTTAGCCATAATTATATACCTTAATATTATGAAAAATGTCAAAAGAAACTTAAATGTGACGAAATACAAAATCAAATACAATGCTATTTACTTAAGAGATGAGACTTTATTTCAAAGAGATGAGAAGTCTAGAAATAATGCTTTCCTGGCCAATTAGGAATGCCCTGCTTATTAGATTGAAAAAATGTTCTCATTTCTGTTTCAATATGCTTAACATTATTATTTTATTTTTATAGAGTATCTTATTCTATTTTTTTTTTTAATATAGATACTATTGTCTCATTGTTAGTCTAAAGATGAAAAGTTTCTAACCCTACCCTAGGAAACTTTTATCACAAAATTTAGAGGTTGCATCAGTCATTCTCTCTGTTGATTAGGAAATTAGCATTGCAAAAGTGAAGAAGAAATTCATTGTTGGGAAATCCTGTTCCAATTTACAAATTAAGACCAACAATCTCAAGATGTTAAATCACTCAATACCAGTAAATTTAATTAAGACAGACATCTCTTTCCAATGAAATTATATATCTCTCTTTGATTCTTTATATTTAGTGACAAAAATATCTCCTTTGAATTAAATTATTGACAGAAATATATACTTGACAAATATCACTGCTCTTTGTAGTTATTAACCCTTGAACAGCAAGAAAAATAAAAAGAGTAAACCTTGTAGCAATCTACCAAACAAATAAATAATGAGAAAAGGGACTTACATGATCAATCAGTTCACGAACCATTCCATTCCATTGTCCATTGGCGTCATCCTGGGCTCCATATTTCCCATCTTCCACAAGTCTAATTTCATATGTAAAGCCAAGGATTGTAGATAACTCTCTGAGGAGATCAATGCAATATCCCTCAAATCGATCATTACCATACAGAGGTTTGTCAGACTTCTTAAACAGGACATAGGGTTCTTCCTGGAAACATCAAACATAAAGAAAAGAGGTTAACAAGTTAGTCATGAAACTTACCATCAGAATTAGAACTTTTCCTAGAAGATAGAAAATTTCTCATTAATTTAAGACAACAGTCAACTTTATTTTCTTCTAATTGTAATTAGTATAGTTTGGAATATTAAAATAGAAGATATTCAGATTTAAGGAATATTTGTGCATTATAAGAGAATATCTAGCTATAATAATCCCACACTGACTACATAATAAAAACATGATATATTATATATCTTATAGCATATATTTTATATCACATTTAACAAATAGTATATGACATGATATATGCTATATAATATATAATACATAACATCTAATTTCATCATAACTATAATATCTTGATTTGAATTATACCATTTAATCAATATCTGGTGTGCTGTTTCAGTGGGATATATGGATGAAATAAATGAAAAAAAAATTGACTAATTGCCTACTATGTGCTAAGTGTTGGAGTGAGGACTTTTTATACGTATTATCACCTTTTGTCCTAACAACCATGAAAATTACAACTATCATATTTAATTATAATAGAAAAGTACTAGCTTACTTTAAAATATAGAGAAGGAAACAAATATTTATCAAGTGCTTATTCATTCATCCAACATCATTTTATGGAGAACCTACTATGAGTCAGTCCTCCTCTATATAAAAGAGAAATCCCTGAGCCACGAAGTTCATGATATAGAGAAGGAAACAGATAATAAATGGATAAACAAACAGAATACATATCTCTAGGTGCTGATAACTGGCATAGAAACATAAATAGGTCAATAGGATAGAGAACAACTGCAAGGTACTTGATAAGATAAGAAAAAATTGAGTAACATATCTGAAAGTCTTTTCTGAGGAGCTGAGAGATGAAGTAGAATTCAAAAGATGAGGAGTCTAGCCATTTGAAATTCTAGAAGAGTGTTTCAGGCCAAGGACACAGCATGTAAAAAGCCCAGAGACCAATATAACATGGGAGTGTTCCAGGAAGAGGATCATAGCCAACAATGTGACGGAAGTCACATCCAATAAGTGAGGGAGTTGGTTAAACAAGATGAAAAGGAAAAAAGATTGGGGAGCCAAATCCTGTGATGCTTTGCATATCAGGCTGTATATACAAAAAAAAAAAAAAAAAGAAAAAGAAAAAGAAAAAGAAAAGAAGAGAAAAGAAAGAAAGATCTGTATATTTAACTAAGTGCCAAGAGAATCCATGCATTAGCATATTTTATTGGGGGCACATGAAACATGCTATGACAGAATGGGCTGTGAATAAACCAGGGTGCAATTGGCTCTCCTACCTACTATTTCATCATGGGCAAAACCTCTGCACTCTTAAAGAAAGCTACTGTAGAGTGAAAAGGCTTAGGAAGCTGCCAAGCCAGTCCATCTGGAATGTGATCACCCTCTTCCCTAAGCCTGGAGAACAACAGTCATCCCACGAGGGATAGCGTACTTAAAGGAGTTTTGGACATGACATCAGTGTGTTGGCTTACTCATACTCACCTCAGAAATAATCAAGATTAATCCCATCTTCCTTCCCATCCCTGTTGACCTAACTCATCCCTTGCTGTTTCACATACCTCTAGCCTCACCTCCAGTTATTCTTACCCTCCTAAACATAGCTACTGTGTGCAAAGGAAGTCCAGTTCAGAGATCAGCACGCTGCTCCGTATCTTCATCTAATTTTTAGAATGACCATTTTACTTTCCTGCTTTACTGGACTGTTCCCTGAAGACACTACTTAGCCTCAGCCCTCTTTCTCACAGACTATCTTCAGTGTTATCGCTACATCTCCCAGGGACAGAGACACATTTGGTGTTTTTGCTGCCCCTCATTGCTGCCTCCAGACCATTTGTTCCCCTGCTTTGTGCAGTAACTTCTGCTCCTCTGAGGTTCGTGCTACCTACTGTACCAGGCTCTCTACAATTGCTGTCATTCAATGAAATCTGATTCAGAAGATTTACTAAATGGGAAAGGAAGTCTTTACTCTTCAAATATTTAACTATTGGATGGAAATTTTGCTCTCTTTTCTAACTTTTATCATCATTCTCTGCATATTCAAAATTCACCTACATGGAGCATCTAACATGGCTGATCTCTTAATCTTTTTACCTCCTCATTACCAAATTTTCTTCTTCATTGAAATCTAGTCTTTCTTTCCCATGATCACAACTGCTTTCTGCATCTGTCAGAAAATTAGCTACCTCTGTCTTAGGATTTCTAACAGGCCATTTATCCAACTCAATGTTTAATCACACCCACCCCTAATTTCATCAATCTCATAAAGAACTCTCAGTGAACTCACATTTTCCCACTATCAACTCTATCCTGATCTTGCTTTATTATCTGGCCTATACTCCATGGTCCATTATTATAATTTCTCAGTTAAATGTTGATGTTCCTAAGATTTGATTATGGGCCGTATCCCCTTTTCTTAAATTTTATCTCTAATTTTTCTGGCCCACACACATCAAATTAAATAACATCTTTATGCTGATGACTTCAAAATTTATATATTTAACTCAGACTTTTCCTTTGTGAGTCTTAGGCATGCATATCCAGGAGCACTTGTCAGCATAATTTTATGCCTTGTAGACATCTCACATTTAACATGTCCCAAGTGGAATTCTTGTTTTCCCCAAAACTTGTGCACCTTTTCAGTTTTCTCTGCTTTCAGAAAATGGCACCATCATTTACACAGCTACTCAAACCAGTCACTGAGGCATCATCCTTGCCTCCTTTTCTTTTAGCTCATTCACTACAGAGCAACACAAGAAATCTTACGTTGAATTTACTCCCTTCCTCTACTTCAAATCATCCAATGGATTCCCAATGCATTTAAAATAACGTTCAACTTCCTTTCCATGTGCCCTAACACCTGTTGTTCTATCACTTGTTCTCATCTTGGTAAACGACTTTGCAACTCACAAAATTGATCAAGTTATGAGCCAAGGAATCATTCTCAAATTCTCTGTCCTATCCTTTGGAAATGCTGCAAGTTCTTCCATCAAAATGTATTCTGGGCCCACTAATTTATGTACACTGCCCCTGCTACCATTATGGTTCATGGTTTATCTCCCATCTGAATTCCTACAGTAGTAACCACCTACCTCTCATTTCTTGCACTGCTATGCCCTACAGTCCATTCTCCACAGAAAGTCACGGTGATTTTGTAAAGATTTAATCTGCTTTTATCATGTATCTGTTTAAACCTCAACAGTGGCTTATCATTAAAACTAGAGTAAAATAAAAACTGTTTACCCTGGTCTTCCAGGCTCTGTTTTCCTCTTTGACCTTAGCTTTCCATTCCCCCTGTCTCTCATTGTATTACAGGTACGCTGGGCTTCTTTCTGCCCTTCAAAATTGCCAAACTCATTTCTAACCGAAGGTCTTTGCATTGTCTTTTTTTTTTTTTTTCTTTGCTGACTAGAAGGATCTATCCTAAGATCTTCACACGGCTGTTTCTTTCTCATTATTCAAGTCCCTGCTCAAATATTACCTCTTCAGAGAAACCACACTATATATCAATTACCTCTCCCTTCTAAGTTAGTCTCCATTGTTTTTCCCTTTTTTGTTTTCCTATAGCACTTACTCTATCTGAAGATTTATTTATTTATTTATTTATTTTTAGAGATGAGGTCTCTATGTTGCCCAGATTAGCCTTGAAATTCCAGCCTCAAGGGATCCTCCTGCCTAAGCCTCTGGAGTAACTGGGATTACAGGTGTGAGCTACCACAGCCTCAGCCATCACACCCAGGTATTTATCTTTTGATATGTGTGTTTGTGTTTCTCCCTCTATTAATTATATTATAAACATATGAGTATGGAGACATTAGAAATTATGTTTATTAATTTATCTCAGTGCATAGAAAAATCACTGGCAATCAGTTGATGCTCAAGAAACATGTGTTAAATGAATAAAATATTCATTATAAGAACTTACAATCTACCTATCCCTCTGCAACCTCATCTTAAAATCTAGATATGCTCTTTTCTTTCAGTTCTTCAAATACTAAGCTATTTTCTGCCTCAAAGTCCTTTTACGTATTTTTTTTTTTTTTTTCAATAATGCTCTTCAAATGGTGAGCTCCCTTCCTTTCTTTCAGGGTCAAGTTAAATGTAAAACCTTTCCTGGCATCCTTATCTAAAGAGAATCTTCTCTGTTATTCTTTATCTCATTTTTTTTTTTTTTTTACTTTCTCATGGTGCTTAATTCATCTTCAATTATTTATTTATTTGCTTAGTACTGGTTTTTTGATTGTCTTTCCTGGAATGTAACATCCACATGAATTCATACTGTTTTGGAAAAACTCTGAAACAGTGTTTTTTCTCTGCTCTCATACCACAACAATCATCAATACAGAAGACTTCCGTGACCAAATGTAGAGATTCCCCTACCACACCAAACACAGACACCAGCTGGGTGTCCTCTAATTCAGTTCCAACTCTATCAACCTGGAGAAAGCGTCAGATCTCACGGGGTCCAAAACTGCCCCTCTCCTTTCAGACACCAGTCGCAAGTCCACACCAGTCCAGCTCTGTGGAACTTCTGACTAAGCCGCTTCATGTTGAGGTTCCCACGCGTGCAACCCTCCCACTCCCACCCTGCCGCTTACGGTTCTCACAGAAGTCAGGGAAACACTTAGGTTTACCAGTTTATTATAAAGGATAGTTCAAAGGATACATACGAAGAGACGCCACAGGGCGAGGTATGGGGGAAGGAGCACGGAGCTTCCCTGGGTGAGCCACCCTCCAGGAAACTCCGTGTTGAGCTGTCTGGAAGCTCTCTGAGCCCAGTCCTCTAGGCTTTTTATGGACAACCATTAAAATGTAATTGGTCTCCTGGGAATTGGGCAGGACCCTCTCATGACCCACAATCTGAAAGGCAGGGAAGATTAGAGTCCTGCCTTGGGGCAGGTGAAAGGAGGGCAGGAGAAGGTCAGAGAGATTCTGTTTCCTGAGGCCTGCTCCTGAGGCTTAATACGTTCAACATTATAACACAAGACTGTAAGAAGAGCTATGAAAGTTATGAGCCAGAAACTGTAGATCAAAACCTATATATACATATATGTATTTTTAATATATACAGTATATGTATATATGGTCTATACATTAATATATAATGTGTATACATATAGTGTATATATTAATATATATAGCGTGTATATATGTATTGTGTTTAAATATATGACATATATGACACCACACAGCCTAATACCTGGAACAAACTAAGTGCTCAGTAAATATTAATTTAATAAACTAGTTGATAAATTAGTGAATTGTCAATTTTCTCATCTCTGAATGTATTTAATAATGCATTTAAAGTTGTTTGGGGAATTTATTACAAGGAATCTGGCAAATATCAACTCCTTAATATAATTTTATTATTTCAGCTTCCCGATACTTTTCCATGGGTTTTTAAAACTAGACTTTATTTTTCAAGCAGTTTAAGGTTCACAGAAAAATTGAGTGGACAGTGCAGTGATCTCCCATATACTTCCTGGCCCCAACTTGCCTAGTCTTCCCCACTGTCAACATCCAGCACCAAATAGGTACATTCATCACAAATGATGAACCTACATTGGCACATCATTATCACCCAAAGTCCACAGCTTACATTAGGGTTCACTTTGGGTGTTGTATATTCTATGAGTTTTGACAAATGTATAATGACATGCATCCACCAATGTAGTATCATACAAAAATAATTTCACTGCCCTAAATATCCTCCATGCTCTCCCTATTCATCCCTTCCTCTACTTTAACTACTGGCAACCATAAATCTTTTTAATGTCTCTAGAGTTTTGTTTTTCCAGAATGTCACATAGTTAGAATGTAGCCTATTCAGATTTGTTTTTTTTTTTTTCACTTGGTAACATGCATTTAAATTTCCTCTATATATGTAGTTTTTTTCAGATTGGTTTCTTTCACTTGGTAATATGCCTTTAAGTTTACTCCATGTCTTGTCACGGCTTGATAGCTCATTTCTTTTTAGTGCTGAATAATATCACATTATGTGAATATACCATAGTTTATTTGTCCACTCACCCACTAAAGAAAATTTTGGTTCCTTCCAAATTTGGAAAATTATAAATAAAGCTACTATAAACGTCCATGTACTGTTTTTTTTTTTTTTTTGGACACAAGTTTTCAGTTCATTTGGTGCATGACTGCAGGATCATATAGTAGGAATATGCTTAGTTTTGAAAGAAACTGCCAAACTCAACCTATCTTATAAAGTGGCTGTATCATTTTGCATTCTCCCCAGAAAGAAATGTGACTTCTTGTTGCTCCACATCCTCACCAGCATTTGTGTTGTCAATGTTCTGGATTTCAGCCATTCTATGTGGTGGTATGTGTTGGTATCTCACTGTTGTTTCAATTTGCAATTCCCTAATGCCTTATGATACTGAACATCTTTTCATATGCTTCAGTGGAATCTTACTGGGGCTATTCTACGTTTGTCATTCAAATGTTTGGAAAGGTTAAATGATCTTCCCAGATCACATAGCTAAGAAGAGTCAAAGAAGAGGTTTGAACTTAGGTTTTCCAAATTCCGCAATACATACTTTTCCCACTACTTTATGTTGCTTTCTATACCATAAGATCATTTGGGAGAAAACTAAATATGCTGGATTTTTAAATAGAATTAGATCAAACATATAGTAATCAGAAATTAATCTGTAATTACATTCGAAGCTAGATATTTGGGCTTACCATAAGTTAAAGGATAGTTAGAATCCTGTCTACTTTTTATGTACCAGGAGCTCACATATAAAATTTATTCCCCAGAGGTACACAGAGTACTACAAGTATGAGAGGTGTGGTGCCCTTCCACCCACGGGGTTTTTATACCCATTTCCCTCTCTACTCTTCCCGGCCTGCTATTCTTTCAAGTTAGATAACACATTTCCATAGATCATAGTTTATATGCCTTTGTTGCGATGGAAGGGGAAGAAGCTGATTTATATATATGTCTTCTGAACTAGGCATGAGTGATATCTGGCAAGACGATTACTTAACTTTGCACCAAAAGCACAAATGTTACCTGGCACATAGCAGGCTTACAAATAAAATGACTGCTGCTGAAGTGAATTGAATAGAAGCAGATTGCCCTGGTCAACTGGGGAATCCAGGGTAACTTGAACTTGAAGGAAAAAAAATTGAGACAAGTAATTTCCCCTATGGGACTCAGGTATGGTGGTGACAAATCCTCAGTTCTCTAAGCCATGTACAGAGGGTTTAGGACTTGAGAAGAGTATCACATTCCCCATGCAGATAAGGGGACAGCCAGAGAATTCTGGGTTGGTAGAAGGGGGATCAAATGAAGTATGTAGGTATAGTAGATTAACGCTACTGACTTTATACTGCAGTTTTATTTACTTTATGATTTATAAATAAATAGATGTATTAATTTTTATTTAAAAGGAACAACAAAGACTGACAATTTGTCAAGCTCCATGGATTATGCAACAGTACTATTTAAAATTTTCCAAGCACATACTATATGCCAAACCCCAAGCTTTACTTGGATTAATTTATTTATTTTCCATAACTACTAGTGAGGTTGGTAATATTATTATTTCTGTTTTACAAATGAAGAAACTGAAGGGACACGTGCTAAGTATTTTTTGCCCAACGTCAATAGCCAACATGTAACCGAGGCAGGCAGACCACTGGACCACTTATCACCACACTATACTTCCTCCATTAAATAATCCTTAGTGATCATTTACAAATGAAAAACTGTACACAGTTCATTAGATAATTGATTACCTGTTGTATGGCTTTATTATTATTTTCTAATCAACTGAGATTAGCACTGGCTATATTATATTACATGCAAAATGATATTATTGATTGAACAATACAATCAAGGCAACACTATAGAAGACAATACATTATAGAAGAAAAAAAGGAAGTAAATATGTAATACAGAAAATTCATTTTTAAAATGACAAATTATCTCTTTTCTAATAACATAGCTTTTTACATAAAAGTATTATAAGAATTTATGAAAATAGCACATATTAAGCCCATCAGATTTAGGTAGCAATATGTATCTAAAAATACTTTTTTTCCATTTGCATTATTAAATTATTGTCTCATTTTAAATTTTGTTCAAAAATATTTATGGTATATTTTTCACATAGTCTGACTTGAACACTGGGAAAAATATGATGAAAGTTAGTGATTGGTTAGGAATATGTGAGGCATATGTGGGATATATGTGTGCAAAGAATGAAAACAGAAAAAAATAACTTAAATTATTATGCTATTTAAATCTTATTAATCCAACTTAGACTACTAGCCATGCCACCTATTAATTTGATTTCCTACATCTATAAGTAAATAAGAAAACTTCTGTCATAGGGAAATAAATGTTGATCCCTGTGAGATTAAAAAGCCTATTTAGATATATACAATAAACAGGTTTGCACATCACTAGAAAAAATATATGTGGTCTGAGTGCATCTTTTTATTATTTATGGATCTCTACAATGTCAAACATCATTCTTCTGATATTTAATTCCAATAAGACACAGTTTTCATGCTGTGATTCCTATCTCCAGCTACACTGTGTCACAAGATAGTTTTACATCAAGTTATGACTCTCCTTTAAACTCTCTTTTTCTGTTTCACATGGCACAGGATAAATAATAACCTCATGTAATAAAAAGAAAAATGGTACCAAAAGCAATTACTGTATCACATACTGAGTTCAATGAATAATATGATAAAACTCTCCTGGGCAACTTTACTGATTTCTCATATAGTCTTAAATCTCCACATCAGCATTTGCTAGAGGTAAAGGTACTTCATTCCACTAGCATCTGTAATAAGCATTTGTCAGCATTTCTACTATCAACCCCAGTTTTAAGGAACCCAATAAGTCATGTCTTTTTATCTGCATTAGTCTGGGAGTTGGCACAGAATGAACTCAAAATGAAGCTCCGAAAAAGTGAAATATGTTTTCAGGTTGAAGGGAACAAAATGTTTTATTTAAATATAATAAAACTTTTTATAATCTTTAAAAGTATATAATTCATCTATCTCTCAGCTCTTACCTAGGGCTCAATTATCTTTTTCATATGTTAACCCTTAGCTATCATTGTCTTACCCACACTATTTAAAACATAAGGATATAAAAATGCAAATTAATTTTAATGTAATATGTATAAAATATCCCCTATTACAATGATAAGACTTAACTAACTAACTTATACATTTGCCCAAGCATATATTGAACTCCTACTCTGTCCAAGGACTATTCTGGGTGCTGGGTATACAATGAACAGTCCAAACAAAACAAGTCAGAAAATCCCTGCCCTTATGGAACCCCCAATCTAGTGATGAATTTGAAATTCCTAACTATTCTATATTATCCTGTATTATTATTTACCTGTCCACTTTGCTTTATTAATTATCAGAAGTAGAATATTTCCATAGATTACATTTTTGAGAAACAGTACTGTGTATCTTATTTTAGAGCATACTGGTGAATCTCAGAACATACGACACTGTGGTCAAATCATTTATTTGGGAAAATAGAAAGGGATATTCAGGTAACCCATGGCTGGTTCTGAATTCATCCTTATAAACAAAAAAAACCTCTTAAGATTAGTTTGAGGCAACCAGCTGAAATTCAAATTGCTTATGGGTATCAAAGCACTTAAGAAATATAGTTATAAATAATGGCACTTAAATTTTTTAAAAGCTCTCTTTTTAAAATAAAATTCCTATGGGCCAAATTAAAAACACATAATGATTATGACAATGATAACATAAGATTAAAATAAGGTTATGGATATTAAAACAAAACTGAGCAATTTATATTTTCCCAAGAATCATTTATTTCCTTCTATTTTCTGAGCCTTATGTTCACAGAATGTATAGCCTATCACTGCCCTAGTACTCATGGCATTAAATTATAAATAATGAGATGGCAACTTGGTTCTCAGAGAATATGGAAATCAAGACAGATGTTAAGAAATTGATTGAAGGTAGAAGGCTGGTGAATGGGCAGCAAGAACGGTAGAGCAATGATGCTGCTGGAGTTGGTTCTTGAGGAAGGTGAGTTGGCTCATAAAAACTGTAGAACTGGTATAGGACAGGACAGTACAGGAAAGGATGGAAGGCAGGAAGAAAACAGGCCTCCGCATCTTATTCTAGGTTGTTTAACGAATGCTCAAGAGAATGAAAAGCAGAGAGTCACACTTTTAAAAGAGAGATTAAGGATGAAAGGACATTACCATGAACAGCAATGTTAAGGTGATGGAACAAAGGATAATCCTTCTGGCCTTTCTACCTAGACTATGCTTTACTCCAATTTTCCCAAATCCTCTCTTGCTGTCCTTCTCCCATCTAAGCTCTGAAGCTAAAAATTAGTCTCCTTTACTAGATAGTGTAAGTCAGCAAGAATTAGTTACTTGTCCTAATATTCTTTTCAACTCTGTTTAATATTACTTTTATTTCATTTTTGGCAACTAAAGATTCCTATTAGATAAAATTTTGTCAGTAAATTTAATTTTATTATAGGTAGAAGGTGTTCTTCGTGAAAGATGAAAAACACTCAAGAAATCTCTGATGTAATGCTGATGAAGAAGTATAAGCAGAATAAAGGGAGATTTTCAGCAAAGATAAATGTTTCTTTAACAAACAAGTTATGAACACACTATTCTAATAAGCAACACTTCTGAACAGATTTAGAACACATAGTGTATGACATGACCAAGAGACGAAGTACAGTTTATCAACATCATAGAAATAATTCCCAATACAAATATGTTTTTAACTGGAACGTTCATTGATTTTAATGGACTACCACCATTCCTGTATGAGATCTCTTAGTGAAAAAGGCAACTCCAAAGATAATCAATGAATTTCCAGGCTCTTCTAAGACAGTATAATTGTAAGTTTTTATCTGAAGTTTAACACAATGCATGTTGATATCACCTTTGATTACCTCGTGCTAAAATATAAATGTAAAATATTTTTTATGTATTTATCCATACATTCATCCACCAATGCATCCATCCATGTATTCATGAAACAAATATTTTTAGATACTTTTTTTTTTTTTTTTGAGACAGAGTCTACCTTTGTTGCCTGAGCTAGAGTGCTATGGCATCATCAGCCTAGCTCACAGCAAACTCCTGGGCTCAAACTTCAAACTCCTGGGCTCAAGCGATCCTCCCGCCTTCATCTCCCATAGTGCTAGAATTACAGGCGTGAGCCACCGCACCCCAGCCTTTACATAAATTTTGCACACAGAGCTGTAGAACAGAAGTCTGAAAATTTTCCCTTAAAGACCAAATAGTTAATATTTTTGACTTTACAGACTATCCAGCCACAACTAACTCTGTCATTATAGATTAAAAGTAGCCACAGAAGCAATGAATAAACTGGCAAAAACTATCAGAATCAATTTTTTAGTAAGTCTGAAATCTAATAAAAACTTACAATAACCAGGGGATGCTTTATGAAGAGAAAAGCTGCATAATTTTGGTGGGAGAGCTCTGTGGCATATTAATTTACCCTGTTACTACTATCTTCCACTCCCCGGTTCCACAGCAGTCTTGACGGCAGCCCACATTCCTGGTGCAGATCACAAATACCACAGAAAACAGCATGAACCTTATGTGCAAAGAATTGTAGTTGTCTGTTTTAATCTGTGTGGTGGCTTCCAGAGGGATGGGCACAAGGATTTGCCATTGTTTCACCTACACAGAAGTTTCCCCAGGGCTGCAGCTGCCTCACAGGTAGTGTTTTTCAAGAGCAATTAAAGCCAAATGTATTAGCTGTGGTCTCTGGGCAGGAGATACAAGCAGGGGCAAGAAATAGATTGACCAAAAAGCCTGAGACAGAAAAGACTGGGGAAGGAAACAGTAGGAGGAATAAGAGCTGGGAAAAGTTCCTGTATATTCAAGGGAATCTAGAAATCCATGCACATACCCAGGGTGGGGTGTATGCTCAGAAAAGACCCGAGAACACCAGAAGACCCTAAGCTCTCACCTCTGGCTAGACTTCACGGTCCATGCAAACAGGAGGGAAAAACAGGGTAGAATTATAAAGTGTCTGGCTAAACAGTGAAGGAGTGCCCCCATGAAGAACCAAACTATTAATACAAAGATAGGGAGAAATTTTGTTTTGTTTTGTTTTTGTTGTTTTGTTCCAGGAGCTTAAGGAAATCTCTGTCAAATTAGCAGAGGACCACTGACCTAACAAACACAGATTTCAGTGCCCACTCACAACAAAGAATACAGACATTAAAAAATTAGTTTAGCAAGGTCACTAAACAAACAAATAACCACCATAATAAGCAGTAACAACAACAACAACAACAACAACAACGCTGGGTGGGAGGGAATCTAATCTCTAGAGTTGCTATATTATAATATTCAAAATGTCTATTTTTTAACAAGTAATTATGAAATATGCAAATGAGAAAGTATAGCTCATTTGTAGGAAAAAAGAAATTAATAGAAACTGTCCCTAAGAGAGAGACCAATGAGTCACAGAGGAAACTACCAGGGAAATGAGAAAATACTTGGCGATGAATGAAAACAAAAGCAGAACACATTAAAACTTAATAGATGCAGTGAAAGCAGTCCTCTGAAGGAAATTTATAGCTGTAAATGCCTACATTAAGAAAGAAAGGTCTCAAATCAGTAACCTAAATTTACACCTTAAAGAACTAGAAAAATAAGACCAAAGTAAACCTGCCTGTAGAAAAAGAAAGAAAGATTACCTAGGAAATAAATAAAATAGAAAACAGAAAAAAAAATAGAAGCAATGGAACTTTGATAAGATCAACAAAATTAACAAATCTTTGGCTAGACCAACCAAGGAAAAATAGTAGAAAAAGCTCAAATTAAAAAAGGGGCCATTGCTATCAACCTTATAGAAATAAAATGGTTTATGAGAAAATCATAGGAATAATCATAACCAACAAACTAGAATACCCTGATGAAATGGACAAATTACTAGAAAGACACAACTATCAAAACTGCCTCAAGTAGAAATAAAAATATGAATATATCTAGAGCAAATAAAGATTTGAATCCATAATCCAGAACTTTCAAACACAGAAATTCCAGAACCAAATGACTTCTCTGGTGAAATGTCCCAACATTTAAAGATTTAACATCAAACCCTCTCAAATTCTTTCAAATAATAGAAAAGGAGGGAATATTTCCTAATCCATTCTAATGAGGCCAGCATTACCCTGATATCAAACCAGAAAAGTCTTCACAAAAAAAGGAAACTACAGAGTAATATCCCTCAAGAATATAAATGCAAAAATCCTCAACAAAATGAAAGGAAATAATTGTGTCTTCAACAAATGGTGCTGGGACAACTAGATACCACCATGAAAATTGATGAAATTGATCTTTACCTCATACCATACACAAAAAATTAACTCAAAGTTGATCAATGACCTAATTATAAAGGCTAAAACTACAAAACTCTCACAAGAAAACATACAGGTTAATCTTCATGACTTTGGATTTGGCAATGGATTCTTAGATATGGCACCAAAAGTATAAACAACCAAAGAAAAATATAGATAAGCTGTACTTTATCATAAGTGAAAATGTTTTTGTATGAAATAAACTATCAAGAAAATGCAAAGACAATCCAAAGAATGGGAGAAAATACTGTGAATGATATATCTGATAACATTATACTACCTAGACTATATAAAGAACTCTTACAACTTAACAATAAAAGACAAACAATACAGGTTTAAAATGGGCAAAGGACTTTAATAGATTTCTCCAGATAAGATATGCAAATGACAACAAGCCCATAAGAAGATGTTCAACATCATTAGTCATTAGGAAAAATGTAAATCTAAACCACAATGGGATACAACTTTACATCTACTAGTATGGTTATAATTTTAAAAAATAAAAATAAGTGTTGGCAAGGATGTAGAGAAAATGGAACCTTCGTTCATTCCTAGTGGGAATGTAAAATTGTGTAGCTGCTATGGAAAATAATTGGGCAGCTCCTAAAAAAGTTAAACATAGAATTACCATATGACTTAGCAATTATGTTCGTAGGTATATACCCAAGAGGATTAAAAACTGGTGTTTAAACAAAAACTTCTGAACAAATGTGCACAGCAGAACTTTTTACAATAGCCAAATTTGGGAAACAACCTAAATGCCCATCACTGGATTAATAGATAAACAAATTGATATATATATGTAAAATGGAGTATCATTTAGTCATAAAAAAGAATGAAGCACTGATACATGCTACAGCATAGGTGAACCTTGAAAATATGCTAAGTAAAAGAAACCAGACACAGAAGGCCACATGTTATGTGGTTCTATTATCCAGAAATATCCACCATAGGCAAATCATAGAGACAGAGAGAAGATAAGTGCTTGCCAGGTCTGGGGGTAAAAAGGGAATACAGTGAATTCCCTAATTCTTAATGGATACAGCTTTCCTTTTGGGATAATGAAAATGATCTGGAACTAGACAGTGGTGGTCTTTGCAGAACATTGTGAATGTACTAAAAGCAACTGAATTGTATACTTTAAACTGGTTAAAATTGAGTTTTACATTATGCCTCAATAAACAGAAAAACAAAACAAAAATATACAGCCAGCTCTCTGGCCTTAGCTTGCCAAACACTGTACCAAGAAGAAAAAAATTAAACAGGTTGTGTGTCCCCAAGCTGCTATGGTATACTACATATAAAATATAACTATGAGTTATTTAGATACATAATACTTTTAGATTGAGTATAAACATCTAGCAGAGTAATACAATGGAAACTGTTGTATGCTATGGTAAAATCCAGGCCCAACTATTTAAAACTAGCAAATGCTTAGGATTGTATTTTGCTAGTGCCTATAGACAATTATATTCATTCTATTAATTTTATAAAACAAAACCAATGCTAATAATGGTTCATTATTTCCAATTCTGGTTCCATTCACAAGCTCTATAGTTCTAGAAAAAGTCTTACACCACAGATTTACTCTCCTATTATTCAGCTGTGAGATATGTATGCAGGGAATGATTATTTTTCTTTAATTCTGTCTAAATGCTCTTCCATCTCTTTGCCTTATTCTTGCTTTTTTGCAACAATGAAAGTTTAATAATTGTTCCTTTAAGAAAAGAACTATGGTGATTATTGTGTGTCTCAATCACCTTCAATAAGAAAATTAATAACTTTACATATAATTTCTCAAACCTCATATTTTATTTTATTCTATTTGTTTCTAAGAGCATGCTTTCTCTTTTCAATTTCAAATTATCATCCAATAAGTCTGCCTTTACTTTCTTTTCTCCTTGATTATTCCCTGTAAAATGAACAATAAGGTCATATTAGTATCTATCTAGTTAATCATTCATTCGTTAAAAAAATTTAATATATATCCAAAATATTCCAGGCACTGTTCTATGAAGATGAAAAGACAAATGAGACACATATCTACTCTTAAGGAGCACAATTGTCTAGTGAGAGAGACAGAAAAGTAAATTGGTAAGTACAACACAAAGTCACAAGGAAACAGCCTTTGAATTTGGTTCTCAGCCCTAGCTGTACATTAAAATTAAAATAAATTTAATTATTTTTATAATTAAAATTACAAAACTGAGGCATAGGCTCTACTCACAGAGATTCTGAGCTAGTACATATGGGGGTTATTTTAGCATCATTATTAAAAATAAAAAAAACCCCACAAAAACAAAAACAAAAAAAACACCTCTTAGGACCTAGGTGATGATAACGTGCAGTTGTGCCAGCTGCATGGGTCTGTGACCTGTGGAGTTCTATGGGGCCCAACAATTCAAAGGGTCCTGCACTCGGGTCTTGGGCTCTGGTGGTGCCCTTTTGAAATTTGTAATAATTTTTAAACAAGAGATCCCTCATTTTCATTTTGTACTGGGAATGGAAATTATGTAGCTGGTCAAATATGCAGTCAACAAAGAGAATTTATGAGTTAAACAGAGAAGTGGAGTAGATGGAAATATTTTGGAGAAAGAAAATGATTCATGTAGATACTAGAAAGTATAAATAGCTCTGTGTGACTTAAGTAGAAAAAAAGAGTGTGGAACAAGAAAGGGGGATGCAAGGACATGGGGACCTAAGTTAGGAAACAAACTTTATTCCTATAAATTCTGAAACACTATCTAGATATAATTACTGCTGATTATCACTCTGAATTCATATCTTGCTTAGAATGGCATTCCCTTTCCTAAGATTATTTTTAAGCATCTTCCTAAAACCAATTTTGGTGTGAGAAATGAGGTTGAACATTTTTTCTTCAATATTCTCCCTTTAGGTATTTTCTCACTATTTAAAGATTGGATAAATTTGAATGTATGAGAGAAAGATAGAGCAAACCAAAAAAAGGAATACATGCTTTGCCAAATGATTTGGAAAGTAGAGATTTTAATCATTAGAATTTTGTTTCTTTTAATTCAGTGTAACAATTTGAGTTTGGAGGATCCAGTGTTGGCCATGCTCTAGTTCTATTTATGTTTCTCCAAAAAGGGTGGAAACATATTGATAGAAAAATGGTTTATAACAATGAACTGAATTCTAACTGGCTTCTTATTCCCATCCCACTCAAAAGTTAATCAAACACTGATGACTGCTTCGATGTTCCTGAATATGCATGTAAAACAGTCATACGAAAAAGATCTTGTGCAATGAGGATTATTCATCAATAATCAGTAGCTGCATGTATCTGCGGAAAGTTCTTTTTTCCTTGATGAATTGTGTTTATCTTTCAGCTGCTGCCCTTTGTAATCAATAAAATCAAAAAATGCTTATTGAGTACTTGTCATTTAAAAGAAAATACTCTGCTTTAGGTCAGAGTTGCTTCTCTCAAACACCTTTTAATCTAGCTGAGAATAGAGAACTTGTACAGAAAAATGTAAACTAATAATAGAAGTTTTTCATGTAAGTGCCTGAGGAATAAACTGTATAGATAAAAAAGCTATTAGATGCCAGAGAAAGGAAAGTAAAAATGTCCTAAGGTAGTTAGATAAATCATCTTAGAATAAAAGACATCAGAAAAAGGGATTGTAGAATGAGTGTGAATTAGATAAATGGAGAAAAGTAAGAGTTTTCAAGCAAGAGAAATGAATTGAGAAAGGGTATAGAGAAGTTCATTGGTACTCTGCCTGAAGAAGAGGATTGATGGTTCATAAGAGGAAGATATTAACAAACACATTAGAAAGTCCTAGAGGAAAATAGTAAATAACAGCACCATTTATTATGCTTTAATTTTTAGATGACATTGTGCTCATTAAAAATGATCACTTACTGATAATTTTGTGCCAAGAACTAAGTTACATAGTTTGCAAATTTTTATCTCTAGTAGAAACAAACTTCAAGTTATGCATTATTATCATCCCAATTTTAAAGTTATGGCGACTTACTTAAGGTAAATCAACTACTAAGTGGCAGGCTCAGGATTCAAACCTAGATTTTCACGTCCATTTGTCCCTCCAACTTTCAAACCTTACTGAAAGTCCTTTTTCAGTTAGATATTAAATTCAGACACCAAGTGTCAACTAATTGTAGAAATGGTCTGCTCTTCTGCTAATTATTGGTAGGGTAGGAAGTTCATGGATTTGCACATATTAAGTAAATTTCATCATAAATATTAATTTCAGCTTCAAAGTCATTATAGTCTAACCTACTGTTTTCCATCATGTAGTCTTCTGGTACATTATACCATAGGTTTTATTTTTAAGAAAACATTCTACAATTAAAAGTATTTGGAAATTCTACATACCTGAAAAAACCCTTTGAGGGTTAACATACACATTAACTTATTAAATATTCTATGATAAAGAACCTTAATGAACTTTGCTTAACACAGTATTTTCTAAAATCTATTTAGTTTTAGGGCATGCCTGTATGACACACCAATCAAAACCATAGAGCACACTCTGAAATCCTGGTATAACCAAATAGTAAACATGGAATCCTATTACTACAGGTCATAGAAAGTGCACGCTGCATTTTGAAGGTAATGTTTTGTTTTTGAACAAGGTCTAAGAGTATTGTTCTTGCCAACAACTGAAAATTTAAAAGTTCAAAAGAGCAAATACAAATTTTGATGTTTTTAAGAGCATAAAGCTGTCACATACATGAAAATAAATATTTTATGGACTCTGGCTCTAATTACATTTGAATGTAGCATAAAATATTCTCGATACAATATGAAATGTTTCCAAACAAGTATGTGGCAAAGGCATGGCTTTCTTATTAGTTTTCAGACAAAGTGGTAAAAAACATTTTGTTTGTTTTTTGGATTTACTGAAAGTAGTGATAAGAAACCCATGCTTTTTGTTTGTTTTGTTTGCTTTTTTATCAGTTACTACACAGAACTAAAACTTGGGTGCTAGTGATGCCAGTAAAGCAAAATACTTGTGTTTTCTGCCAGGGAAAGAGGTCTGTAACTTCTTTTTGAGTCACTGTGGTGAGGTTAATTGGAGTCAGGATATAGTCTGTCATTAGGAATACCCAATAAATCTCTAATGAAGAGAAGTAATTAGAAATCAATGACAAGTAATCAAGTTGTAGTTGAAGGCACAGAGATCAGGACCTGAGAATCAGATATCTATCAGGAAATGAAGTTAGGCTGCAGGTATCTGACATGATTCAGAACTTACTGCTCTTGAATGTCTCATGGTTGTCAGCTTACAACCACCACTTCCCAAAATGCTTAAGGACCTGTGAACCTGATTCAAACAACATTATTATTTTTTTATCCCAAACTCTTTTTATTGTCCTGGAAAGCCTTAAATGTATAATTGCTTGTTAAGCCAAACAGAATACACTAAATTTTAGGACAGAATCAACAAAAGTAGTGTCAGTAAAGGAAAGTAATGAGCAATGGTGTAAACACACTAAAAACATACATTTGCTCTCTGAGTGAACAATCACATCGATATTCATCATGGTCAACCACCACCTTTTTTGATAACTCCAAATGTCATCTCCAGCCCAGCTCATTCTCCTGAGCTCTGGAATTACATATCTAATTGTAAACTAGATAAATACACCACAAGAAATTTAAATGCAATATGTTCAAAATTAAATTTATCTTGTATTACTCCATTTCTGCTTTTCTACCTCAACTCTATTTCCAGCCATCTCTACCAGAAAAACAAAATTTTCCTAACCCCTGAACTCTTCTTAAAGTTCAATTTGCAAACTATGTATCCCTCATGCTCCTGCCATATATTTTGCAAATCTGATTCCCTCCGCCATATTCCTTCAGATACTTCCATAGTTCAGACCTCATCAACTTTTACTCTCGTGATACTTTCTTGGCTGTTCTCACCAAAGCCTGTCTTAGGAACTACAATTCCATCTCCAATGCCAAAAAGAATCTTTAAAAATCCCAACTTGATCATGTGGTTCACGTACTTAAAATCCTTCAAATTGTTCTCATTATAAATTCACAAAAACAAAATTCCTTCATGAGACCTACAAAGGCCTCCTGCTTTGCTGTTGCCTTCCTGCTTGCCCACATCTGTCACCGCTCTCCCACATGCTCTGTGCTACATTAGTAGTAGACTATTTAAAGTCATTCATATACTCAAAACTCTTTCACATGTCTGTGCCCTCAAGCATGCTTTCTCCACTGTCTGAAATATCTTATATTCATTCCTTTTTCACTGAAAGACTCCTATTCCTAAACCAAATATAGCTCAATCATTGGTGGAAAGCAGGCACTAGCATTGCTTCTCCTAGCTCTCAACCAAAGTAGTTTTGAAGCTAAAATAAAAAACTCAGAACAGTGAAAGTAAGAGTAACAAGAGTATTGCTAAAAGTTATAGCTGTGGAATTCAGAAATGTACAGAAACTCATGTGTGGAAGATAATAGGTAGCTATAGGCAATGTTGTAAAAACATTGGAGCAGGGACATGAACATGGCATCAAAAAGAGCCTCATTACCAATTTGATGGTGAGTACACATAGTGCTTGTTTTTCCATTCTTGTGATGCTTCACTTAGTAGAATGGGCTCCAGCTCTATCCTGGATAATACAAGAGGTGCTAGATCACCATTGTTTTTTGTGGCCAAGTAGAATGCCATGGTATACATATACCACATTTTATTAATCCACTTATGTATCGATGGGCATCATCAAATTTGTATTAACTGATCAACACTTAAGTGCACATATAATAATAACATTCATTGGATGTCGGGCAGGTGGGAGGAGCAGGCGGGGATGGGTATATTCATACCTAATGGGTGCGGTGCACACTGTCTGGGGTGTGGACACACTTGAAGCTCTGACTCAGGTGGGGCAAAGGCAATATATATAACCTAAACTTTTGTACCCCTATAATATGCTGAAATTTAAAAAAAAGCACATTCTCAGCTATTCTTAAGAAATACGTTGTATTAGCAGAGTGAAAAGAGAGGGCTGGTTATTGTTGATGAACCCTATTTTAAAAAAAGTGGACTCTTGGATGGAAAACTGTAGATCTAAAATTCAGCATGTCTTCTTACAGAGATGTGGGCAGTGCCACCATCTCACCACTGCAATTGTGTTGCCAATGGCAGGGCAGGGTGTCAAGCTGGCTCACTCACATGGCTGGAATCATGACTTTTTTTTTTACTTCTTAAAAATATACAGAATTATAAGGCAGTTGATAAGAGAATGTAGAGGAGGAAAGATTTCTTTTTTTACCCATCACTAGATTCTTGACTGAGGTACCTATAACAAAAGACAGACTAACAAGAGGAAAACATACAAATTTATTTAATGTTAAGTTTTAGGTGACACAGATGGTAGCCTTCAGAAATTAAGACCCAGACAAAGAGGTAAACTTGTACATTGTTAAGCTTAGATGGACAGAGTGGAAAACTCTAATTGGAGAACAAAAGGGTATGATCTAATAGTAATAAACTGAGGGGAAATTAGCAAGGCCTGTTTGTTCAAATTCTTCTCTGTGTCCTTGTGATTTCAGAGATTTCCTCTGGGTATAGTGAGGGTCCCTCTTGAATTAGAGTCTTAAGACCTGCTTTGGGGGAGAATGGCAGGAGAAGATCAAAAAGTGATCTTCCTGGGTTTTCTCTGTACCAAGTGCCATATTTTAGGGGTAACATATCTTCAACCTCATGCGGAAATTGACCTATCACTTTGAAAATATTGACACTAAAATATAAGGCCACAGGAAACTAAGAATCCTTGGTTCCCTGGAGACAGCTGAAAAAATATTTCATTCTTTTTCCCAAAAAATATCCTTGCTCAGAGGTCCATAATCTGTACCAACTAATAAACTAGGTAGATTCTCTTCTACCCATTTCTAGAGAACTACCCATTCTCCCCTGCCCTGACCCTGGCAGAAAACTGAGGGAGAAATTGAGTCCAAGTGGATTTAGAGACATTAAATACTATGCTAAAATCTAGATTAAAGTTGGCATCAGCTAAAAGTTAGTTTCCCAGACTGTTTTCCATTCTTTTTTTTTTTCAGCTTCATTCAGGTATAATTGACAAATAAAAATTGTGTATATTTAAGGTGTACAAGGTAATGTTTTGATATATGTATACATTATAAAATGATTAGTACAATCAAGCTAATTAACATATCCATCACCTCACATCACCTTTTTAGTGTGTGTAGTGAAAATACTTGAGATCTACTCTCTCAGCAAATTTCAAGTATACAATATATTATTATTAATTATAGTCACTATGCTAAACATTAGGTCTCCAGAATTTATTCATTACATAACTGAAAGTTAGAGAATCATTAGAATCATCTAGGGAGATTTCAAACAACACTAATGCTGGGGTTTCATCAATTAGAATGTCCAGGTATAGGACCTGGGCATCAATGTTTCAAACAAAACAACCATCTAATGTTTACATGGTGCTAAGAAGTTTAACATCCGTTGAAATACATCCAGTGAGAGAGACAATGAAAAAAAATGATGAAAAGGAAATTATTACATTAAATACTATTAAGAAAATATCTCAGAATTGAAGTACATAAGTTTCTGGATTAAATGTGCCCACCAAGATTGTGGATCAGTGCTGTTGAATAGAAATACAATGCAGAAAGCCACAAATAGGAGCCATGCATATAATTTAAATTTTTCTAGTAACCATATAAAAAAAAAAAAAGTTAGTGTCAGATGAAGTTAATCTTAACAGTATATTTTATTTCACCTTACATATCCAAAATATTATCATTTTAATGCGTAATCAATATAAAATTGAAATATTTTACATTCTTTTTTATATCAAGTATTTGAAAGCCAGTGTTTATTTTTCACTAATAGTCATCTCCATTCGGTCTAGCCAAATTTCAAGTGTTCAATAGTCATGTGTAGCTATTAGCTACCATATTTGACAACACAAATCTAGACCCTAGAGAATGTTAATTATAATGAAATTGTTTTAAATATTACACACCAGGGCATATCATTGGTGAAGTTCCCTAGCTTCCAAAATAAAAAGACAATCTGGAAATCGTTCTTATGAAGGAAAAATACAGTCCATATACAGAAGATTAGGAATCAGAATGACCTCTGAACAACTGCAACATAGAAGACTATGGAACAAGGCCTCCTAAAGAATTCAACCTGGAATTCTATACACGGGAAGCAATGATTTTAGATATATAAGGTTTAAACTTTCTCAGGATGCTATTACATCCTGCATTTTAATAAAATGAGAAAATAATTCAGGAAAAATGAAAGCACAGGATCCAGAAAATGTGGCTCTAGCATAGGAGATACGGAAAGACAATTCCCAGCACTATGGTGAAAAAAGTCCCAGATGACAACTGTGTAAGAGGCTAGAAGAAAACAAGGCCAAGTTGCAGCAGGAGAACATGGTTTCAGGGTATGCTTCCAAAGACATAACAGGAATTTCTAGCTAATCTGTGCCTCTTCTTATATTAAGAAGACTTTTTTAAGCTCGGTAAGAGTTGTTTGTTTGTTTGTTTGTTTGTTTTTGAGACAGAGTCTTACTCTGTTGCCCAGGCTAGAGTGCCATGGCATTGGCCCAGCTCACAACAACCTTAATTCCTGACCTCAAGTGATCCTCCCGCCTCAACTCCCAGATCTCCCAAGAGCCACCACACACGGCTAAGCTTAGTATTGGAGGATGAATTCATGACATTTTTATAGAAAACTGGCAAATAAATTTAAAAATAACCCCAATCTAGACCCATCATGACAAAAAATAAACATATAAAAATAAATCACAAAGATAAAGTGGGAAATAGTCTTGTAAGCTTTAAATAGGAGAAAATAAAAATGCCTAACCAGAATAAAACAAAAATCATACCAATGAAAATACATCAAATGTGTTTTCAATAAAAAAAAGTTGAAAAACCCTTATATTTTAGTTACTGCACCATGAAATTTATGAATGGAATGGAAATTAGCAAAAAATACACACTTCATAACAAAGTAGTTATTGGCACCAGTCAAGTAAAGGGCCCAAGTATGTGGAAGTTGACATTTAAAAAGACCAGGAACACTAAATTCAGTAAAACAAAGTTAAGTATAAATTTCTCTTAATATAAAGAAATGTGTAGATGTTAAAAAGAATTTTCAGAAAGTATATTGCATAAATTAATTATTAAATAACCATTATCTGAACTGCAAAATCTAGTTTGGTTTCAGAGATAAGCCTTCTGCTTGATTCCAAAACACTCTTCTAGCCATTAGTTATACTGCTTTTTATTTTTTAAAAAAGTCTTCAAAGCATCTGTCAGAGAAAAATGCACTTTATATGAATTTATCATTAAATAATGAAAAGCAAAATATATAAATGGAGTACTTAAATCATAAGAGGCTAGAAAATAGACAACTAAAACCCCCATAAAAGCAGAAGAAAAATAAGAAAGTACCAAAAAAAAAAAGAAAAAGAAATTTAAAGCAGGAAAAAAGAAAATGGCTAAATTGCAAACATGTCTTTTAGTAAAAGTAACAATAATAAAATAAGATCTTTTAATGACCCAAATTAAGAAAAAAGAGAAAATTTTTTTAAAGTACCAAAGGATTTTATATGAGAAAGGGACTCAATAAATACAGATTATAAAATTTATATGGTGACATTATGTGAAAATTCATGTCAATAAATTTAAATCTTTGTATAGATAAATGCACAACATAAAATTGGCTTTAAAAGATTTAATAAAATGAATAGGTCAATAACCATAAAAGAAATGATAAAGGTTATTAAATAATTTTTTTCAGAAAAAACTAAATACTATGTTGCTTTTATATTCAAACTAATATAAAACAAATAACCTTATGATACATAGCCTTCTTTAGACTATAACAAATGCTTTGAAATCACTTCCCTTTTTCTAAAGGAAGTTAGCAAAACTCTGATATAAAAAACTAGCAAAATGGTTAAATACTGTAACCATGGAGCAGTCACTATTGAAGATACTTAAACATAATATAGCAAACAAATTATAGCAGACCATTAAACTATTTTTCAACCATAACCAATAATAGCTTATGCTTGGAATAAGAATATTTTTACTAATCAGAAGTTAATTAGTACATTAATCACAGCAATAAGTACAACTAGAATATTAATGACAATCTCTATAGATGATCAAAGTTTTTATTAGTATTTAGTGTCCATTCTTGAAAAATAATTTATTGGAAAACTAAAAATAGAAGGTCTTCTTGAGCATAAATCTATTATAGTTAATAACAAGAAAAAATACTATTAAAACAAGAAAAACAGGCTCAGAGAATAAAGTCCTCACCAAATACAAATAAAAATAAAACAAATAAGAGCAATTAAAAGTTAGTAATGAAAATATGGCTATATGTAATTAATAAATAATTAATTATAGATCCCTTAAATATAGGAATATTTCCATAAAGTGACTCAACATAAGGAAAGCATTCAAAAGTGAAGTATTTCCTATATTTATGCCATAAAAACATACAATCACAGCAGTTTGTTCCCATAAACTCTATTTGGTGTGTGTTCTACTGAAATTGTGGTATATGGTCTCTTTTTAACTTTAGTTTATAATATCATTATTTTTAAATTGTTTTTATATAGTTTTTTTCTGAATCTTCCTGAGAATTTTATTGAAACATTAAGAGGAAGCAAATCTTTCACAGTATTAATGAGGGCGGCTCCCATTCTAGATATCTAGAGAGTACTTTAATTATAGATTTGCAGATAATTTTAAGTTATTTGAATTCTAAAACCAATATCAGAATTTATGAAAAGGAGCACTAGTCTTGAAAGAGTGAATCAAAGATGAAAAATAGAGTGTACATTAAAACAAAAAGCAGGCTCTTAATGAAGAGAAATTTTATGTTTTGCTTCTTCAACTCTGTTTTTCTTTTGATCTAACCACCTGAACTTCTCTTCTAAAGTAACTGTCCAGCAATGTCTTCTATTTAACAGCTAGCATAGGGACGCCAAGCCATCTGCCAAGCCAGGAGCCAAGCTGCGGTCAAACACCTCCAAGCAGAATAAAGGCTAATATTCTCATGTCCTAACTTTTAAGCAATTTGCATTTGTTTTTTCAGAAAATTTGCGATTTTCTCATGTTCATCCTTAATTGCTTTCAAAGTATGTTATTTAAGAAAATTTCATGAAAAGATTTACTATGATGATGAGACATAAGTATGATGGGCTTTATTCTTAGTTTGGTTAATGATCATGACTAAAGTTGTGAGTCTCATAATTGGAAAATGATTTTTAAAGGATTATCATTTTGTCAATATTAGAAAATAAAATATATTTAAGTGCTACTTTAGTTGATCATCTCTTAGAAATTCTTTCAAAAGAAATGCAGAAGTGAAGATGGTTGCATCATATATAAATTATTCCTTTCTAAGGCATTTGTTTGCATTAATTGAAGATGGTATTTTTAAGCCTGATGAGATTTAATGAGAATCTAGTATTATTAACATTTGTAAAGATCAATGACCATTTGGTTTTATAACTTCTTATACTATCTAGGGTCAATAGACTATTCCAATCTTGTAATTTCACTTCTTTCAGTAAATAGTGCCACTGGTCTAAGCTACATTTTCACCATTCTAAAATAGTCCTCAGTTATTTTTGTCTAAGCTAAATTAAGGAAGTTTCATAAATGTGTGTAGCAAAACTTTGATCTCAAAAATGGACAGTGATCATATATTTAAAGAAATTAGTTGACAATAAGCTTTACTAGTATTTTCATTGCATTTCCATGATTCATACTACCCTAAATACTGCAGGAAAAATACATGAGAACTGAATTGGACATGACAACAACATTTCCAATTCACAGCCACAAGAAATGACCAAAAAAGAGCAATAGTTAAAAGATAAGCATAAATAACAGGTATTGTTATTACTCTATTGACAAGACAGTATTATTTCATTTCTTTTTTCAGCCTCTGCCATTCCAATAAATACCATAAAGCTAAGAACAGTCTTGTCATTATCTGAGTCCCAGTCTTTCAATTTCTTTCTATTCACTGTGGCTTTTAAAGTCTGAATTCTGCCATCCCTAATTAGCGTTCCTGTCAGAAGCCCATGGCGCACTACAGGTTATCACAATTGGAAGGGAGAATACCAGGAGGAACAAGTGAAGAAGCCTACAGCTACCATCAGAACAACTTAAGGTTTCCAAGAAAAGGCAATACTAAAGATGACTGGCTTGAGAGGATCAAAAACTACTGATGAAGCGAGTCTCCACATGGGCTCATGTATTGTTCTCTTGCCTGGAAAACATACTCTATTTTGATATCTCAAGGCACTATTAAAAGACACTTTCACATGAACTTTTAGGATAGTAAATGTATAACTATCATAACTTGGAGCTTATATTATAAAGCAACAACAAAATAATACAGCATGCCTATAGAGCAACATTTTATCTTAAGTTTTTAATAAACCATGTTTATTTTTTACCTTTTATGTTTTTTAACAAAATTCAAGAACATTCTGAGGCAGCCTAGGAAATTTCTTTTCTTTTCTTTTTTAAGCCTATCAAGCAAAAGCATTCTTTTTTAGGAATGATTTTCAGACACACAAAGTCCTTTAATAAGCTATACAGTCATAATCATATTCTTAGCAGCTACAAACTGTGTTTACCTTATTTCAGAAGAATAACTTCAGAGAATTTCATAATGTACAAAAAAATAAGTCTTTGTTGGCTATAATTATCATTCTAAGAAATGATAATCATTCTATCTATAACTACAGAAAAATCTGCTAGGATTTGGAGGTTGGGAAGAACTGTCTCCCTGTAAAGTAATATTTAATTAACTGAAATTATAGTGAATCCACAGAAATATTCATTGCATAATACACTTGAACTCAACTTTCAAGAAATAAGGGGCTAGAGTTTTACTAGTTGTACCGTTCACCAACATTTCAGGAGAGGAACTTACCTTACCGGTGTCAGAGAAATAATGGTTTAAAGGAGGATTTGGCACAGTGATTATCATTCATACTTGTGTACAGAAAAAAAAAGTGATATTTTTGTAAAAACCAGTATGCTATTAAACTCTTCCACTTGACTGAATTCTCAGTTTAGACGGAAGATCTTGGTTGTTACTATCTTTTTACTGATATTAGTACTTTTGCCATTAAATTTTTCATTAGCTTAATCCATAAGTGAAAGATGGTAAGAAAGAAAAAAAAAGCTAAAGCTCAAATCAATCAAATATGCCATTTCTCTGCGGTTCCAGTAATAGGGTTGATGGGAAAAGAGACTGCACCTATTAGCTAATCTCCAAACAGCATTTCATCTCTGAATCTAATTTATTATCCTTGTACATGAATAATCAAGATTTTTTTCTTATATTCATTTCACAAATTGCATGGCTTTTATATATTACTATTACTACTGTGCAAATGGATACTTTAAAATGATGCTCTGGGTTCTTGGCTAATTCCTAATTTTTCTGCATTTTATGTTATAAGTAGTGTGCTTTTTAAGGAAAATGATGCTGGGCATGAAACTTACTTGGTTTATCTGTAATAGCAGCGTCTTGTTTCTTATCAAACAAGGAAAATGATAGTAGAAGAGCAATGAATAATCAAGATTTGACTGCACAAAAGTTATTGCCAATATCTCCATTCATACACGACTAAATAGAGTACATTATTACCTTTCTTAACATCCCTCACACACACTGTGGCAATGCTAACACCCTTGCCTTTAAGCTTTTAATGTTTAAGTCCTCATTTACATTTCTCAACAGTTTTGCCCTATCTAATCCATCCCCAAGAAACCTCATGCCTGATTTGTCAATTTTGCCATCTCTTACCACTTCTCTATAGGTACACTGATTCTCAAAATAGACTCTATGAATAATCTCCTATTCAGTAGCACCCTTAAACAAACCATATCTTATTTGTTAAAAATGTTCTTGACTCACTTCTTTGTTGAACTTTCTTAGAATAACCCATCCTTTCTTTCTTTTAGGTGAATGAATTGTGAATACAGGCTTTGAAGAAACTGAGGTGTCTAACAAAACAAACCTCTGGACTGGATGAATAGAAAGGTACTGGAACCATAAACAGAGATTGAAGACATAGGAGAAACAGGTATGGTTTGGCCTGAATTGAAGGAGGTTTGATGCACATTGAGTTTGATACTGGCCATTCAGGTGGATATATGTCCAATAAGCAGTTGCAAATTTATATCTGAATCTCAGTTCAAGATCATAGCAAAAATTCAGATTGTGTAATTGTGTATGGTCCTATTGTGATAACATTGTTAAAAACAAGAATGTTAAAGCAAAAAGATTAAATTTCTATATAATTTGCTAGTAGTTAAGGTGAACAAAAATTCAGATTTCTCTATATATTATTTATAATAAAATAGCCTACAGCAAAATTATAGTATTGACAATAATGTTGGGAATAAAAATATAACAGCAAAATGAAAATATTTATCTTCATTATGGTAGTAATTTTAAAGTAAATTTAATGAAGGACAAAGGAAGCAAGCGTGTGTATATGTGTGTGTGTCTAGAAAATGAGGTTCTAGTCACTTACAAGGCTTTAAAAATTGAGACCCTAAGATTTTTTAAATTATACATCATTTCATATCAAAACTCACAGCTTTCTTTCTTTACTCTTTCCTTATTTATCTACCACCACCAATAGTTTTATATTTGTCTAGCTAATCTAGAAGTCTATAAGAACATGAGAAATAAAATACATTTGAAATAAAATACATTAAGCTATCAGAACAAGAATAAAGGGAAGAAATGTAGAGCTGGCACAATCTCTGAAACAGAAGAAAAAATATGGTGATAAAATGTTTGGTTGTCTTTGAGCAAGCTAGTTGCAGGAATGAGGTCAAAGGAGGTTTTAAATTTGAATCAGTCACTCCCATCTCACATGTTAACATTTAAGTAGTACTTATAAGTGTATATCTACACTATCTTCCTTAAATTATTTGATCTTATTATGTCCACAATACATGTTTGAAACAGCTTAGGAATGGTATAGAGGTGGCTAAGAATGAAAATATTTTTTCTTAGTGAAGCGCAGTGTCTGGGTTTCTAAGCCCGAATGCTATGCAATTCTCTAAGAACTACATGCTTGACAGTCCTATGACAATGGAAAGAGAAGAACCAGAGGGAAAACTTATTGCTGTGGCAGATTTCAAGCCCTAGAAAACTGCTATTGCTGATATTATGGAAGAAGCTGCAGAACCATTTAGGGGATGATCTGGTAACTTCTCTCTTTCGTGCTGTGAACTTTTCCATTGTCCTTGGAAGTTTGCTTACAGATAAGCCTTCTTTATCTGTGGACTGTGACAAAAAAAGCTTTAAAAGCTTAAGCAAGTAAGCTGGATACTGTAATTCACAACCTTCCACAGAGGGCTGAGAAAGTAAAAAATAAGACTAAGTTGTAGGTGCAAGTACATTTGTTAAATTCATTGAGCAACTGGGGAGAAAAAACCTCCTTGAGAGTAAATGCTTTTCTGAAAAAGTAACCAAATACATAGTGATTTGCACGCTAACGTGCTACTAGTCAACAAAAGAAAGAACATGTATAGTGACATTTAAATGCTGGCAATCTTTTGATGGGCAAAAATCAATTATTATACAAGAGCAGCACAGTGGGAAGCACTCAACATATTTAGACAGGAGTGAAAAAAATCTACTGAAAAGCAAGAACTCAGAGGGAAAACAGGCATTCTGTATATGAATTTAAATAAATATTCGATCACTGGGTACTCCCCCTAGCTAATGGATCCATAGCAGTAATGGCAACAGGACCAGATTAGAAACTGAAGCTATAGCACATGTTATTCTTTAAAATCTTTCTAGCTTGCTCAGAATTTGTATTGTTGTTAGCATTTTGGGCAATTAGGAATTTACATTTTAACAATCTCTATGTGATAAATGAAATCATCATAAATGAAAACATTCTAAAGTTCATATTTTTAGTTCCATTAATAATGATAAACACAAGAAGCAAGGGAATTTTAGCAACAATTGCACTTGAAATTAAAAAACAAGCGAGGCAACATGGAGAATCACCAACAATATTAAAAAGGGGGCAAGAGTAGACCTGAACTTTAGATGTAGACCTGTAGATGAAGAGCCATAAACCTCCAAACTTATGATATCATAAATCTTAATTTAAAACTAAAAATAAGTTAAACATATAAAATAAATGTTTAGTACTTCCTTAAATGAATTTACTCCAGGATATGATATAACTTGGTACTGTACCTACACGGTGTATTAGATCTAGGTCATGATGTTGAAGTGGAGTAGAAAACATTTGTAAACAATCCCAATTCTTAAGAAGAGAAAAAATGAGATAAGTTTCAATGCTATTTTGATTACCCGGGTGAATCTGAAATTATAGCTTAAAGAGGCTGAAAGAAAGCTGAGTGCTAAATTTGGAGATGACAGAAACTAGAGGCCCAACACATCCCAGCAAGAGTAGCCTAAATACTGGTCTCTGTAGAAGGGAATGTTTAGATGTTTGGGGACAGATCCATAAGGGCATCACAGTATTCTAGCACATGTGGGACTTCTGGATGGGAAACACTATTTTAGGTAAACAATTCTCAATCAAGATGCTATTTGGGTCACAAATTATAGTTGTTAGGTTTTTCCACAGTAGACCACTAGAACTTTCATTTGACAGTATCAGTTGCTCAAGTTGACTAAACAGATTGGTTGAAACCCTCCTACTCTACTTTCTAGCGCGTGTGACCATGATTGAGTTACTTAGGCAATCAAGACATCAGCTTTCCAACTTGTAAAATGGCATGAATAGTGGTATCTACTTCAAAAGGTTATTATGACAATTAAATGAATAAGTGGGTAGGGCTTTGAACTATGTCTGGCACATAATAGGTTTGCAATAAATGTCTCCTATTATTTTTTGTAATGGACCATAGTCATGCATTCAAGTTGGATGAAGCTGAGAAACTGATCAATGCACTAGCCCCAGTCATCACGGCCCTTTTTCCATATTGCAAATTTTCCAAGAACTTTACTGCTTTACTCCTTGTGTATGCCGTTCTCTCTGTCTAGAATATTCCTTGCCCTCTTCTTCACTTTGCTAAGTTTTCCTCAAACTTTGGGTCTCAGCTGCCTATTCTTCTGTTGTGAGCCCTGACATGTCCTTCAATTTTTGACCCCCGGTGAAACTCAGGAGCACCCTGAGTAAAATAAGGCATCACACCATTTACTTTTCTCTTATATCTTAATCACCAATTGTGCGTGTATGTGTGTGTGTGTGTAGTTCTCTTTATGAATGCTTGCCATTTTCTAAGTTTTATAAAGATAGAGAAGGTATGTATGTTGTTCATCAAATATAGCTTTTAGTAAAATGCCTGGTATATTGTCATCATTCAGTAGATGTTTATCAAATAAAAGAATGAATGAATAAAATTAAATGAATGAATGATTAAAATTCATGAGAGATAGAGCTGATTATGATTAGCTCTTAGACAATGCTGAATTCCAGAATACCTCACCATTTTTTCTTTTAGGATACATAATAAAAATGTTGAACAAGAAGTATCAGTGAACTTCTCTTTGTGCCTCCTTTACATGATAGAGACTTTAGAAGAAATGTCATTATTCATAACATAGCCAGAATTTCCTCTGAGATTTTCCAAGAGAGAAAAGGACAAAATAACCATAACATTAATCAAAAGAACATAACCTTTCCATGAAATATAAATGAAACATCAGTAAATTACAACAAGCGTAAGACTTACATAAATAAAGTATATCATCTCTTCAAACTGTTCTCTTGATTAAAGATACTTTGTGATCAGAGCATTCAGAAACAAATTTTATTTTTTTTGACTAAGATGTATAAAAATGAAGTGGCTTATGTTATCCTTTTAGGAAATAATAGAATCTTTTAAAACTGGTCGGTTGGCATACTCTAAAATATAAATGACCTATTTATTAAAATGTAAGTTTAGTGCATGGACCATAGTTGATCTTACATCTTAGTTACGTGAAGTGATGATCTGAAGAGTGGTTCTCAATCATGGCTATAGATCCAAATTACCTGCAGAACTTTAAAAAACGAAGATGTCCAAGACCCAAAGCCCAGAAATACTGCTTTAAATGGTATGGAGTATGTTTAGAGTAGCAGTATATTTATTAATGCTTTATGGCTGGCTCTGATATGAAGCTAAAACTAAATATCAGTTGTTTATAGATAGGTGCAAAATTATTTATGATAGAGAAAAATATCTAAATTCCTCTTATAAAATAACATTGTATAATTAAGCAAGATTGAGAAATTATATGGGTAATCTTAATCACCTTCTTTGTTTACACTAGACGATTGTAATAACCTGAGCACGTGAAAAATATTTAAATGTAGTCATTTGAAAGTTCTGTACTTCCTCTAATTTCCCACTTAATTAAATACCATTTATTTAATTTAATTTGACAAATATTTATTGAGTCCTTGCTATGCCCAGGGCACTTTTCTCTGACACTGAGAAATCAAAGAAGTATTAAATTTCATTATTGGCCTTGTGCAGCTTCATGTCAAATGGAGACACAGACATGCACAAATTTTTTCAAATTAAAAAAAGAAACAATGCATGGCAAGTGCCATGATGTAGTATTATGATACTTAAAGTGGACACCCACTCCGCACCCCCTGCCAACACACACACAACTAAATACAGAAATCAGAGTATTTCATGGAGTGAGTAGCATTTGATATGGGTCTAGAAAGATGAATAGAATTTTCACAGGGAAACGTAAAGAATTGAGCAAAGATTTGGAGCCATAAGATAAGTGATGTATCTGGGAGTTTGGCTGGATCAGGGAGAACATAGAAAGGAACGTAGGGCCCAGATTACTGAAGGTTACAGATGTTACTCGCACAGCACTCTACTCTGTGAGCATTGTAGAGGCACATATGGTGTTAAAAACAGGAGAAATGGTCAAATTGTATTCCTCCAAGGAATGCTGAGTGATGTCTGGAAAAATAATGCACACATGAAGTAAAGAATAACATAATATTCTAAATCATATGTAGAACTGATGGGTACTATAATATCTCAGAAACTGAAAGAAACATATTGCAGAGAAAGGAAATAGATCTTATACAGTTATAGTAGTGAGCTCACTGGTTATTCCAATTCAATAAAAACACAGGATTTCTGAAAGGGAATAATGGGAAATGAAGATAGAAAGGTGGGAGACAATAAGACTGTGGAAGAACTCGAACATCAATATTAAAATCTGGGGGCTGTTTAATGGCCAATATGGATTTTATAAAGATTTGTATAACAGGAAAGCAGAGAAATGACAGAATTAGATTTTTATTATTACAGTTGTTGTCATCTTGGTTCAAGCAATTACCATCTGCCTGGACCAGAATTAGATTTTTATAGTAGGGACTGGGGTGCATTTCAAAGGGGAAAGGCTGGCTACAGGCAGAAGGGATAGTTATGTGATTACTGCAATAGTCCCAGCAGAAAATAATGAGATTCAGGACATAGTGGCAGATGGAGCAGGAATAGAATGTCTTAGTGCCCTGTGAGAACATTTTGACTGAAGAACAGGGCTGGGTTGGTGGGTATGGGAGTTATCTTTGAAAAGAAAGGGAGATATACAATTAAGTTAAAGAAGGACTTGAAAGTTTGGATATGATACATAGGGAGCAAGTATTCACTGGGGTTCTTAGCAAGGGAGTAATTAAAAAATCTCATGACTTCCTTCACTGTCATTTCATGATTATCAGCTTGGTTTCCTCATGTAAAGCCTTTAACCCAAGCTATTTCATTTTGACATGCCTACAGATCTGACATTCCTTGTTGTTACTAACAGGACAAAAATATAAATTTCTCTTGTCTTGATTTGCCAATGTTGATCAAATTTAGAAATTATATAAATGCTAAATGTTTGTGGTCACTTGATCTGGACATTAATCTCACATTCTTACTGACTACCTGAGGATTCATAAGAACAGGCATTGATAAGACTATTTCCGTAGGTAGAAAGTACTGACTAAATAATATAAGAGCTTTTTGTTTATCCTAAAATTAAAACTCCCTTTTGCAAATGGCATTGTAAGCATAAGTGAACATTACTGTGTAATCTAATTAAAACATATAATTACAAGAGGGGTAAAAATATCTAGCTCCCAAGTATTAATTTAATTCTGTTGATGGTGAAAATATTTCTGGCTTAAAAAAGCATTTGCCATTTGATTTTATTAGGGAGATTAGTAAAGTAAGAGTGATTTTCCAAGATGAAAGCAATGAAATTGAAAGCAAGGTTAAAATATAATTATGATGGAAAAAATTCTGAAAAATAAATGTCATGTCCCCCCCCCGAACCCTGCACTGAACATATTTTCAGGAAATGAAAGCAGAATCAAAGTTCATGTTTGGCTCCTTTCCTAACTATATTTATATAGCTGCATGTCCATGACATTGACAATTCTTCAATAGTAACTAATTTTGTAGGAATGAAAAGATTTCCAGTAATACATGAAGCCGTATTATTAATCAACATAAATAGCCCAAACATTAATATAATTTACATCATTAAAGACTAACAAAACTGTGACTGAATTAACATTGACTCATCTGTTATACAGTAATTGCTAAGTAACTGTAAAATACATTACATTCTGTTCATTACTGTTCCAATTATAATGTCCTTTTCTTTCAACTTCCATGTTTATCTACATTTATCTAAAATTAATGGAAAAACAAATACTTACCAAAATGGTGGTAACAATCAAAGAACGATTGGATAAGGAATCTGTGATGTTTGCTGGTTTTCCCTTTTGACTTTCTGTCATGTTCAGGCCACTGGCTGGATCCCAAGTTCCAATCTATAAAATAGCATATGTACTTTGTAAATTGTCCATCAGGCACCTGGGAGAAAGTACTGCAAGAGAAAGTTAAGACTGCTAACACTTATTATTCACCTCTGCTGCATTATCTGTCGTTAAAGTAAAGGCGGCTTGTTTTAAGCATGATTCACTGCTCTGTGAAGTGTGTCCAGTGAAGTGTAACATTAAAGAACAGAATGATCCACTGCATTTCTACAGTCAGTGCGGGAGCTTAATTTTCCATTCAAGCTTTCATTCACCAAGATAAACCACATTTGATGATACCTTGATAGCTGGCTAGAAACTCATTAATAGGGCATATCTTTTTCAGTAATGGATCTATCTCATCCTCTCATTATAAAGATAACATGCCATTATTATACGAACAAAGCTAAAGAAAGAGCAAAACCTGTGGATCCAGGATAAATTAACAGGTAAAAGGCTTAAGGGAGGCATTGACTAGTATTCTGCATAACCCCCAGTAGGCTAAAACCATACCCAAGTTATCTTTGGGGCATTTAAAAACACACCTTTGCACTGTTTGAAATACTCCAAAGAAAGGAGATGACAGCACAGTCTCATCTAGATAATCCATTCCAATACTTCCTCCTGTATTCCGTTTAATATGAATTTTAATTTAACTAATACTTTCTGATAGGTTAGGTCATGTACTCTCAGTGTTTAGCACTTTATGCCCACTGAACACAGCCTATGAGATGATGCAGACAAACCTCTGAAAGACATTTATAAGCACAGGATACCACAAAATGCATAGATTGGGTGGTTTATTGGCACCTACATCATTGCACTGTTATATAACAATGGTCACCCTTAAAGGACAACAGAGGAAAAAGGAGATGTGGAATCAGTAGTTCTTTTTTTCTCACCTTCTCAAACCTGGGAGTCAACAATAATGAAATTTGTCTTCCATACTCCCCTAGCCAATTATCCAATTTATTTTTTCTCAAAGGAAAGGAAAATTATTAATTTACCTTTAAAATAAACCTTTGTATGTAAATTAAATTATTTTTAAAATGACATTGATTTAGCAGGTACTATTTACTCTGTTCTACCTAAACACGTAAACAAGGGTCTCATCAGCATAACCTTGTTTATATAAACTTTAAGATCTTTTTATTTTCTGTATATTACACCATATCCACTCTTTTGACCGCTTTTTCATTTGCATGGCTTTTCCAGTAACCTCTTAAGACATTTATTTCTTTTTATTTAAAGAAGTATAATCATAGAAATATTAGTAATTTCTGTTGTGCATAAGAAGAATAGATATGTCATTCTACTAGTTATACTGTATATAAGTGCACACTCTAGTATATTTTTTAAGAATCCATTTAACTAGACAAGAGATTCAATATTAATGTCCTTTTAAGTGATGCCTAAAAAAAAAAAAAAAACTCGTACCATATTTGCTGAAATTGAGTTAATTTTCCTCCTACCATTATCACTGATGTTTGTGTCAATAAAGAAAAAACTCAAATAATTCAGTAGGCGAAAAAAAGATTTGACTTGGTATTCTTTCAAACTAAATTATCTACTGGCCAATTAAATTTCTTTTTATTTGAATATGATTACAAGGTGTCATAAAGACAGAGTCTAATTCTAATTCAGGGTCAATAATAAAAGGCTTCAGAGGCCAGGCAGGTAAAATCAATGTATGAAGTGACAGGGTATTAGCCAGTAGTAAGAATTGCCTTGCAAGGGTGTATGGTTTTTATGGGCCCAGCACTCTTCTGCTACAGGACTCTGCTATCTAAGGGTATATGTTTTTAAATTACAAAATTTCAAGGCAGAGTAGCAAGTAGGGGCCACAGTCCCAACCCTGCTCTTCTGACAGAGCTGTGTGCCTTGGGGTTGCATGTTCTCAGAGCAGGTGATTTTTTCAAGTTTCCAGCAAGGCATCATCAGGGCTACTAGAGGCCCTGTTGGGAACCTGGATGGGGAGGAACAGGGGAATGTCAAGACTAGAATGCCTGCTGACCTGCTTAAAGTGTTTCAAATTCAAAATTATTAAAAAACAAGACACACCTGCAGATTGTATTTTGCAGTGATTGCCACTTTTCTAATCCTGGTCTATAATTAATACTTATCACACATTTGTTCCCTTGGATTATATTTCCTTTCTTTTTTCACCATTGGCCAAAGAGTTAGGTTGTACAGACGTGTAATGCTACCAGTTAAAGCATTGGCAAACATCATTCGCCCACTGTTGTCTGCTTAATGATACCATCAAGCTTGATCAATAAGTTTTCAACTTTTTAAGTAAGTAACTAATCCAAAATATTTTCCATTTTATTTAATGCCACCTTCCATGACTACTTTTATACAAAATAATTTAGCTAAGCATTCACTCATTTTATCATCTCAACATTCTTATCTCGTTTCATTCATAGTTACTTTTCTAGTACTATTTGGAATTCTGACACTAATGCATACTATATGAATCTGTAATTTCCTATAATCACAAGTATTAGTTATCCTCTTTTGCAAATCTCAGATTTATTAGTATAATATCATTTCAGAAATTTCATTGCCTTTAAAATTTTAATTTAAATAGAACTTTGTATATTCCTAAATTGTAGGATTCCTAGATTGTAGACTGTATGATTCAAAACTTTCTTCCATTGAGGAAATTGTCACCAGGTTTTTGTTGTATTTTGTTTTGTTTTGTTTTAATGGCAAAAACCATGGACTAAGTGAAAACAATCTCTTTTGTTCCTGTTTTCGGAATGATGATTTAATTATATGATTTAATCAAGTATTTTAAATACTTTTTTTTCAGTTCCTAAATGATATTAATATATCTAAGCACTGTTGACCTTACAGAATTGTTTTATGTACTGTGACTCTACATCTTTGTTTGCCTTGTCTTCATGGTGTAAATATTCATAATACTCTCTTATAAAAAAAAGTCATACTTTGGATAATAAATTGTAAGGACATTCTAAGATTAAATTAGATATGAAATATGAAAGTTCTTCAAAAGCCATAAAAACTACAGAAAATTAAAGCTTTGTTCACTTTTATTTTATTTTATGCTCTCATTGGCTCTTAAATTTGCTCTTCTGGTCATACAAAAGAATGCATGTTTGTTGTCATCAAATTATAAAATACATAATCAATTTAAACTTTGAACCTATGCATATACACAGAGTCAATCATAGTTAATATTTCAATGCACTTCCTTCCAATCTTTTATCTTTCCATATATATTCCTTGCATAGTTTCCATAATAGCCCTATTAATGTCACAGCTTCTGGAAGGGGTATTAGACTCCCTGGATCTTATTACATGTTCACCACTTACCATCAGGTGACTTGGGCACATTACCTCTCTGTGCCTCAATTTCCTCATCTGTAAGTGGGAAATATTACCCACTTCATAGAGCTATTGTGAGGATTAAATGAAAAAGAATTCAACATAATGTGTTTGTAAGTATGCTATAATCATTATGAGAGTTATGAAATATACACTATTGTGAGCATTTTCTCCTGCCATTAAAAATTAGTCAAATCCATAATTTTAATGGCTATGTAAAATGAACATATTATGATTTAACTATCATTTTTACAAGGCCTTAGTAAACACATTTATTTATAAATATTTGCCCATGCATTTCATTATTTCACAGACTCCTAGAATTAGAATTATTTTTTTTATTTCGTTATTTTATTTTTTGTAGCCAGAGTTAAATTGAGATGGACTTAGAATTACTGATTTCAAATAATATGAGTTGTTAAGATTGTTACTACATGTTGCCAGATAGCTTTTCAAAATTATTGTTCTATTTGTTATCTTCTTCCTTATAGTTTATAGTAGCTGCCATAAGACAACTGCCTAACAATTAATCTTTTATTTTTAATAATTTGAATTACATAATTGGATAATATCATAGAGGTTTATGACTACGATGTCTTTATTTCTAGATGGTAGTTTTATTGATATAAAATAACTGTTTTATTCCAATTAATTCTTTTCACCTAAACTTCCAGTATATATGATCAATCACACTTACTGTGCTTCCATAATTTGCTTATTTGCATTTGTTGAAATCATATCTACATTTTCACTTTCAATATATTTCTTATTTTATGGGTTTCCCTATAAGCCGTTCATAGATTTTTTTTAATGTTCTAACATTTTTCCCACTGAATTTTATATTTAGCCTTGGTCTTTTCATAGTATTTGGTCTTCACTATTTCTTTTCTAATCCTGGGGTTTTGGTAGTTTTTCCTGTGGTAATTTGAGAGATAAGGTACATTTAAGTCTACTAATGGATATTGTCAATTTGTGTTTAAACTTTTACTGTCACATTCTAAAACCAATATTGAACCATAAAAATTGAAATGATATCTACTCCCTGAAAATTCTCTATGCTTTGATCCATTCTGCTACCACACACACAGATGAATAGTTTTAGTTCATTGAATATGGGGTTGTGAACACTGCCTCTCTGTTTATTTTGCTTTGTATTAATATAGCATGGATCATCTCTCCTCAAGGAAAAAAATTATAACTTTTGATATAATTTTTAAAATGATTATTCAAAACTATCTCTGTGTATGCTTAACTGCATTTGTTGTTTACTAGGATATTTAGTCACAGTTTCCTCTTTATTATTTGCTTTTCACTTATCATAGTTCTTATACAAGACTATAAAAGATAACTATGTGACATACTTTTATCTGTTTGCAGATTTGAAGATATTTTTGTTGCCTTTTTATATAAAGAAATCTTAGCTAAATAAAGACATACTAGTCACAGTCTTCTTCCTTCAGAACTGTCTTATTTTTTTTTCCAATATTAATGTTGCTGAAAAAGACTGAGAGCAGCCTCCATGTATTTCTCTGTGGGTAAATATTTTTTCTTAGAATTATCTATTTGGAAGTTTTAAAACTCAATCAGAATATATATTTATATGTTGATATACATATGTTTATATATGTACATGTAGATACATGTTGTATGCATGTACCTGTATATACAGCATATATGTGTATATGCATATATATATATGTTATGTATGTATAAGTGTGTGTATGTACACATATATACACACATACATGGAGAAAGAGAATGGTTCGTTTTTATTAAATTTGTGAGAAATATAATGCATTTCTTCATTTTCTGATTGTAGATGCTGCTGCATCTTATAGTTTTCCTGACTCATTTGTGTCATAATGTCTTCTATAGCTGTATTTCATACTTTTCATATAAAGAGTATATGTGAAATACATTTTCTCCTTTTGCTACCTTATGTGTGTATCTTGCTTCAAAACATGGGCAAAGCGATTTCTCCCTTGTGCACCAATGGATGGCCTCTCACTGTGCTTCCATATAGAAGCACTTAGGTGTGATTTCACTATAGTAAGTGTCACCTTGCATGTTAATTGTTTTCTTATCTCTCTCTAGTTAAAACGTGAATCCCTTATGGGTAGAGACCTTTGCTTACTCATCTTAAAGCCTTTGAATATAGGAAATCCTAGGGGCTTTATATGTGACATCTCTGAATGTATTGGTCATATGATGAAATAAATATGTTATTTTCCTCATCTCAGAAATGCCACTTATGTATTGTTTTGAGTTAAAATTATATTTTATTTTTACTTATCTTACCCTCCTGTTTTAGACTCTAAGTGCCTTGAGGGAAGGAAACATTTCACCAATTTTGAATTATATAATATGAACATATGTGTCTATTCTTTTACATTCACATATTTTGTTTTTTATGTTTTGTTCTTCATGTGTTATTCTGAATGCTTTGATCAAGCTCTATCTCAATATCACATTTAATCTGTGAGAGTACTATGCCACATTACTGTGCATTTTGAACTTTTTCTGGCTATATTTTATATGGTTTTTATATTTTATAAGTATTTTATACTTTATTTTATTTCTCAGGAATGTTTAAATTCTTCATATAATTTTATTTGGTAACTATATTTTCTCTTTCGTTTCTTTGTTATATTTTTTTCTGGATAGAAATAAAACACTGGTTTTACAATAATTTTAAAATTATTTACTTATTCATTTCTTTGTTTTATTTATTTGCTTATTTTTGTTGACAGTTTTCTCAGTATAAACTTCCTTTGTTTTACAACTGATGTTACTACTTTATGTCCAAAGAATATTTCTGCTTCCTCCCTTGAGATAATTGTTTATCTCTGTAATTAGCATCTTATCATTTCTTCTAAAGGTGTATGTTAGCTCAGTTTTGTGTAAGTACACTCAGTGGGACATGTTTCTTATTTTCTGTGGAACTTGCAGTAATAATCTGTTTGACAAATATGCCAGAAACCTTTTCAAGTATGAACAAAGTAAACATTCCCAGCTAGGTTTAAAAATATTAGTTCTAAATGAAGTCAAGCTTATTTAAAGTTAAGAAATAATTTAAATTCACTAAAAAATAGTTATCACACTGCAATGGAATCTATCAAAATTCTCTTTACACTGTTTTATTGACATTTATTAACAAAATATCCACAGGATATTGGTGGATGGGGAAAAAAGCAATACAGTCTTCCATTATAAAACAGTGTAAGAAAGAAAAGGAAAAAAAGTTATTTGGTTATACATTGTTTTGACTTAATATCAAGAAAATATAATATATTGGTCTGAAATAAAGATCATGAGTGGTACTTCTCCAAAAAAGGCCTGTATGATGATAATGAGAAGCCACACTGTGCATTATGTTTCAAACAGTCTTAGCACAATGTGAAGTCTCCATCATAGTAGAACTTTGCTTTAAAAAAAACTCTTTCCAGTAATGAGTTGCCCCCAACCAAATGACCCATAAAGTATAGTTTTCCTTGAAGTATATTGACTATATTCCTCTTAGAAGAAATGGCATGCCTGATAATACTGTTTGAGGGAACTGGGAAAGCACAAGGAATAATTTACATTAAGTGCTGATTTATATTTGGGAGATGATTTCCTTCAATAGACTGAATATACGCTAGTGGACTATTTATTTCTCTATTAATTCACATACTCATTCTTATGGGATAATTTGCAAACCCAGGTTTCTGAAGCCAATATGGTGTATGAATAGGGACTGCAGAGATTCTTCTCAACAGAGTAGTTTTCTTGTTACTGTTAATGAGAAATTAGAGACTTGTGTTTTCCTCACTTACTGTACCCCTGTAAATGTTGAATATTTAAATAAAAAGTAGAGAAAGTTACTTGCATTACTGTCTAATAACCCTTGAGATCAAAATTTAATAATTGTTTACTTCCATTGGACTATGTGTTAAAAAGAGAGAGAACTTAAGCATTGGCACCTGATCTCTTAAAAGCAAACAAGAAATATTTTATAGCAACACCTACGTGCTGTCTGTTAGTGAGAACTAAGTCCAGAGCAATTGTCTAAAAACTGCATGACCTTCGTACATAAGTTAATTGGTCTACAAGGACAATACAAAGAACACCTCAGAGATCGGTTCCTGAAACTGTCTGCCACTTCTACAGGGTCTGGGATTTCACCATTTGAGAACCATAGTGCTACTATGAGCACAACAAATCAGTAAATATATAATCATCACATTGGAAAGGAATGAGCAAATACTGATTTTGCACAGTTAGGACTTTTATTTTTGTCTAGGGCAAATTTAACACTAAACATAATTAAAGAGTTAAGAGACAGGTGGTCCTTTTGATTCTTTTAATAAAACTTGAATCAATGAATTAAATGTTCTCAAATGTAACAATGTGATAACATTCAGTTAATGGCCGTTTTCCTGCAGCTAAAAATATAGTTGAGATTTAATTTGATTTGAAAACAAATTAACCTGTTATAATTGTTTTGTATACATATTTTAATTCAAATTTGGTAGTTAAAGAAAAAAAGCCAATATGTATTATTATCTGATGAACCAAACTAAGAAATTTGGGGGCCTAAAACAGGAAACGGCATGTCCTTAAATAAGGCAATCTTATTGATTTCTAAACCTAAACATCATCCATACATAGTTTCCTTAAATATTTTACCATCCTGAAAGTTTAAATTTATCAAGGAAAATAATAACTATAAACACAATGACACATAAAAATGTCAGTATAGTTCTGAGACAGGGCTTTATAATGAAATCTATATAAGAGTTACACAAATTAAATAGTTAACATTTCCAAAGACAGACAATAGGCTTGGATCTTGCCAGGTATTTTTGCTTTTTGAGAAGCAAATAACACATTCTTGCTAACTTAAAAGTTACCAGTTAACACCACCATTAGCATGGCTTTCCTGCAAGGATGCAAAAGAAATCTCAGTTTCTGGGAAAGTCAAGGGTAGTTGCTGTCATGGGGACGGGATATATATATCAAATGCCATCAGCAAGAGTAAGATAAAAACTGCTGTGCCTCAGGTATCTAGAAATCTATCAACAAAATAGCTCTCACCTATCTATGGCAGATTTTCAGATTTAGATAAATTTTGAAGATTGTAAATTACATTCAGACACCTTTCTCATAGGGAGTTAATAAGAACAGGATTTTACAAGCAAGAGAAAGGTCAATAGTAAAGATTTCTATAGAATTACCACTTTTTCTTAAAGATAGATACTCTGCAAAAATTCTTCAAAAAGCACTTTGAAACATGTTCTGATTTTGGTGACTGTAAACTCTGGCAGACAGAATTTCACTACCAATTCTCCCCCTCTTCATATATTATCAAATTATTTGAGTTGTCAGCAAGAAACCTATGGATCACTAATATTAGTTTCTGTACTGGTGGTACAAATGCAAGCACTGAATATTCAAAAAGCTAAAGTGTTAAAAGTTGAAATGAAGGTTCACTTGAGTGACAAATTTAAACTTTGTAAAGGTTTTAAATATGGACTATATTGCTTTATATTATTTATATCATTTATATTTTTAATATTTATATTACTTATAAATATATAAATATATTACATCATATATAAATAATTTATAAATTATTAACTTTATAAAAATTGACAAACACATTTCATAAGACATCTTTTTGTATTTTTCTTTTTCAAGAATTTCCCTAAGGATACACAAGTTAGAAACTGATTTTATTAAAAAAACATGCTGAGGCAAACACTTTGTGTGATTTTTCACAGTCCTAAACACTTTCAGGCCCCTCAACACTATCTCTGGCCAGTGAAATTTATTGGTTTTATCCTTAATATTTTTTCAAAGTTAATACATTAATACATAAAGCCACTTTTAATAAGGATTTATTAGATCCTTTCCATTGAGGGGATAGGAAATTCTATTCTTCAATGTCTATTTTAATATAAATATCACACTGAAGAGAGTACCTGCCAAATAACCAGAACAAATAGCAAACTTTGATGCTAGAGAAAGGATGGGAGAGATTCAAAAGAATAATTTTAGTTTACACCTCTACTTAGAAGCAAATATTCTGTAGTATAATAAACATTTATTTGAGTAACCAAGAAGGTGTAATAGTCAGAGACTGATTTTTTTTACCCTTGAAAAACACATGAAGTACATTGTGGTCACACAGACAATTCAATCATGTGTTAAGATTAAGGGATTTTTATTATTGCATTATAGCTTCTTACAAGAAATTCTCTTCTAGATTTAGGTGGCTATTTTCCAAAAAAAAAAAAAAATGGCCTCTAGGTAGCTCATCTTGCAATGGAAATGCATGATTATCATGTAGTGTTATCAACTCACTCCAAACCTATTTTGTGTGAAACCCTTCCAACTCTTTTTTGCTGAAAACTGAGTCCTTTTGAAGTTATATGCTAAGAACCTTCTGAATATTTCTGTAACATCTTATGCCATTAGTCATGTGCTTTTATCCATCTGAAGCTGGTATTTCCTAAGCACATAGCTAAACTTCAGAGAACCAAGTAAGGTTAAACCATTTCCAATGATAAATTACATCCTGGTTACGTATTCTAAAAAACAAAAGTAAACCACCACCAAAAAGCCAAACCAAAACAAAACAAAAAAAGAACCTCTCATTTTTTTGTCAGTTATAAATATATTTTGATATTTCCTTATAAGTCAAGTTTTCTTAACTCAATTATTTTTGCAATTTTTCTTCTCTCTCTACATGACTTCAGTAATTCCATTGACAGAGTATGCAATTGGACAGTGGGCAGACCATGTATGACAAAGGAATTTTGACTCAGAATTTCTGGAACAAGCATTTCAGGAAGCCAAACCACAACCTCTGTAGCAATCTGACCCAAACAATCAGGATTCATTCTATAACTGCCAGTGTCCCTATTTTTAACCACCCTTCCAACTCAGGATCGACCAGAGAAAGTCAAATATGCCCCCCAAACGCATCACCCAAGGTGTCTGCTTCTAATTAGCCCACTTCCAGTTTCCTCATACCAACAATCTCCAATCAGAGCACACCTGAGGACTTCCTTTTTTCCAGTACAAAGCTTTTCCACACCCTGCCTGCCTTTGAATTTCTGCTTAATGCAAGTGTTGGTGGTTGGCTCCTATAGTAAGCTCCGAATAATAACTTCTGTTTGTCCTCGTTTGGGTGGGCTTTGTTTATTTTTATACTATAACCTTATTTTAAGAAAAAGGAAGAAAATTTATAACTAGAATAATGATTTTTACTCTTCGATGTAATATTGGAGGGTTTTAAATTGTGCCATGAAAGGGGCCAGATCTGAGATTGGTGCAACATGCATTTTTGTAAGTTCAGACTTCAGTGTTACCTTCTCCTGCACTCTAAAATCCTTTACCCGCTTGAAACTCTGACCCCCAACGCCAGCCCTCTGACTCCTTGACTATTGACTTTCTCTGTTTCCACTTTGGAGGTATGGAGCAAAGCTGGAAAAGCTAGTAAACTATGCTACCAGAAAATAACCCTGCATCAGACACTTGAGTAAGCATTCTTATGATTCTGATCATGATCCTTCATTCATTTCAATAGTCAACATGAAACTATGCTTTATAAATTAATAAAGAGTCACAAGGTGGGAACTATGATAGAGGAGATATATATATATATATAATCAGCCATTGTTGCCTAGCTTGCTTTCCTATAATTGCTTACTACTCAGGAGTCATATAGCTGATGATCATAAAGATTCTTAGCTTTCTTCATTGCTCCCATAAATAACATCACCCTTGTGAAAACTAAGGCTAGTTTTTGAAATGTCTTCCAGGCCCTGCATTCTAGTGGAACAGCTGACCCACCCAGACCAGTGAGGGACCCATACCAAGGAACTGACTCAACCAGGTATTGTGAACTCCATCCAAGGACCAACTTAGCGAAGAAGATAATTTATACACACCTACCTATGGTTCTGCCCCAAACCCAGCCAATCAGCAGGCCCACTTGCCTAGCCTTTTGCCCACCAAACTATCTTTAAAAAAGCCTTTCTCTCAAATTTTCAGGGAAATGGATTTGTGAACTTCCTTCCATCTCCTTACAAGTTTCCTGCAATATTAAATTCTTTCTCTGCTGTAAACCCTTGTCTCAGTATACTGGCTTCCTCTTGAGCAGAAGGCAATGAACCTGGTTGGACTGTAACAAATATATATTTCTTGAAGATATACTTTGTGCCAAACACTTTGCAAGGTCTTAATATGTAGTAATAAGAAAGGGGGCATATTTTTTCTACCTAATAGGGCTTGTATTCTGGCTAGAAAAATAATCCTTTTGAAAAAGTTCACATAAATATATAATTATGCATTTTGATAAGGGCCAGGAATAAAAAAAAAGCACAGAGCACTATGAGAAACATATTTAATTAAAGTCTTAGGAGAGACCTTTCTAAGAAAGTAATATTTAAGAAGAGATTCCCCAGGATGAGTAAAAGTTCACCAGGCAACAGAATTAGGAATGGATATTCCATGCTGGGAAAACTGTTTCTATTACTATTTGTCAAAGTAATAGAAAACTTTGTTTCTGTGAGGAAATGAGAGCAAACCTGTGTAGGTGGGAGCATAGAAAATACCTGAGAGAGTGATGAGAGGGGGCCAGCGCTTTGCAAGTCATGTTTGGATTTTACTTAAAATACAAAGGGAATCTATGGAAAGGTTTAAACAGAGGAATGACGTGGATCAATTTTCTTTTAAAAACAGGTCTGGGCCGGGCGCGGTGGCTCACGCCTGTAATCCTAGTCCTTTGGGAGGCCGAGGTGGGTGTATTGCTCGAGGTCAGGAGTTCGAGACCAGCCTGAGCAAGAGTGAGACCCCGTCTCTACTAAAAATATAAAGAAATTAGCTAGCCAACTGAAAATATATGGAAAAAATTAGCCGGACATGGTGGCGCATGCCTGTAGTCCCAGCTACTCGGGAGGCTGAGACCGTAGGATCGCTTGAGCCCAGGAGTTTGAGGTTGCTGTGAGCTAGGCTGACGGCATGGCACTCACTCTAGCCCGGGGAACAAAGCGAAACTCTGTCTCAAAAAAAAAAAAAAAAAAAAAAAAAGAATATCATCTTTAAACTGACCAAAAGAATTCAAGCTAGTAAAACTACTTATTCTGATTTTCTTTTTCCTGCTCTTGAGCACTCAATACCAGGCTCTTAAACATGAAAATTGACACCTACTGTCTTTTACCCTTATTCCGCTCCTCTGCCCCAGGAAGGCACTACAGTGGCCCCAGAGAGCTTGTTTGAACAGATGTGGCTGGCTGTGTATGCAGTATTGCTGATCCTTTTTAGACTACCGCTAATGGGGCTGGATTCCAAACAAGGGCTCTGTCAGGATAGAGTGGAAAGGATTTGTTTTGCTCTGTGAGAACTATCTCTGTGGAAATGATGACCATAGCAGCATCACAACTCCGAGCTAGGACCCCTGAACATGGCCCCTTTTCTCTGTTCATCAGACTCATACTTGTTTCTTCCTAGTTTACCTGCTCCACAGTTGTAAACATCAGGAGTGTGGACTTTCTTCTTATTAGCTGTTTTAATTCTTAAGGTTCATGTTTCAGAAAATGTTTTAAAATCTATCATTTAATGACATAAAAATAAGAAACTTTTATTTTTATCACTTACTACTGCCCAATCTTATATTCTAATTTTATGAACGTATGTATTATTGGCAGATTTCCTCCACTAGAGTATAACTTTCATGAGGACATAAAATAGATGTTCATTCCACATTTGGTAGAGGATTTAAGAAATTAATGCAGTGTGCTGGTCAAAGATCACCAAGACAGAATGAGAAAAAAACAATAGGCATGAGAAGGATAAAGTTAGTGTTTTATATGTTTTCTTTGTTCATTTTTCCCATCTATTCATGTGAAACAGAATTGTTAAATGTTAACAATTAAAATTTCTATCCTCTGTCCCTATCAAGATGTTATTTCCAGGTTCTTTTAGAGGCCACCTTATTATTACTTCAGACTGCACAAGAAGGAAGCCCTTTGCACTCCATATTTTTAGAGATGAAGACTTTGGCACAGAGAATTGGGGTGGAAGGATGAAGTTCATCACTTAATTGTGATGGAAGTGGAATCGGAATTCAAGCCTCCTGGATCACTGTCTATTGGCCTTTCTAAACTGTGAAGGATATCAAGGTAGGGACTTTGTCATTTTCATCTATGGGCTGGCAACTATACTTTTCAGGGAAAAAAAGTAAAGTTATCAAAACTAGTCTTAATGAAACAGATACTGCTGTTGCCCCCATGACTCAGTTGAGGACATTGTGTTCTAGAGGGATTAAGAAACTTGTCCATAAATAGTAAATGGCAAAGTGAGAATTTGAGCCCAATTCTCTATCTGAATCTAGACCTTGAGCTCTTAACCATTCTACTGAATTAAAATACGAGGACCTTTTGCTACTTAGCAGCATTTTAACACTATTAAGTCAAAATCAAATCTGCCAAAATGGCATTTCCAATTATTCTTAAGATCTGACTAAATTTATTTCTATCTTTAGGCTGGTGACTTCATGTACTAATCTTTAAGGACATTGAAAACATTTGATGTGAACTCTTTTTGTTCCCTTTCTCTGTAACTTACCTTCACCCACTCTCAGTACCTTTTCTGTCTTGTCAAAGGAAGTTTTGTACTAATTTCTTTCTAATATTAATTCTCCAACTTGTTCATTTCTTTTCCAGTCTTTGGTTTGTATCTTTATCATTGGTATCTCTCCCTTTCATTACCAGGCTCCTCCATTTCTACTTAAAAACATAATCCCAATGCTCTGCTAGTCCTTGAACTAACAACATTGCTGAAGGTTCAGTTAATGCCTCCTGTCACTGTTTATTCATCTCCACTTTCACTTAGCATAGTTTCAAATTCATGGCTCCCTGTTAAAATTATTCCAAACTATAATATTTTCCCAAGCAACCTCCAGGCTATTCTGTCTTTGAACTTATGTAGCTTAATAATATATTGCAAATATCTTGACAAGGCATTCATTTTATGACTCAAATGTAGCACTTCAACTCTATCATCTCCCACTTCTACTCTGTGTGTATGTGTGTGTGTGTACTAATCAAATTAAACCCTATCTATGTCTTTCCCCATATTGTTACCTCTTTCTCAAATGATTCAATCTCTGTCAATAAATAATTCCCCATTTTTCAAAGGCTAATTCTAAGAAATCCATCTACTGCATCTACTGTGACTCTTTACTAATTATATCTTTGTTTTTTGCCTTTCTTTTTTAAAAATCTATTTTATTTCATAGTATTAAGGTACAAACATTTTGGTTACACACATTGCTTTTTTACAGTTTCAGTCAAAATTATAAGTGTGTCCATCACCCAGACAGTGTGCATTGTGCCCATTAGGTGTGAATTTACCCATCCCATTTTCCCTCCTCCCACCTGCTTGATTTCCAATGAGTTTTATTTCCATATGTGCACATGAGTGTTATTTGATTAGTTCCAATTTAATAGTGAGTACACGTGGTGTTTGTTTTTCCATTCTTGTGATATTTCACTTAGAAGAATGGTGTCCAGTTCCATCCAGGTTAATTGCCCATCAATACATGAGCGGATTAATGAAATGTGGTATATGTATACCATGGAGTACTACTCAGACATAATTATATCTTTTATCAGAAATATTTTCATTGCTCTTTTGAAGGCTTGAAACAGACAGCTTTGGATTGCATTTATTCACAAATAAGTATTAACTGATCACCCTATATGAAAAGCCTCTTAAGGCTAAGGATAGTATGTAATTAATTTAGCAAAACAAATTTTCAGATTTCAGAAGAGAATTCAAAATACTTATGGAATTTCAGGGCAACATGCATAATTCATACTGTTTTACCTTGCTTAGCAGTATGGTAGGTTATGATATATATTTGATAACCATTATATTTAGGTTTGGTGTTTTTTTTTTTTTTTTTTTTTGGTTTGTTTTGTTTTTTGAGACAAGATCTTGCTCTGTTGCCCAGGCTAGAATGCAATGGTGTGATCATAGTTCATTGCAACCTTGAACTCCTGGCCATGACCATGCCCAGCTAAATCTTTTTTTTATTGTTATTCTTTGTAGACGTTGGGTCTCAGAGTGGTGCCCAGGCTGATCTCAAACTCCTGGCCTCAAGTGATCCTCCTGCTTTGGCTTCCGAAAGTACTAGGATTACAGGCATGAGACACTGTACCCAGCCAATTCAGGTCTTTCTATAAGCCACATTAGAGCATAGAGAAAACTTCTGACATGTTTTCTTTATTCTGAATACAAAACAGGACTGGATCTATGGTTATATGAAGAGCATCACTACATTTATGCAAGGTGTTAAAATGTAAGTAATGGTCAAAGTTCATCCTAATGACTTGGCTATTTCAAAAAAATAAGGAAATAACATCTCCAGTTAACAATGAGATAAAACCCTTAAGAGCTAAGTAAACTCTACCATTATCGACTCCAGTCTTGGATACAAACTCATGTTCTAATCTTGGGAGCAAGGTAGTTAGGAAGAAACTGCTTCATGAATATTTAGGTTTTAGTTTATCATAAAATATTCCTGACTTGTGGTTTTGACAAAGGGTATGGTCTGAAACTCTCAGTGGGAGGAGGTAACAACCCTATCAATTTGAGTCATCAGTTGGTCATGATGTACTTAAACTGGGTGACATTATAACAAATGTGTTTTTACTCTCGCCTGGATAATCGGAATCAGCATTCAAATTTGCTGTTATCTCTCAGGCTAAAAGTATCCTTAGGACTCAACTTCCCTCTTCAGATTCCATCTATGAATAGTGCTTCACGTTTAATTGCTAGATGAAATATAAAATACCTTACTATCTTTAATGTAATATTATCTCAGTCAAATAGAATTTTCTCAAGTTCTTATAAAAATATCTCTTTAAGCTGTAATTTTCAATGACTCTATCAGAAAAATATCTAAGTGTAAACATTATAAATATAAGCAAACTTACACTAAAATATTCTTAAAGTAAGCACATATCCAAATTGTATAAGCCTTACTTGTGCTTTATTACAATCCCCCAAAATAGAATCAAGTAAGATAGATCCAGTGTGGTGTGTTGCATTTATGGGCATATCTAATTTATTCTGCATAGATTAATTCAAATAGTTCACCTGAATATGACTCAACAATGGAAACATAATTCTATATTTAATACTTTTTTATGGCCTTCTCCAAATTGGAAAGTTTATGCAAGCACAAGTGGTTATAAGCTGCATATACAAAGACTCATGTTAAACCAAATATTTTCTAATTGCTACATTAAATCTTAAGAATAATTAAATTTATGTGCATTTCAAAGTATCAGAAAAACCTCATGAGAAAATCAAATATTTAAATTGTTTTAAGACATTTTATGTCCTTGAATCATAATTGTCAAATATTATATTCAATACAATGAATTAAGTATTTATTGTTTAGAGTCACTCAGTAAAGTCAAATGTCAATGAAATGCAATTACAACACATACAACAGAGAATTTTCCTCCCTTCTTTAGGATATGTTTCATTTAATAATTAAAGCAAATAAGCTGAATGCTTCAAGTACCTTTTCCAGACCTTCTTCCTTGAGACTAATCACATCCAAATCAAAATCTGTTCGTAAGCCATTGGTTTTGTTGAAAGTTATTCTGCCTGTGAGTCCTTCCCAGTGTGCCTATAGAAACAGAAAAAAAAAAAAAAGATAATGAAGTGAAGGAAGAAAAGATAAAATATTTTTTCACAAAAAACAGGAAAATGATTTTAATTACTTTTGATTAATTTACATTGCTACAGATTTTTAAAATAGGATATTTTCCTAAATAAATTATCCTAGTTTTAGCTAGTTTCAGTATAAAACTTATAAATTTTTCATTTTCTACAATGCATTTGTCCAATCATAACTATTTTCTATGAAAAATTTGATTTTTTTAAATTTTAGAATATTACAGGAGTACAAATGTTTTAGTTACATGGATTGCTTTTGTACTGCTTGAGACAGAGTTATACGTTTGCTCATCACCCAGATAGAGTACACGGTACCTGTTAGGTGTGATTTCACCCATCCCTTCCTCCCTCTAACACCTGCTTGATTTCCATCGAGTTTTACTTTAGCACAATTCACAATTGCAAAGATGTGGAATCAACCCTAGTGCCCATGATTTCATGAAGCAATTAATGTAATGTGGTATATGTATACCATGGAATTCTATCAACCACAAAAAAATGTTAATTCCTTTTGTAACAATCTGGTTGGAACTAGAGACCATTCTCTTTAGTGAAGTATAGTGAGAATGGAAAAACAAACACCACATGTATTCACTATTAAATTGGAACTAGCTGAACAGCACTCATGATATTATGTTTTAAATAGTGGACTGTTTTCAGTAAAGTGAGAAAAATTTAGTCATTTATTATGATAAATGAGATAAGGAGTATCTCACTGGAAGTTATAGATAGAACTACTGTTATAAAATACCACTTCTAAATTCATAATAATATGAAAAGAAACAGCAATGAAAGAAACTGAATCCAGGAAACCTATATTATGCCACTTCAATTACATACATTTGCCCTAGAATAATGAACTTATTATTTTACTTCCCCAGTTAAACTGAGAAAAATGTACTACAATTACTTCATTGTAAGTACATTGTAAGTACATTACTAAGCTGTACTTCCTGTAGAAGGAGCTCTCCATATACAAGGAGGTGGGAATATAATAATATAGTTACATGATGTTGTTACCTCTTAAAGGTGAGCAAATATCAGGACTTTTTTTTAAATATAAGAAGCTTTCTCATTCTGTTGGTTATATGGCCGAAAGTATAAGTTTTCCATTATTTGTCATTTGGCAATAGCATGAAAAAATAGTTATATATTAAAATTTTAAATGATGGAATGTATACTCACAATATTAATAGTTAAAATAATACATACTGAGACCTAAAATAAGTAAATTCCAGTAGATAAAGGGTAACATTTCAATAAGGATTACAAATTATTATCATTATGACTACCTTTCTCAGACCCTATGTGTTTTTCGGGTACTTATGTGTAGGGATTTCAAAATAGTTTTAGGCTAATAAATTAAAAATGAAATATAAAAATTATAAAACATATATATATATATATATATATATAGCAGCATCCCTTCTCTAAAGTTAAACATGTGTTAACTCATCTCTAATAAAGAAGAAAAATTATTTTTAACTCAACTTCTAAAGAAAAAAATTTCAGGTGGTTAATAAAAATACATAATAGTACAAAAATAGACCAGGGGATCAAGAAACACAAGAACAGAAGTATAGAATAGTAAAACAAATCTGGGATAGAGGGAACTTTAAAAAATGTACACAGGTGAAACTGTAAAACTAATAATTGTATCACAAATTCAATTCCTCACTTCCTAACAACCAAAACAAAGAAGAAAATATGATGAAACACAATATACAAGGTCTACAATTTGAGACATACCAGCTGCTCAGGGGAAACAGCTTTTCCTGGTACTGAGACCTGAGAGAAATTTCTCCTGTTGGTCCTCATTAGGGGGATACTGTGTGATTTAGTGGACAAGGTTCTCAATTACACCCTACAATGAATACAATGGGGAATGTCATACAACCGCTTCTTTTAGGGTTGCCCGACATGTCATGGTCTCAGTACTCAAGAGCTGAGTTAAAAAAAAATCAATTTTTCCACTAGCCAGGCCTGTACACTAGCCAGGCCTGTACACTACACAGCCTGTTCACAGCTCTTCAAAGCTCAGTTTTACACCAGAAGTCAATGTTAGGATAACGGGCAACTAATAAACTGCATATTCTTCAGAAAGTTTACCAACTGAGGTTAATTTACCTATCTGACGTTTGGTAAAAAATTAGAGGAGGAAAATGTATAGATATTCTTTGCCAAGGACCTAGAAATTCTTAATAATGATCCTATCTAAGCTTTTATTTTTATCATGAATAATTTATTATAGTGTGAACTAATGATTTATTTTAAGTCATTAATAAAAACCTTATGTGGTAATAATGCGTGTGATATTTTATAGCAAAGATTAAGGCTCAGTTAACTTTCCTTCATGATAGAAAGAATAGAAAGAAAATATATATGCATGTATATGTGTGTACATGTATAATCATTAAGAATTTTTCCTTTTTTTCTCACTATGGGCATGCTTCATCTATAATTATAATAGATATAATACAAAATGATATATGGCCATGAGAATGGTTGTATGATACAATGAAGTAAACTTTGTACTTTGATGAATCTACATATTCTGTGTCATATCAACTTTTAATATAATTAAAATAACTATATATTATATTTAGGAACTATTCATCTAAGTAATTACAATTTAAGCCTCACAAATTAGGTGTAATTTTAGTGCAGTGCAAATGACATTCATGTTAAACATACATTTCATAGTTTGTTGCCTTAAATATAAACACTATTTAAATATCTCTCTACATAAATGAAAAGTAACACATATAAAGATTCAGAAAAGCAAAAGCTTACAATCTCATAAATCAAGCTTTCATGGGTCATAGCACCATGATAGAAATTTTGATGGATATTCCATTTATTTATAATTGAATTCCCCTCCCCTTTTATTTCATATTATTTAGTAAAAATGTTAATTTTGCTTGTGTAGGGCAAGAGGGAAAGTTTAGTTTAAAGACACAAGTTAAAGGTCACTTGGTAGAAAAACTTCAATAATCTTACTTCATTCAGCATGAGGACAAAAGAAACAAGGCGGATGTGTTTCTCCTGACATACCTCTTTAATTAGACTCATAAAGCGGGTCCCGAAGCGCCAGGGTTTATGCCGATTGCACTGCAAGGAGCTGACTGTCATCTGGGGAAACTGTTGGACGGCCACAGACACCACGTGCACAGCATCATACATTAGAGCAGCATCAGTCTGAAAGGCAAGGGAAAAGGAAATATACAGAGTCAATACAATGAGTGAAACCTGTGGTAAGTGGTTTGGAAGTGGAGGGAAGTGAGGGAACTACATATCCCGTTTTTCTTTATGTAAGGGAGAAAACATTTTCTCTAATATGTTCTGGTTCTCTTAAATAAGACATTGTTTTCAAATTACTACATCAGCTCCATTAGAACATTTGATCCAGCTTCCCTTTCCTGAAGTGGTAACCCAATTACATAGGGTCCTAGTATATCTGTAGAAACAGGAAATGTGTTAAGGCATTCTCTATTTCCCTTTTGTCACTGTCTCAGACTCTCTCAGTATTTTACTAAGTCTCACTGCACGCGCGCGCGCGCGCACACACACACACACACACACACACACACAATGAATACAACTGCTAACATTTTGAATGGTTACATTAATCACACATTGTATGTAAAAGTAAATAAGTAAACAGTTTCCTTGTATAGGAAGAAAAAAAGAGATTTTAAAGGAGATTTACTTCAAAAGCTTAAACCCTTTAATTGCTTTAACCTTTTAACTTTAAAAAGATATAAAACCTGATCTTTCCTTCAACTCAAATTTTTAAAAGGTTCAATCTCAGAAATGATGCTACAGTTTTGAATCTCAATACATGTATTAGTCTCTTTTCAAGAAACTAAGCTTAATCTTTTGTGCTGTTTCCTTTGCCCAGAATTTCCATACGAATAAAAATTCATTTAGCTTCTCAAGTAAAACAAATATGAATTCTACTGTGTTTGCACCTGCTCAAATGATCAATCACTTTAGAGGTTGATGATAAAAAAATAAAATGTTTATAAGTCATAATAAAACAGAGGCTCAGCAACCATCAAATGCTGTGTTAAATGGACCCTCACATTTGGCAGATCGATGCCAGGCTCACTACCTACAGAAGAGGACCACACTGACAGTACTGGGGGTAATGAACTTTGGCCATCTGCTTGGCATGCTTTAGAATAAAAGCATATATTTTCTCTTCTCATTCATACAATTAGTGAGCTGTGAAATGAATTCCAAAATGAACAGGAACCCTGTAGATTACAGTATTTGCCACGATACAATAGAAAACGAGTACACACAGTAGCCTTCTAGCAAATGGATACTAAGGAGCCTTACCACATAAAATGCAAGATGGCTAAAGAGCACAATGCAATGATGGAACATAATAATAATACCATTTTATAGTTCATAAATCTCTGGGGACTATAACTCAGATTCATAACCTTCATTTTATAAATACCAGCTGACTACTTTCACATACTCTGATGGCTGCATAGTGAAAACTGCACACGTGTAGTTAATATAGCCATACATCATGAGCCTAGGGATTAGACTGATATTTGTCTTTGGCCTGAGTTAACATTCAGAGGACATATTTCATATATCACACAGGTGGTCACAAAAGTAGTTACAAAAATTCAAAAGATACATTTTAAATTTTTAAAATACATCACTGTCAACAAGGGTACATAGAAATGAGCACTTCAGAAATCACTAAAGGAAAGATAAAGGGTAATTTTGCAATATATAACACAAAAGAAACTTAAAAATATCCATATTCTTTTTAACCCAATAATTCCTACTTCTGAAATTTGCCCTATGAAAAATCAATGAATAATGGCTACATACATTGTCTCTTGGAAAAAAAAAAAAAGAAAGAAAGAAAGAATGGAAATCTACTGAATCTCTAAAATACAGAAATGCTTAAACAAATTCACAATGGTATTTTATATAACCATTAAAAACCATGCTTTGAAAAATACTCACTTTTAGATGGAAAATTGCATATACTATGTTAAGTGTAAAATTAGATTATACAGAACTGTCTTTCCAGCATAAACCATTATATGTGTCTTTATAAGTACTTAATATGTTCTATTTAATTTATTTTATTCTCTGAATAATAGTATAATAAAAATACTCTGATTGTTCCCATTTTATAAATGACAAAACCAAGGTTGGAAGAAGTTAAGTCGTTAACTGAAGTCACACGACTTAGAAGTGGAGGGGCTTGGACTCTCTGTTCAGGGATAGAATTCTTAACCACCACTACATACTATATGATCAACAACAAGAAAACAATCAAAGGGAAGAAAATATACTAATTTTCTTCTCAATAATTATCACTAAAGTGATAACGATTACCCTAGGGAATAGAATTTTTATGTCTTTTTTCTGTCTCTTTATTTTCCACAGTTTTTAAAAATGAACATGCAATGTGTAAGGAAGGTTACAGACACAACTGCAATTTTTCCCAAGGTAGAAATTTTGATCTATTTCTGCAAAAATAACTAAAAGAACACAAACTACAATATTCTTAGTCTCTTAGTTTCCATGAAGATATCCTTTCATGTTGTATTGGCATATGTGATTGTATGTGACTTAGATGAAAATTCTTGAACAGTAACTTTATCTAATATGATAATGCTAGGAAAGAATTTTGCCCAATTAAGAATGTGAAAGATCTTTTTGTGGTATATAATTTCAGCTTCACGATAGGAGGACACATTAGTTGATAATAAAACTATTTAAAATATGTGATAGTAAATGCAATTATAAAAGGAAGATAATATATTATTAAAGTATAAGATAAATACAGCCAGGCACAATGACATGCACCTGCAGTCCCAGCTACTTGAGAGTACAAGGCAGGAGGATCACTTGAGTTCTGTTTGGGCAACATATTGCGTGAGACCCTCATCTCTAACTACAACAACAATAACAAAATATAAATACTAGAGAAAAATAAAATGTATAAATAGTTAAAAAGATACTAATCAAATTACTTCTTTAATTCCCAGTTTAAAATACGCTAATTTATTATAAAGCAATAAATAGAACCTCTGAAACTACTTTCTATATTTTCTTCAGTTTAAGGTGCTTTTTTTGTTTTACTTTCAGACTAGTTTTATGTGATAATATATAGTTATTTTCCATTTACACTTGGCATCTTGTCACATATAACCTTTCTTGTCTTCTTTGCAAAATTGTACACCTGTAAATTCTGCTTCCTTTGAAGAACTGTGAGAAAACTCTAGGGTTTCAAAAATGGTTTTTTATTCTCAAATAAATGCATATACTTGAAAATTTATCTTCCATTAGTAATATTATTAGCTAACATTCATTGAGTATCTACTATGTGTGAACCATCCTCTTTAAATTATTTCCTTTAATTCTCACAACTATCATCCAGTTGGAAACCCATCAAGTTTGTATGAAATAGGAAACTACGGTAGAGAACAGTTAAGTAACTGGACGAAAATCACAGCATGTAGAGGAAGAGCAGGATTGAATCTATTATAGACAATCAGTTCAGAGTTCACATCCTTATCTAAGTTTCTTATCAATACTCTACATGTAATAAGCAAAATACTTAAAGTGAATTTGAAGTTATGCAATATAAGAAATGTCAATAAGCACTTGAATGCATTAATCTATATAACTTTTGAAAAGCAGTAAATAGTCACATATTGAAAATGTACTGTGAAAGAAGGAAAATAAAGATAGCAGAGAATTTGTAAATATAAATCATAAACATATAAAATTGTAAAAATACAAAGATTTCCCTGCCCTGCCCATAACAACCTATTCCCATGCAAACCATTGGAGGGGCTTGAGGACAGGCCTCCACCACCTGACAACACTCTTCAAGTACCCAAGCATGCCACCTGGGAGCCCAAGGATTGTCCCATCAACACTACTGCCATCACCCATACTGTGCAGGCTGTTTGAGGCTCAAGAATTCATCCGCTCACTCGGCCCACCATTGACACTACCAGCACCCAACCAAATTGCTTGAAGGCCCAAGTATCAGCCCATCTGGACCCACTAACACAGGTGCTCACATGTGTCATCTGGGGGCCCAAGGACAGGCACATTCAGCCCTCAACTGCCACTAATGAGACCTGAGCACTGGTCCATCTGACATCTGCGGTGGCCCCAGAGACACCCCACCACAGCCTCCACTAGCAACTGTAGCCTAAGCTATTCAGAAAATCAGACACCACTCATGTTGTTTCCAGCCAAAGAAATCATATAGAAACTACACTATTGCACACACCCAGAATTAAAGCTAACCTGCCCTACAGCATAGATACATCTACAGGAAAAATTCTTTCCCCATAAAAGTCAATCCAAAAAATTTAAAGAGGCAACAGTTTCACCAGAAACACAGATATGAACATAAGAACATAAGAAACATGAAAAAACAAGGGCATAGTGATAACCAACAAAGAAACACAATAATTCTCCAGAAAGTTTCCAATGAAAAATAAACGTATGAAATGCCTGAAAAAGGATTCAAAATAATGATATTAAAGAAGCTCAATGAGATTCAAGAGAACACAGATAAACAATACAAGAAAACAAAAAAATTCAAAATAAGAATATAAAAGACACTGGCACTCTAATGTTTATAGCAACACAATACCCAATCACAAAGATGTGGAATCAACCCAAGTGCCCATCAATACATGAATGGATTAATAAAATGTGGTATGTGTATACTATGGAGTACTATACAGCCATAAAAATGGTAAACTAATACCTTTTGCAACAACCTGAATGGGACTAGAGACCATTCTTCTAATTGAAGTATCACAAGAATGGATAACAAACACCACACATAAGCATTATTAAATTGTAACTAATCGATCAACACCCATGTGCACATATGGTAGTAAAACTCAACAGAAACCAGGTAGGTGACAGGAAGAGGAAGAGTTTGGTAAATTTACACCTAATGGGTACAATGCATGCTACCTTGGTCATAGGCACACTTATAACTTTGATTCAAACTGCACAAAAGCAAAACACGTAATCACAACATTTGTGCCCCCATAATATTCTGAAATTTTAGAAAAAAGTCAAGCTGAGAATAAAATCAAAGACTCAATACCTTTCACAGTAGCAACAAAGAAAATAAAATACCTAGGAATATATTCAATCAAGTAGGGGAAAGACTTCTACAGGTAGAACTACAAAACACCAAGGAAGGAAATCACAGAGGATGTAAACAAATGGAAAAACATATCATGCTCATGGATCAGCAGAATCAACAATGTTAAAATGTCTATACTACCCAAAGTGATTTTCAGATTCAATGCAATCCCCATTAAAATACCAAAGTCAATTTTTACAGATCTAGAAAAAATAATTCTACACTTCATATAGAACCAGAAAAGATCCCAAATAGCCAAAGTAACATTAAGCAAAAAGAACAAATCAGGAGGCATCACTTTGCCAGACTTCAAGCTATACTACAAGGCTATAGCAACCAAAACAGCATGGTACTGGCACAAAAAGAGAGACATAGATCAATGGATAAGAACAGAGAACCGATATATAAAACCATCCTTACATTGCCATCTGATCTTTGACAAAGCAGATAAAAACATACACTGGGGAAAAGAATTCCTGTTCAATAACCAGTGCTGGGAAAATTGGATAACTACATGTAGAAGATGGAAACAGGATCCACACCTCTCATCACTCACAAAAATTAATTCACAATGGATAACATACTTAAACCTAAGGCATGAAACTATAAGAATTCTAGAAGAAAATGTTGGAAAAACTCTTCTAGATATCAGCCTAGGCAAAGAATTTATGAAGACCCCGATGACAATCACAGCAACAATAAAAATAAATAAACGGGACCTGATTACATTAAAAAGCTGCTGCACAGCCACGGAAACAATCAATCAAGCAAATAGACAGTCTACTGAATGAGAGAAAATATTCACATGCTATAACATCCAATAAAGGGCTAACAACCAGAATGTATTAATACAAAGAACTCAAGCAAATCAGCAAGGAAACATCAAACAACTATGTTAAAAATGGGCAAAAGACATGAACAAAACCTTTTCAAAAGAAGACAGAATAATGGCCAATAAACATATGAAAAAATTCTCAACGTCTCTAATCATCAAGGAAACGCAAATAAAAACCACAATGTGATATCACCTAATTCCAGTGAGAATGGCTTTTATCAAAAAGTCCCAAAACAACAGATGCTGGCATGGAAATGGAGAGAAAGGAACACTTGTACACTGTTGGTGGGGCTGCAAGCTAGTTCAACCTCTACAGAAAGTAGTACAAAGATATCTCAAAGAACTAAAAGTAGACCTACCATTTGATCCTGCAATCCCCCTACTGCATATTTACTCAAAGGAAAAAAAAGACATTTTATTAAAAAGATACTTTCACTTGACTATAGCAGCACAATTCACAATCACACAGATGTAGAAACAACCCAAGTGCCCCATCAATACATGAGTAAATTAATAAAATGTGGTACATGTATACTATGGAGTATTACTCAGCCATAAAAAATAGTGAACTAATACCTTTTGTAACAACCTGCATAGAACTGGAAACCATCCTCCTAAGTGATGTGTCACACGAATGGAAAAACAAACACCACATTTACTCACTATTGAATTGGAACTAAATGATCAACACTCATGCATACATATGGTAGTAAAATTCAATGGAAATGAAACAGCTCGGGGGAAGGAGGAGATGGGTAACTTTACACCTAACGGTACAATGCACACTATCTGGATGATGGACACACTTATAACTTTGACTTGAACTGTACAAAAGTAATTCATGTAACCAAAATGTTTGTACCCCTATAATATTCTTAAATAAAGATAAATAAATAAATAAATTACAAAAAAATAATAATAAATAAAAAAATAAGTGGAAACCTCCAAGGTCTAGTGAAACATTTAGACATCCAAATACAGGAAGCTCAAAAATCCCAAATAGATACAATTCAAGAGGTCTTCTCCCCAGCACATAATAGTTAAACTGCCAAAAATCAAAGACAAAGAGAGAATTCTAAAAACAACAAAAGAAATGTGCCTAGTCACATAAAAGGGAATCCCCCTCAGACTAACAGCAGATTTCTCAGCAGAAGCTTTACAGGCCAGGAGAGAATGTAATGATATGTTCAAAGTGCTGGGGGAAAAAAACAAAAGTCCAGAATACTATACTCAGCAAAATTCCTTTGTAAATAAAGGAGAAATAGTCTTTCACAGACAAGAAAAAACTGAGGGAAATCATCAATAGTAGATTGGCATTAAAAGAAGTGCTTAAGTCTTATACCTGGAAGTGAAAGGACAATATATACCTTCATGTAAACACAAAAAAGTATGAATTCTACTGGTAGAGGAAGAGAAAAAACTCAAATATTGCCACTACAGAAAAGTACTCAACCACAATGATAAACAGTAAGCGATATAGAAAGGAACAGAGGATATTAAAAAGAAAAAAAAAGAAAACAATTAACAAAATGACAGGAATAAGTCCTCATATATCCATAATAACACAGAATGTGAACAAATTAAATTTTCCACTTAACAGATACAGATTCAGTCTGGGAGTCCAAGGTGGGAGGATGGCTTGAGCTCAGGAGTTACAGACAAGCCTGAGCAAGAGCAAGATCCCATCTCTACTAAAAATAGAAAAATTGGCGGGGAATCATGGTGTGCTCCTGTAGTTCTAGCTACTTGGGAGGTTGAGGCAGAAGGATCACTTGAGCACAGGAGTTTGAGGTTGAAGTGAGCTATGATAATGCCACTGCATTCTACCTGGGGTGACAGAGTAAGACTGTCTCAGGGAAAAAAAAAAAAAAAGATATAGATTAGCTGAATGGATAAAAAACACATGACCCAATTACATACTGCCTAGAAGAAATTCATCCTCATCTCACTGGCAAAGACATCCATAAACTGAAAGTAAAGGGATGGAAAAGGATATTTCATGGAAGTGGAAACTCAAAGCTAGCAGGAGTAACTATATTTATATAAGATAAAAAAAAAAAGACTTCAAGTCAAAAAGAGTAAAAAGAGGGAAAGAAGGAAATTTTATAATGATAAAAACTTCAATTCAGCAAGAGCATATAACAATTCTAAATATATATGCAGTCAGTACTGAAGCATCAAGATATATAAAGCAAATTTTATTATATCTAAAAGAGAGTGATAGACTCTAGTCAATAACAGTTAGGGACTTCAACATCTGACTTTCATCATTAGAGAGATAATCTAGACAGGAAACCAACAAATAAACACTGAATTTAAGCTGCACTTTAGCCAAATGTACCTGACAGGCATTTACAGAACATTTCATCCAACACCTGCAGAATACACATTCTTCTCATCAGCACATGGAACATATTCCATGATAGACCATGATAGACCATATGTTAGGCCACAAAACAAGTATCAACAAATTTTAAAAAATCAAAATCTTATCAAGTATATTCTCAGACCACAATGAATAAAATTAGAAACCAATAATGAGGAACTTTGGAAATTAAAGTACGGAAGTTAAACAGCATGCTCTTGAATGAACATTAAATGGTCAAGTAATAAATAAAGCAGGAAATGAAAACATTTCTTTAAACTAATGAAAATAGAAACACAACATACTGAAACCAATGGGATATAGTAAACACAGTGCCAACAGGGGAGTTTATAACAATATATGCCTACATCAAAAAAGGAGAAATATGTCAAATAAATAACCTAATGATGTAACTAGAGAACTAAAACCAAATCAAACTCAAAATTAGTAGAAGGAAAGAAATAATAAAGATCAGAGCAGAGGTAAACAAATAGACACTAAAAAAACAATACAAAGGATCAATGAGACAAAAAGTTGTTTACTTTCAAAAGATAAACAAAATCTATAAGCCACTAGCTAGACTATCCATGTCAAAAAGAGAGAAGGTCCAAATAAACAAAATCAGAAACAAAAAAGGAGACATTACAATTGATAACAGAGAAATACAAAAGGTCAACAACAGTTTTTTTTTTTTTTTTCTTTTTGGTTAAAATCTAGAAAAATTAGACAAAATGGATAGATTCCTAAATACATACAACCTAGTAAGACTGAATCAGAAATAAATAGAAAACCTGAAAAAACCAAAAACAAGTAACAAAATTGAATCAGTAATAAAAAGTCTCCCAAAAAATAAAAGCCCAGGACTTCACTGCCATATTCTACCAAACTTGCAAAGAACTAACACCCACTCTCCTCAAAAAATAAAAGAGAAAGGAATTCTAACTCATTCCACAGAAGAGAAAATAATGCAAGGAAATGCCAACATTACCCATTATTAAAACCAGGCAAGGAAACAACAATAACAAAAAACAGAAGAAAACACAGGCAAATCACTTTAGGTCTAGGCAAAGACTTTATGGCTAAACCCCCTAAAATACAGTCAACTAAAAGAAAAATAGACAAATGAAACTGTATTAAACTAAAAAGCTCCTACACAGCAAAAGAAATAATCAACAGAGTAGTAAAAAGACAACATACAGAATGAAAGATAATATTTGCAAACTGTTTATTTATCCATATATATATAAATCTATTAATCCAGAATATACAAGGAGCTCATAACCCACTATCTCCCGTAGGACATATTCCCACTGAAGAGCAAAGGAGAGGAAACTAGTGGGAGAAGGTCTCATATTTTGGGGGGGCTCTGGTGAATACCAGACAATTTTGACTTTAGGTCCCATAGAGAGTATGTCTCTGAGCTGGGTCTTAAATAAAAGTTAGTTTGGTTTCCAAGTCAAGCCTTTCTTATACATCATAACTACCCCTAAAGAATGCTCAACAGTTAAACATAACTATAACCCATTAATTTAAAATTGAATATGTGTACAATTTGGTTATTAAAATCCATATGGGGCAGTTAGATAAATCTGTAGTTATTTTCATCCTAAACTACAAAGACAAGACAAAAGCTGAGCAGGGAGCCATGTTGGTGGGGTGGTAGTGGTGGTGGGGAATCATTAATGAAGACAAGACAATCTGTCCTAATTTTTCTCTTTCAAGTATAGTTACTCATATATACTTGAATAACATGTAATATTATATACGTTATATATAATTTATAATATATATATTATTATTGGAAAGCTAGAATATCTTTTCAGCCTGGAGTATAGCCCAGAAGAAGGACGCTCAGACTACGTAGGTACAGACAGAGCAAAATAGGACAGGGCTAAGAACGGCCTTGCGTGCAGTTCAAGTATCTATCAGCTGGAATGGGAGCCATCCTTGAGAGCCTACTTCAGACTAGATTGGAGTTGGAGCTTTATTTTTCTTTCCAAAATAAGTTCGTTAACCTAAAAGGAATGTCTGTCAGCCAAAAACTTGTTTTGCAATCCTTTAAAATTGTGCAATATGGTCCTACACATTTCAATAAAACTATAGTGATCTTTCTAAATGAGTGGCTTCAAAAGAACATGAGAAGTGTCTGCAAATATATTTAAATATGCATTAACCTTCTTACTAACTTATCGCTAGGTTTATCTTATACTTAATCTAATTATTTTCAGAAATAGAGCATGGAACAGGATGCAGGTGGAAAAGCGGCAAATGCTAATTTCCATGGCTGAGCTATTGCCACAGAAATAGGTTTAGTCACTCAGTTCTATTTCATCTAACTCAAGTAACCTCATGACTGATGAGTCTTTAATGTATTGAAAGAACAGTGAATACATATATGCTTACATTTTCCTTATGCTCTGGAAAAATCGATTACACATTTTTAAATAATTGAAGAATCAGAGACATTAGATACTCAAAAGTTTCAAATAATAAAAATTCACATTAATATTTTGATTATATATGTATAATTAAAATATTCCCCAATATATAAAAGCAGGAATAATAATAGATTTTGTGAATAGTCAAAATATTTATATGTTCTTAGATTTCATTTACAGAAGAAACTGGTACTAAGCAATAACTACCAATCTACCAATGTCCATGCTGAATGCACATGTTATTTCCATTTCTGATTGCTAGAATATTAAACATTTCCTTTGTAAAGTTCCAGAATAGACGCTCTAGGAGTTACAAAAATATTAACATATAGCTTTTATTTGCATGAGGCATGAAGAAATAGAAACAAACAATTCTGAACTACATACAAACATAGAAGAGAACATTGTTGCATGAAATTTCTCAGGTACACTAAAAATTTCTCTTAGTAAAAATATATCAAAAATATTTATTCTTCCTTTTGATGAGAAGGCATTCTTTTGGAATGCTCTGTCCCCAAGATGGCATGGCTTTTAGATATGCCCACTGAATTTTGACTGGTAAAACTTAGAACATAGACTTTTCTAGTTTATTTTGTCTGTTGTGCCAAGTAGGGTTGTATTTGTGATAATATGTTATAATAAATATTTACTTAAGATTTCTTGCATAGTAGAACAATTGGCCTGAACTACAAATGCTTCCAATGTTGTATGCAATAATCTACATTTAAATGTAATCACTCCTACAGAGTGATTGTGATATATGTTCATATCTTGATTATAGTGAGTATACACATATGTTAAAACATATGAAATTGTATAATTGAAATATGATAAGTTTATAATTTGTAAATTTTACTGTAGTACTGCTATTAAAAATGAAAGAGTAATTGTGTGTTTTTTCTGGGAAGATGGTCCATAGATTTCATTTTATTCTAGAACCATCTAGAATCCACCAAAATTAAGCATCACTAGTCTGTGTCTTCTTTCTTCCTTGCACATTCTAGTTTTAATAAAACTGTTTACATTTTCACACCTTTTTATCTTCCTTTTTAGACCACAAGCATCTTTCGAATAATAACAATGTGTATCTTTCTAACATCCTGCACAGTATTCCATACATTGCCTCACCCATGGTAAGTGTGTAAAAGCGTTTTTCAATAAATGTTGAATTCAACCAAAAAGTTCATTTAAACAATAAAAGAATAGGTATCTGGGAGCTCTGAATAACAATCACACTTTGCCATCTAGCTAGAATGTATTACCTCCCAGAGGTACAGTGAACCAAATCTGTCAGCAGCTCAGACCTGGGAGGAATGTGAGTACAGCCTCTGTCCTGTTTCTAAATGAATTTATAGTAACAGTTCCTTAAACACATTTATCTTTCCATTAAATAAGTGCAGGCAGGTCCCCTTTGAGATCTGAATGCTAGCTGGCAGGTGGCAGATCCATTCTGGAACTCCTACATCTCAGATTTTGCTCACTTCTGAATTCCCATCTGTGGTACAGTGCATAGCAAAAAGAGCTGTATGGTCTAATAAATGGAATGTAAGTTTATGAATCCTAGGTCTTTCATCGACTTGATCTTTTAACTAAAGTAAATAATAAAAAAAAATTTAAATCCCCTTTGCCTTGTTTTCCCATTTTATAATTGGAAATAAAAAGCAGTGATCTGCCATATCTCTTCCTTGTTGGAGAAATAACTTTAAAAGCCAGATAGTTTCAGGAAAAAAAATTACAAATGTTGATTCTTCAATTAGAAGATACAGATATTAATGATGATCAGCAAAGGGTTGGATCCTGACCGCAGGACTTCCTTTGCACGGTGGGCACAAGCCTAAATCATCCACCTCTCTGAGCAAGGGTGAGAGGGTCACACGTGGAAGGCAGGCTGGTGTTCATTCATTCAGCTGGCACGCTGCACTCAGCACTCTGCCCGGTATAGAGCAGGTGCACGGTGGCTACTAGCTGAACTGAGGGACTGATAAAGAAATGCCCTCAGACCCAGTCGGGAGCCAATTGTTGGAGACAATTCTCCCAGTTACGCCGCAGCTGCCATTATGCTTTCTCTGTTGCTGGCTCTTTGTACTAGTCTGAAACAGAGTTCTTTACCAGCAGCTGCGTGAACTGCACAGACTGCATGAGATAATACATTAAAGCAGTTTGCACGAATACTGGCACATGGTGCATAGGCAGGTGTTGGACGATGATGGTGATGATCACCAAAAGAGCGGTAATCTCTTCAGATGGATACTATCCAAAACAAGGAACCAGTTTAGAAAGTATAATGCTTCAACCCTTCTGTACCCACTGTTAGCCTAAATGAAAGAACAGGCGTCGTGCTGTTAGAGAAAGCAGATCAGGTTCTAGAAGGAGAAGCAGCAGGAAGGAAATTATCATATAATTATTTGATCCCTATAAAATGTGGTACGTACGTGATACCACAATTCAGTTGAAGAAGAGCTCAAAAAAAAAAAAAAAGAAAAAGAATCCTGAATACATACAAGTTACTGACAAATTTATTATTGAAAAATACAGATAAGTGGTAAAATATTATAGTGCCTTGTATTTAATATTAAATGAAGGACTACTCTTGGGCAGATAATTCCACACCAGCAATACAAACGTGGACAAGTCTGACTCTGATTTTTTTTTTCCTATCTTCAGTTTCTTTAATTGTATAAGTAGAGGATTGAACCAGTTGGATTTTAATGTGTCCTGTCATTTATATTCATATTACCAGAAAACTCATATTTTATTCTGATTTTATCTTGGCCTTTGAAATACAACTATAATAATCTTTTGTCTGTTTTCTCCCTTAATTCTTTATGCTTTATATGCTTATTTAATAAACATTTGTGTCAACATTTCATACAAATTAATAGAAATCAAAGGTCACTTTTCTTCAGCCATTACCTGTGTTTATACTGTACCCAATTCCTGCCTGAACCAATAAAACCTACTAATATTTGTATTATAATCTCTTCTTTGTTATTTTGACTTCACCACTGTTAAACTTCTCACCCACATTAAAACCTGCCCTGGCCTCCTCATACTTTGAAGAGGAAAATTAAAATCCTTTCTTTTCTACTCAAAGTCATTCACTAATTATCCCAGTGTTTTATCTTCTTTTGCCTCCACTAACACAGTGAAAACACGAATCTTCCTATAATTCATGTTTCTGAACTAACCAGGGAGATTCTCATATTGCAGATTAGTTGAATAAAAGAAGATCCCAGAAACCTCACGATGAAAGACCTCTCAAAAGAATATGGATTTTTAACTCTACCTGTATGGCACTGAGTACCCATGAAGGCTAAAAGGAAGAAGCAAATGGATGAGTTAGGAAGAAAATTCAAATTCAGCAATGCTCTGAGGATCAGGTGAAGGAGACAGTACTGGATGACAGCGGTTGCTGGGATTCAGATAAGAAATGGCCTGGGCCAGAATTAACGCCATGAATAATTAACAGATCCATTTGTTTAGTGTTCCTGTAAATTTGAGAATTTGAATAAATGTCTATGTCACTACAAATCAATGCTCTTTGGCTTAAGCTGAAAGCTACTAAAAAAAAAAAAAAAAGTGTCTGTTAATTAGCTTATTTTGAACAACAACCAGTAAAATCCAGCTTAAAATGTGGCTGATGCTAATTTTTGACAATAAGAGTTTTCATTTGCTCAATATGTTTATATTATACAATTTCGGGCTTTCAATTTTACAAAAACTCTTCCTGGATGCCATTTTCTTTAACAACATTCAACAAGATACTTTTACAAATAGCATTATTTCTCTGTAAGCTTTTAGAGCTTCATAAGGAATGAAATTCAATCCATGGAGATTTAAAGTTATAATTGTTAAAACTTTAGGAGATGATTATTTTGCATTTTTTCCAAGAATAATATGTATTTACCACAAATATTTTCTATATAATTTTTCTTTCTAATATATATCTTTAGAATGCACCATTTCCCAAGCAGAAAATCCTATTTGTTTTTACTACTGCACTTTTCAAACTCTTTTAAACATTTATACACAAATTCCAAGACATGTAGATGTTGTTCAAACATCATGTAGAGACACTCTTCACTTTTTAAATATAAATGATTAAAGGGACAGCTGTGAAGCAGGTTGGAAAATGCCAACAGGTTTTCAATTAAAAGTTCCATTTAACTAATGTAATTATTCTTACCTAATTAAATTTTTTCCACTAAGATCAGTCCATTGAGATATCTCATTCTGTTTTAAAATGTTCCACAAAGCTCTTACTAACGCCCATGAACCACGTTATATTGATGAGATTGTTAATGAACTCTCTAGCAACAATGCACTAGCCTTAATAATTTAGACCCTATTAAATCTTGTCTGCTTTTTACTACATTTGGAACTGCTATTGATCTAGAGAAGAGTCAATATTAAGGGGAAGTATTCTTTGCACTTCCAGCTGGTCTCCAATACATCCAATTATCTTGATATTTGCAGCTCAAATTAGCTTCTTGCATTTAAAAATTTATATTCATCAATATTGTTTACATTTAATTTTTCAATCTGATGAATTAAAATTGATTTTTATGGTTTTAACAGACTGTGATTCTTTATAAATTTGAGATCTGGAAGTATACAAACCAAAAATACACCAGAAATTTGGGTCCATGAGTTCAAATGTTCATGTAAATACTAATTCCAAATGCCTGTAAAAATTGATAATCTAAAAGTCAAATTATATTATACTAAAAACCTATTTTAAGCATAGTTTGAATAATGTAAAAATTTAGATAGACCTTTTTGAAAAAGGAAAACTAATATACAAATCATATGAATATGTCTTATGATTTTTTGTGTCTTATTGTGTGTTTAGCTTTTTATTGTGCTTATGACTTTATAAAAAATTGTAATAGAAACCTCTCACAAAACTGCAAAAAAGTAAAATTCTCAAAGAAAGCTTATGGAACTTGGAGTTTTCATTTGTAACTTTTTAGTAGCTATGAAAATTCATGTTTTCTTTCTTAGCTTCATTTTCTTCATCTGTAAAATAAGTAGAATAGTAATTTACCTTATAGAGTTCTAGTAAGGATAAAGTTAGATAAATTTATAAAAGTGTGAACTATAAAGTTCTTTAACTGTGTCATAATTACAGGAAAGATTAACTAAGAATCTCAAGTATGTTAATAACTGACAATATCAATTCTGTTGAGGCCTTTAAGTAAAAAAATAATTAATTTGTACTCTCATAGTCTCTAGTGTACCTTAGATCCCTAACTGGAAGACTTCCTATCTCTTCACTATTTTAATTAACATGATTTTTCTTACTTTGAAAATACATTGATTTAATTATTATTTTATTGTCACGAGGCAATGCCTTTGCTCGCTCATTCTTAGGTCTCTTGAATATCCCTTTCCCCATATGAACATATACTTTCTCAATTGTCTTCCTTTCTTTGTCTCAAAGTGCTTTAGAGTTTGATTCACTAATTCAACATTTGTGTTATTATTGCTGTGTTATTGACAACAAGTATAATTATGTGCTTGGGCAATAAAACTGGGAAATCAAAAATGATTTAGACCTTTGGGGTATGCAGAGTAGATGAGTGAGACAAACAAGTAAATCAACATTTCTCAATAAAATGCCATATGCAGGGTAATAGAGGGATATGAATTTCATCTGGAGTAGTTCTGACCTACTCATGTTAAAGAGTAGTCATTGTTTGACGATTTTTCTGTTAACATCAATAGCTTCAAAAATAAAAGTAGGTCAAAAGCTAAAAAAATAGTTGGAAGGAATGATGGCATCAGGGAAATTCAAAGCAGAATTTTCACTGTTTTTTTTTTTTTTTAAGATTATGCTTTATTCATTTTCTAGGAGTCCTAACATCTCTTCTCAGGCCATTGGAATATACTTGTCCTTTTCAGGGATAAACATTAAAGGATTTCCTTAAGTTGACTATTTTTATATCATGTCACCTTAGAACTAATCCAAGTAAAAGACCAAAAGAGTAGAACATGGAATTCGGAAGACCAGGAGTATGATTCTGACAAATCATGTAAGATCTTTGGTGGGATCTGTTGTTTTGCTTTCACCTCCTGAGCATCTCTTCTTACTGCTGCAGAAACCTCCTCCTCTCTAGTCTAATCTTTGCCCCTAGCTCCAGGTGTAAGCATATATTCCACATCTGGTCACAGCCATTGCTTCATGCATGGCCAAGTCATACAAGCTTGGCTCATCAGATAAACCTACACCTTTTGAGGGAGCCATTGGAAAAGAGGCACTTTCTTTGTCCTGGGGTTCTGTACTGGTGGATTATAAACCTTGATGACACCTTTATACGTCAATCTGAGAATGAACCAGTAGAGATGAAAGAGGAGGTAAGAGGAGAGAAACCTGTTAAAGGAGGACTTTCTTTGTACACCTGAATTCAACTGTATTTGAAGACAAATTATCCTGTGCTTTATAAGGGGACCAATATGCTTCTTTTTGCTATTAACTAAGTTTAATAAAATTTTAGACAACTAGAAGTGAAAGAATCTCAAATACATAGTCTTAGACATCATTCAGTTCCCTCAAGGCAAAATGAGATTATTCTTAATACTTCTATCTCCTCTTAGGGTTGGAATATACATTTAAGGAAGATAAGATGCTATGTATAAAAGCAGACTGTAAAAAATTATACATATGAAAGTACTAGAAAATATAATAGTCACATTAAATAAATTCACTGCATATATAATTATTGTCTTCTAATTATTAAGACCTATAATTCTTTGTAGAAAAACATTCAATACAGTAGGATATTTTCAGATGATTACTAAGTATCCCTATAATTTTATAAAAGTACAAAAAGGGACAAATGTGAGATGGCACAGGACAACATACCATACCTGCCAAAATATATAGATCAAAATTTTGTTTGAATCAACATTACTCTTCCTCTTGTGATTATGTAGGTTCAGGGATAATCAGAATGTGAACTGAAGCAAAAAGCTTTAATGGCACACTACTGCGAATGTTATTAAGAACGAAATCATAGAGCACTCCCAAACCAAATGCAAACTAATACTCTACGATGCCCTTTTAGCCAGTAGGTTAATAGACTGACATCAAAATTGGAAATGACCCATTAAGCTGTATCAGTTAGCTCTTGACATTTATACTTTTGAGTTTTATACTTCATGAAACAAATTATAAACCACAAACCAGGACATAAAAGACTTTCATTACAAGATTTTGTATGTGTGTGTGCTGAATCCTATGCCATTCAGGAAATTAATTCAAAATAGACACAGAGCAGGAGGTAAGGGTGATGTCACTTTACTCAGAAGAAAAAAATAGTTTGATAAACTTCACCTGCTTGATTTCACAACTGAGGAGCTGCAGCCAAAGTAAGAAGGGAGCGTGATGTACAGGCAAAGACTCAGAGGAAAGGCAGAAGTAACAGCAACTCCATGGAGAAATTGGCAACAAGAGGACATTAGAAATATTTTATAAAACATAATAAGAATGATCACTAGAAGAAATCAAAAGAAGTTTAAGACATGACAAGACGGTAAAGATAGACCTGTGAAAGTTGTCAAAATCAAAATAGAGTCACTAAGGTTAAAAATAATAAAACAAAACAAAAACCCTGACAAACAGGTTGAGGAAAGCCATAAAGAGAGGGTTCCCATGCTTGTATACCTGATAACAAAAACCAGAGCCTTACACAAGGGCCACTGCAACCTTACACAAAAAATACTTTTATAAGGACAGCTGCCCAGCAACTGCCTGTCCAACCTCAAACTGGTGTCACCATTGTTACTGATCTTTGTAGCCAAAAATGATTATTTCAGAACAATTATATAACATATTCATTTTTCCCTTCAAAAGCCTTTGTCTTCCTTTACCTACCTAAATACAAATATTGTTTACTGTAATGTATGTATTCTCATTACAATGCTTTATTCCTAAATAAGTATCTTTTCTTTTAGAGGGCCCGTTTGTTATTTAGGTTGACAGACTATAGTGTAAAATATTCTTTCCTTGTTAGTTGAAACACAGAAATTTGATAAATTTATTTTAAAAAGAAATTCAAGTTAAAAGCTATTCAGAATTTGTTTAACTCTATCCTTGAGCTTATCTTGTGAGCTAGATTTGGAAATCTCATGGAAAGGATTCCTATAAAGCATGTACTTACTCAAATAGCAGTTATAGCACATAAATATTTACAGTGAACCTTAGTGCAAGGCTGTAGCTATTGAGTACACTCCTGTGTTTCCAGAGTTCATGGCATTAGATAATATTTCTTATTATCTCCTGCATTCTGATTCTGAACCCCTCCATTCCTCTCCTCCATAATTGTGTATCCTTTAATGTCTTCTTTCTTTTTCACCTCTTAAATATAGGCTATCTGATATATTAATATATCTACATTCTATTGCATCTTGAAAGAAAATTACTGCAAACATACTCTCATTCATGTTTTATAACTGAACAAATTCAACACATTTTATATTTAAGCATTTCACCTACTTTTCCCCCCAGGGAAACCAGTGCAAAGGTGTTACCCATGTCCATCATGCAAAGTAAAAGAATAAAGCTTGCTTTTATTTCTTTATACTTTTGCAGTTAGCTGAGCCACAAGAACTTTCCTTGACCAAAAGTTAAAAGCATGAAATTTATGACAGACATTAAAAAAATAGAGTAAAAAGCATGTCAGCTGTAACTTTAGCCTATTCAAGTCAGTTTTTAACTACATATCCTAGATGATAATCTGTCTTTTTTTAATTAGAAAGAAAGTAAATATTTCACAAAGAAGTTATTTGGCCTAAAGATTACTTTCCATAATATCTACAACATGGCACGGGGTAGGCACTTTATAGATATTATTTAACTTAACTTTCTTTAATAATCTAATGATGTAAACAATATATCCCAAGAATCTGAGGCTCAAATCACCCAGGAAGGGCACACCTAAGATGAACTCAGGCTATTAAATTCCAAAGATTCTGTTGTTTTCTGCTAAACCATGAAGTTTAGATAATATGGATTGCTGCTATATATGGCACTGTGCCTAAAAAATATGAATTGAGCATCTATTAATATTTTAGAGACTAGCTCTATTTATGTTAAGATGATACAAAAAGAAAAAAAGATTACTGAAGAAAGCTTTAATCCTATGCAATCTCTTGATGACATAAATTCACTTTGCTGGTCCAGAGGTGAGAGAATTAGTAACATTTACAGTTGAGAGAAACCACAATTCGCTCACCAGGCACAGAAGAATAACAATGTACTAACACCTATGGTTAAGTGTCAGAAAAAATTGGTAATACTATATGGGAGAACAATCTGAAAATATGTGTCAAGCACAACTGGAACATTGTAATTTGACTTGGGGAACTTACTCCATAGAAACAAAGGGCCAAATGCATATATATATATATAATACATATATATATATGTACACACAAATATGTGTGTGACAACACTGTTTATATTTTTAAAGATATAGTAGCCTAAGTGTTCTTCAGTAAGGTTAAGCAATTTATGCTACATTTATCTAAATGAATATTATAAAACTGTTAAAAATTATTGTCTAGAGCTATATTTTTGACATATAAGGATGGATGTTAAAATTTACATATTCATATTATAAAATGATATATTCCTATTATAATAGTATAGAATTGTATCTAGTAAAGTATTTTAGATCCCACCGTCCATGCTCCTAACTTCCTCAGAAGTAATTATTCTCAAAAACATGGATCTGTATAGGTAGACACATACACACAGATATTGTATTTATTTTTATTATTTTTATCCAATGTGGGATAGACTACAGTTTGTTTTAAAAAAAATTTCAGAGTATATTCTTCCAAGTTAGAGTTAATAGACATGCCTCATTATTTTTACCAATTGCATAGATTTTAATTATAAATATTCTTTTTTTTTATTTCAGCATATCACAGGGGTATAGATGCTTAGGTTACATATATTGTTTTTGCCCCACCCAAGTCAGAGCTTCAGGATATTCTTAAGATGCATATTCTTAAGATGCATATTATTTAGGTGTGAAACAAAATGTAGCTTAAAGTCCCATATTAATTTAAATATATCTATGTCTATCTATTGTCACAAATACATGAAGAGAGAGAGATTATAATAAATTCAAAATGGTTATCATGGTAATAGGATTATGAAAAAGTTTATTTTTTTCTTTATATTTCTATATTGTGTGAGAAAATATTCTCTTAAAGAGAAAAAAAGCTCAAGTAATTACTGTTCGGCAAAAAATAAAATAAACAAAGCATAATTTTACTCATGTTTGATATTTAAGAATTATAAAAGTGTTACGCCTATAAACTGCAGAATTAATGGAACAAAAGCAAATTAAAATTCTAATTAAAAGTAGCAGTTTTTCTTCTGAATTTTAGATAGTGTTCACTGTTTACTTAAATCACTTCTAATTTCCCAGAAGTTAAACTACAAATTTTCCATCTTCTCATACATAAACTCAATCAGAATAAGGAGTTAGGCACCAAGTTTGCCAGGTTAGATAAAAAGAGCTGCCTAGATGTCACGTCAGTCTAAAGACAGCCCCTTGTGGACAGCTACAACAACCAGTCATGCTATATACTGTGACAAGAGACATAAAGAATTATTTTCTAAATATGGGCATCAAAAAGAATAAGTGTTTAATCAAGTAGTATCTTAAAGCTTTCCACAAGCATTGTTCTATTAATTAACATGGGGTCTGTTTCCTGCAAGTAAAAACCTAAGCTATTAAATAAAAACATGGCATCGCTTACTAAGAATGGTGCTCATTTGGAAAAGCACTGATAGCATTTCTTTCTGTCTTGAGTAGAATCTTAGTAGGCAGCTCAGCTCTAGAGAACAGCACTCCCAGACAGCATGTAGTCATAAAGATATGCCGTAGTTACCTAACACACAGTTTGACAACTACACGTCAGGACTAGATATTTTAAACATAGTTGTTTTATGTTTTATACACAACTTTATTACAAAAAAGAATTTGAAATAAGCACATATTATGCTCCCAATTGAATGCCATAGAACTTTAACACATGCTCATTTAGGGCAAATGTGACTTTGAGGCTTAAAACATTTCAGAAATATTTACTGTTTACTACACTATTTGATATAAATAATTATTAAATATTCAAACACGAGATTTTAAAAAATTTTCAAAGTAACTATTAGAAACGTATACTTAAGAATATGACTACTTCACTTATAAAAAAACGTCTAGTAAGTAGTAAGATCGCTTTTTTGCAGTTCCCCTAAAAGCAAATGTCCAAACACATTGAGCAATTATTATGAGCATAAGTGGAATAAGTGTATAAAGTAAACCAGGCAAAAATTTTCCGATGATGCCAGTCTTTGTTCATCATTTCCTTAAAATAAAATACCTCTTCATATAGAAAGAAGCTCCTTATTCTAATCAATGCACCTTGCGAAATAAAGGTAGCTCAAAATGTTTTAAGAACTGTTTAAATTTTAATGGGATTAAATTCATATAAACATTTTTAAAATTTAGGCTTTATTTGCGATGTAAAAAATAAAGGATTCCAGAAAAATGACTCATGACATTTTTTGAGAAACTAAGTTTCATTAGAAGTATAAGAAAATCCAAATTTGCTATTTGCCATGTTTTTTATTTCTAAATAAGGAGTCATTTTAATCATATGCACCCAGATTAACCTTACTTTAAAATAGTGCTTTCCATTTCTACAGACTCTCAAGAGTACAGGTTAAAAGATTCATTTCTGCTTCACAGAGAGGGAGAGTAGGATTGATTTCATAAGAAAACACTAAAAGGAAAAAATTTCTTGCTTCTGTTTTCATGTGACTTCTCCAGGAAGCATATCAGGTAACTGCCTCTAGGTTAGGCAAATTAACTTCAAGACTAACACAGGTAACTTTTTCAAAAGAGGAAATAAATGCAATCTCTAAAACTAAAATGCAATCTGAAATAATTGAATCATTCCACTATTCTTCCTAGAAAAAAAGCCAACCTGATATGAATGCTATTGCCATCAGCATTTGTATTTAGATAGTAGTACATTAACATATATATAATATCATTTAGATTCAGAAGGAATTCAGAGTGAAACAACAGAAATACCACACATGCCTTTAGTACTCAGCTGCCCTATGCTAGGCACTGAGCTAATGCTGGAGACATAAACATAAGCAAGATAGATTTAGTGCTTGCCTTTATGGAGATCATGCCCAGTGAAATGTAGGCAATTGAAGATGCAGTAAAAAGATAAAGTGTATCAAGTGTTAAAATCGAAATGGGGAACAGGGTGCTATACCAGGCATATACTAGAGACTCCAACTTAATTCGGGGGACTTAGAGAAGGCTTTAAGAAGAAAGTCATGTCCATACTAAGCAAGTGTAAGAGTTAGGTGGAGAGGGAGAAGGATGTGCGACAGCTCAGAAATGAAAGAGAGCAAGATGATGTTGAGGAGCTGAAGAACGTTCCTCATAGAGGAAGCACCAGACAAGGTATGGATTTGCAGTGATAATGAGTGAGGCTGGAGAAGGTAGCAAAAATCAGAAAAATGAAGGCTTCTTCAGCCTTGTCCAGGGATATAGATTGTATCTGTAGGATAAGGGGAAGCCATTTAAGTGTTTTCAGGGAGAGACAGGATCAGTTCTAGTTTCAGGAAAGACCATTTCCTGAGTGGGGAGAATGACATGCACTTTGGTGCAAAACAGGGGCACGAGATCCTTGAGGAGACTCATTAAAAATAATCCCAGTAGGTAATGACAGTAATTTAGATGAGCATGTTAACAACAGGGAGAAAAATGTATGAATTCAAAAAATATTTAGAAGTAGGCTTTAACATTCATTGATTATCGGGAAGCTGAAAGGAGTGATGGAGAACAGAGAGGAGGATACAATAATTCCCACATTTATTATTGTTTGGGCAAGGAGAAGATGGTCATGATGGTCACTGAGATAAAATAATGTAAATAAATCCTATCAAAAATATGCCCTCACATATTTCTTTATTGTCTTACCTTGCTTTTCTTCAGAGCACTTATCAGTTTCTGACTACACACACATAGACGGTGTTGATTATCTTTCCCCTCCTCTAAAACATAATTTCCACGTGAACAGAGACATTGCATGACTGCCGTATCCCTATCAGTGCACAAGACCTTTCAGGTGGGAAGATGATAAGTGAGTTGTCTCCAAAGATTCCAAGTAGAGGTGTCTGCTAGGTGCGTTAGATGCATGAGCTCATGGCTCAGAAGACAAGTGTGGGCCTGTTTTATTAATTTGGAAATCATAAGCTTATGGAGAAGGAATGAAACCATGGGAGCAAATGATACTCAGGTATAAACGTAGAATGAGAGAAGAGAGACCTGAGATTCACAGAGGGACAAGAACTGATGAAGGAAGAGGAGCATGAGAGCCAGTGATGCAGAATACAGAGAAGCAGGAGATAGTGGTGTCAGGGAAGTCAAGATACATGAATTAAACCTTGTTTAAGTTTCTGATCTTGGATTCACCTTTCTTAAAAGCAAATGTTTACCTTTTCTTCTGTCCTATCAGAAAACAAATTCATAAGTTGATTTTGTTCTTAAACTTAGTTAATTGTACAAATGCTAACTCTGTTTAAATACTGGCAGCAAACTGGGCTGACTATGTAATTTGCAGGGCCCCATGAAAAATAAAAATGTATGGCCCCTTATTCAAATATTATTAAGAATTAAATAAGGTCCCATGCTACTGTACAGGTTACACACCCATGAAACTAGCCCTGAAAACAATCTTTAGGTTTCAGTTAAGTTTAGATAAATTAACCGGAATATTTTATTTTTCATTAAAGATTTACACTATTTCATCTGGCCAAATTTCTTACACCTTAACTGAACAAAGGAAAAGAAATTCACCTGGTTATTAGAGTTAATGGCAGCAGATGCATATGGTTTTCTCAAAAGAGGATTGATTTGGATAGAAAATACAGATGATTCTGATCAGTTAATAAATTGAGTATGTTTATACAATGCTAACTTCCATATATTAAGAAAAATTAGAGAAGAAATGTGTATCTTCTGGGATACATAAACATTCATAACATGTTCAAATAGCCAGTTAATTTGTGTTACTTAATCACATACCAACAAATAAAAAACAGTGGCTCAATAAGACCTATATTCCATTTCTAGAAATCTGAGATTCAGAGAGCCATTTTCAGGATTGAGTGAATTAGGACAATTATACCAGCACAGAGCTTTAGTGCCCAGGGAATTCCTCAGTTGTTTAAAACAAATCCTGCAACTCCAATGTTCTTACTACATTGTCACCGAATCAAAGCTGTAGGGACAGCCACTTTGATTTTCTGCCAAGACCCTCGATCTGTACATTGTCCTTTTGTCATTTCTTGTTCCTCTGGAGGATGGTCTTGATGTTCTTTGAAACATTTTTTTCATTTGTACATGAGTGTCTCCAAGGAACACCCAGCATGATTTGTCCTGGCACTGCGGCGTCTTGTAGACATCCCTGGATCTGTACCTGCTGCTCAGACTGCCCAGTCTGACTCTAGGAGATGTACAGTCAAAAGCCAGCTCTTTAAGTCTGATGATTCAGTTTTAAAGAAGTTTCTCAGCCAAACAATTATATGAACCAAAAAAGCAAAATGTATTAAAACCATTGCAAGTTTGCTTCTAGATTAACCTCATGGGTGTCTGAAACTGACCTGTCTGACATAGGTAATTTTTAGCTGAATAGTAACTGGACAAGAAAGCTGTAATTAGCATCTTGAATTGGAACAAACTTCAAAACCTGTCAAGGCATCTACCTAATGACACCGTTTTAGACTAAGTCATTTATCAAACTAGACCAGGGAAATGTTGGTCTTGTCACCCTGAATACCTAGATTCAGAGACAAACAAGAGCGTAAGTCATCCCCTCTCATTAAGAGGCACTTAGGAAGTATCTAATACTACTAATAATAATGGGGACATTATTGTAAAACATGATTAGGTAAAACCTTTGCATCTGGTTTTGTTAAAAATGTAACCTTGAAATATCACGGCCAGAGAATTTTTTACTATGAGTTTAAAGAAAGGCAAAAAATCTTAAGGTCCCATTATAATGAGTGATTTTATAAGATATAAATTTGCTGCTACACTACGCAGTTTTGCTGATTTTATAGTTGGGAAAGGGATATTTCAGAGTTATGTAGGAAAAGGAAAAATATAGTCAACAAAGATAGAGCACATATGCTATCATCAACTCTCCGGAGAAATGAAGGGGCTACAATCACCCAATTTTGCTTCCTCAGCCCATTTCTTAATTTGTCAGTTATGCTGGCCTTTGGGAAAACCTGTTTTAACCTAAATAACTTCTCAGAAAAAAAAAAAATCAGATGAAATCAATGGAGTCACACAGACATAAGGGCTCCTGCTTCCTTTCATTTTCCTTTATCAGTGCTCAGACCCAGACATACAAAAAAGGCCACCCAACAATTCACACTCTGTCTGTAGCCATGGAATTCAGTGATGGCCCTGGAGACTACTCCTGTGTGCAGGTGTGCTTGAAAAGACTAATGTGTGATCAGTGGTCCTGAAAAAACTCATGTGTGACCAGCAGTCCCCGTCTTCCTGAATGCTATGTTCTTTCTAAATGGAGTCAAAAGGGGACACTCTATATGCGAGTTCTGGGGGCATTTAACTGTCTTTGGAGAATTTTGTTCAGATTCGCTATGAAAGTATCACTGAGACTTCATGTTATCCATCAACTAACAGCTGACATTTGATTCCCACTATTTAATATGTATTAAGTATCTGATGTAAGACAGATACTTTGTAGATGATGTAAAACACACAGCTATCAATGCCAAGAGACGAAAAATTAATTTTGTATGACAATGTTAAGTTTTCATAGATTGCACTAAGCAAAAATCTCAAAATAAAATAGTACACAGAACAATCGGTATAGTTTGTGTTCACCCTGTTATTATATATTGTTAATTCTTTAATCTCATACTCATCTAATTAAATATCACTGAATTCATATTTACATAGCTTATAAAAACTTTCACAGGCATATTATCACTCAATGTAAACATTTTTAAATATGCATATTTTTGTTTAAGAAAGTGCTACAGTTATCCAGCTAGTGATTACTAAAAGACAGATCTTGTTTTATTTTAATTTTTAAAACCTTATTGTAATACAACAAATAGTTATTGGAATTGTCCATAGATTTTGAATAATTGCAAATACAATTATAATCTGGAATAAAAGTTTTTAAATCCTCAAATCTAATGACATTAAATGTTGGTTGTTTAATACATAGCAAAGGGTCTTAATGGTGTTTTTATGACTTGAACTTTAATGACCAGTGCTGGATTTGTTCTGCATTTAACAGCCACATGTACTCAGGTAAATATTAACCTCTCCAAATGCCACTTTTCGCAGCTGTAAAATAGGGGCAATAATATCTGCCCTACTTACTGCACCAGGGTGTAATGAGGCTCAAATTATACAATGTATGTAAAAAAAAAAAAAATTTACATTTCTACAAACTCAATAGTTGCTTCTGTTTTTGTTACATAAATCAAGAGACTTCTAGCTTTGGGGAAGGCTCCTTCTTTTAATCATAAAATTGTTTTTGGAACCCTACCAAAAAGAAAGAAATAGCTATTTTAGTTCTTACATTTGAGGAAATCTTAGGGATGTAACTTAGTATACTCTTTAGTAGCATATTCAAACTGCTTAATATTCTTTGAATGATATGAAAGGTAGGAAAAAACAAAATAAATTTTAAAAATAAAATATTGTCCATTTCAGGTAAAGCTTAAATGGAATTGATCATTATAGATGCAGAGACTATGCCTGAGAATTTTTTAATATGCTACTTGATATGCAAACATGAAACTCTCTGAAGCTGCATTGTTGTCAGTCATCATTTAGTTTGGGAGCATTTTGAATGAATATTATAAAAAGAATTAGTAAATTGTCCCTGAATACAAAATACTTTACAGCTTAAAATACTTCAGCCATAGTCTCAATAAGATTTTAGTAGGATAGTTTTACTCTTTTGAAATTAAACAAATGAAGTTAAATAAAAGCTTTTAGTAGTTTTAAATTTATTTATTTTATCTCCAAAAGCTATGTAAGATAATTATTTCCAAAGAATGAATTAAGAAGAAATAGCTTTTTTTTAAAAAAAAAAGAATGATTTCCCCACTTTATCAGATAATAAAATCTATTACCCCTGAAATCATTTCACTTAATTCTCACTTGCTCCCGTATCCCATACTCCATTTTGCTGAGTGAAATTTAATAAATCTCTCAGTTCAGGATTAAATTTTACTGTTTTATGAACTGTTAAATTGCATTGTATTCTTATTAAAGCTGGTGTTCTCTCACTCCTAGACACATTCTCAACTCTACCCTGGGGCACAATTAAACGAACAGCAGAGATTTTGTTTTCTCCACTGGAGTATCTTCCAACAGGGAGCAATAGATGAACATCAGCAAGTCATTTAACTATAAACAATGTGCACTTAATAACCCTCATAAGCCTTGAATTACATAAACTATATTTTAAAGAGGATAATACATCAAATGATTAATAATCCCTACATCATGAGTTCTGACTTAAGATAGTGAAATATACTGTAATATATTAAAATGCTTTAACTACATCAATTACACAGTATACTTTCTATGTAACTTACTGAGGTTTAATTATTTCTCATACTTACACAATGTTTGCTTCTTAATGCCAAGAGTAATAAAAATATTCTTTTCCATTTGCAGACCACTAGAGTAGACTTTCAAACTGTACCTGGGAGAATTTCAATTCTATTAACACAGGGTTTTCAGAACTCAAGCCTGGATTTATAAAACAGAGTCTGTAGGAGGAACTCCAATTGTGAAGTTATGCAGGTAGAAAGACAGGCTTTATTGTTTGCATCTGGGGTACGTCCCGTAGGCAAGCTGCTCATCCCCTCTCAACCTTAGTGTACTAATCTATGAAATAGAATGATAATTGTGACATTATTTGCTGAGTGTTGAGCAAATAAGTTAAATTTACTCCCACTTTAAAATTTTAAATTAAATAATGCATGTAGAATGCTTCACTGGACTACACACTCAAGGAAACTTAGCTATTATTATTACCACTGTGTATACTTGTCCAATTTTTATTTAATGTTTACATTTTAATAATTTAATATATTCATGATTTTTCTTCCTTACAGTATTATACATTCCAGGAAGGACTGAATTTTATTGAACTTGATGAATTCCTCCACAACACATGTTAGATACGGTGTAAATATTTATTGATTTAGTTGGAAAATGGTTGCCTAGACCTCAGTTCTCATGTTTAAAAATATAATGTCTTTTGATAGATAATGTAATAAATGGCTTTAACATTTATTGATTCAAAGGGCATGAAAGCATAATAACCCCACAACATAATATCAATGACAGGGCAAATGTTTTCTTTTCTCCTTCCATGCCAACCCTATATGTCCTATCAGCTATTGAAAGCAACAGTTCTCTGGAACTTGAACCTCAGCCACCAGAGGTTTTAGTCAGTAATAATTTATAAGGCTTCAGGAAGTCACTTTTCAAAGTTAAATGCATATATGCTAAAGATGTCTTTGCCTTTAAGAACACTCATTTGATTTATGGATTATGAAAATTAAATTCTTAGTGCAATATCAAAAATTAATCCCAATTTTTTGACCAAACTTCATGAAAACTGACAGGCAGATAAGGCAGCTCTGTATTTTAAATTAATACACCGATTAAGCCTACTTGTCTAACAAGCTATTCTACTCTTGTATTTGCAGTTAACTGAAAAAAAGCACCAAATTTTAAATTTAAATGTTGGCCATTTGAAGAAATTGTTTTCAGAGAGGACTGAATGTTTATTTTCATACCAAGCCTTCATAAACCTTTCCTTTGTAAAGAGTCTGCAACAACCTTCAAAATGATGTTTAGTAGACCAGCCTCTGAGATTCATGCTTGGCACAAAGTCTTGCTTAGGAGAAAATGTATCTTTTAACCAGTATTGGATTAAAATGCTTAAATTTTATAAATGTAACCATTTACAAATGTAGATTATTGTGGGAATAGGAAACTTTCTCTAAGAAATACTAGACAAGTTTCTTTTAGAACAGCGGAGGGAAGGCCACGCAATAAACTTTGCTCTCCCTTGGTTCTTAATGGTCTTTTTTGTTCTTGGTTGTGTTTGGTCTTGACTCTAATTTGTTTTCTAAATATCCCAGTGCCTCCCTCAATTTAATTAATTTTCTAACTACTCCCTTAGGGAAACTTACCTCTTTCGCTAGCTTGTCTGAAACAATGCAGCAGCAGCACTAACAAGGAATGGTATCACATTGGCCTTAGATGTTATTAAAGAACAAAAACCTGGGGGGAGGGATTTTTACATCTCCTATAAAAGTCCTCTAGTATAAAACCTTTCAAATGAAGAGCCTACTTGCCCACTCTTAACAGAAAGTATTCCTTACAAACATTTTCCCCTAGGAGTTAGGGTCCAGGTGTTCAACAACCAATTGAAGAAAACACAATTTCCATTATAATACTGGTTCATAAATTGCTTTCCTTGAAGGAAATGCCTTATATAAATCAGTTTTGTCAATAGGCTAGACACACCTGTAAGAGAATAATACATTTCACAATATTTAGTTACTATTTTATCATATTTTATTGTTATTATAGTGCTGCATCTGATACTGCTCTGCTCCAAATAACAAAAACCTAACATACTCACTTAGTAGATACACTTTTAAATTAGGTTTTTATTAGTTTGTAGTCTAATTTCTCATAAATCTGAAAAGCTGTAGTTTTTGGGGTCTTTTTTGTTTTTGAGACAGTCTCGCTCTGTCCCCCGGGCTATGGTGCCAGCAGAATCAGCCTCACTCACAGCAATCTCAAACTCCTGGGCTCAAGATATCCTCCTGCTTCAGCCTCCCGTGTAGCTGGGACTACAGGGGTGCACCATCATGCCCAGCTAATTTTTTTCTATTTTTAACAGAGACAGGGTCTCACTCTTGCTCAGGCTGGTCTTGAACTCCTGACCTCAAGCCATCCTCCCACGTTGGCCTCCCAGAGTGCTAGGATTATAGGCCTCAGCCACCACACTCAGCCAAAAAACATTATTTTATCAGGAAAATAGAGCTTGTTTTCTCCCAGTATGTCTCCATGAGGAAAAACCTTCTTGAAAACCCTCCAGAGTCAAGACTAGGTAGAAGAGATTTTGGGATCATATAATGCTAAGTGTGATTTTAGAGATGATCTTTGCTAACCCTGTTACAGGGAACAGTGAGTTTAAATGGCTTCTTTTCCTGTCTTTCCTGGCTTGTCTCTTGCTTCTGGGAGCAACCTAATGGTGTCAACCATTCTCCACACTTCAGCCAGAATTAATTTTAAAACGTTTCAAGAGTGTCGCATTGCTGAAAACATCAAGTCTCTGTTTCTTCATGTGGCTCACGAAGCCCTGCATCTATCTTTTTTTATATCCCACTGTCCCTGACCCCTTTGAATTCCATGATGCGGCCATACCGAATAACATTTCATTTCCACACAGGAGCCACATTTTCTTACCTCTGAGCCTTCGGACATACCGTTCCTGTTATGTGGATCATTCACCCCCATGCCCCACAGTCCAATTCCTAGATAGCTTAGGCCTCACCTCCCTAACCACCTAGAATGTGGACTAAGAGACTTTTCTAGGTGCTCACCTAGCACCCTGTCCTCCTGGTTACACAGCATTCATCATACTTTATGGATACTAATTGTACATTTTCCTGTTTCCTTCATGAGACCGTAAGTTCTGTGAGGAAAAAGAGTATGCCTACTTTGGTTACCTCTGTATCATAGTTGGGTATTACAGGTCTGGTATCTGGTAAGTGCTCACTAAATGTTAAGTAGCTAATTGAAAGGCCCCAGGTCAGAAAGCTAAGTGCAACAGAGACTCTGAATTAGAACCCAGATCCTGTATTCTAATCCATTGCACTGTCTCATAGCACAATAGCTTTGTTTCATTAAGCGAATTTGAAATGGGATGATCTAATTATATATAAAACATAACTTAGGCACCTATTTACCTTTCAAAAGAGATTTACTTTAATACAAATTAAGGTAGCTTCTGGGGTGAGACTGTAGTTTATATTTGTATGTTAAGGTACAACTTTGGGGTCAGATTGTGTTTAACATTTGTACAGGCTTATTACATTATATGAATACTTTTACAGCTAAGTTCCAAATTCTGAAAACACACAAGGAAGGAAGATAAATTGATCACTTTACCAACATAAATTTTATATCATCAATGCTATATACTTATAGGAGAAGGAGTACTCTATATAGAGAAGAGGAAATGTGATATTTCTTCTCCAGCAACTATTTCTTTTTCTCTTTTTTAGACATGGGGTCTCTCTGAGTCACCTAGGCTGGTCATTTACTCCCACCTCAGCCTTCCAAGTAGTTGGGACTATACAGGCACTAGCCACTGCACCCAGCTTCCAGTAATTATTTTTTTTTAATTTTTAAATTTTTGTGTATTGTATGTACATAATGGTTGTATATATTAATAGGGTACATGTGATGTTTTGATATGGGCATACAATGTGTGTTAATCAAATAAAGGTAACTGGGATATCCATCACCTCCAGCATTTATCATTTGTTTGTGTTAGGAACATTCCAATTTCACCCTTTTAGTTATTTTAAAGTATACCATAACGTATTATTGACTATAGTCACTTTGTTGTGCTATCAAACATTGTTCATTCTACCTAAATATCTAACTATATTTTTTGCACCCATTAATCATCCCCACTTTATTCCCCTCTCCTTGCTAGTGTTTCCAGCCTCTGGTAACCATTATTCTACTCTCTGTCCCTGTAAGAGCAATTATTTTATTTGGCTCCCACATAGTGAGAACATGAGAGATTTGTCTTTCTGTGCTTGGCTTATTTCACTTAACATAATGTTCTCAAATTTCATCCATGTTGTTGCAAATGGAAGGATTTCATTCTTTTTTATGGCTAAATATTATTACACTGTGTGTATGTACCACATTTTCTTTATCCATTCATGTGTTGGATAAACGTGCTCCTCTCTTTCCTTTCCCCAAGTTGAAGAAATCTCTCCCTGAGCTGTGCTGCCTGGAGTTGGAAGAGGGTGACAGAGGCACTTGCTTGGTCACCACCGCTGGTGTCTTACTGGACTACGTGAACCCCAAGTCCACTGTATCTGAGTCAGCACAGCTGCAGGACTTGCCAAGGACTACTGGCTCCCGTGGCCTGACTGCCTTGAAAATTTATTCCAGGCCCTAGGCTGCTTTTGTCAGACAGTGATGGGGCTTGTGGGAACTCAGATTTTGTCCTATGGGGCAGGGATTTCCCTCTGTCTGAGCTGATCTAAATGCTCCCTCCATAAATGCGGGTAGAATTCTGCCCTGTGCTGTGCTCACCTGTGACATGGTGGCCTTGAGTGGCCATGGTGGCCCAATGCAAAGTCCCACAATCACTTCACTCTCCCTCCTCCAGGCCCACAGATTCTCTCTCCACTCAGCGCTGGTGCTGTCTCATGCTGCTCAGGGATGGGGGAGAGGTGGCATGGGCAATGCAAGACTGTCTTTCCTGCCCTCTTTAGTGCCTCGTTCCTTCATAGAATGTTAAATCCAGGTGTTGTGATTGCTCACCCGATTTTTGTTTTTTCTGAAGTTGCTTTCTTGCATGGACAGTTGTTGAATTTGCTGTTCCTTTGGAAGGATGATCTCTGGAGGGGAGGATTCTATTTTGCCATCTTGCTCTACCCTCTTCCCCTAGTAACTCAGAATTGGATGTCTTCTTCTATATTTATTTGGCAAAAGTAATTTATCATTGTCCTTCATTCCATAGCTAAATTTATGTAAATTCTAGTAATATTTTGTGGCTTCAATTTATGAATCCAAAAATACTAATTAAAGTTTAAAAGATAATATGTAGAACATTCTTAAAAATGGATAAAATTTTAATTAACAGAATTACTGCACCCAGTGGCATGAGACTAATTTACAATTGACTTTATTTGTACTGTTATTTTAATTTATTCTATACTATAAATATTCCATGGTACTTTACACAGTAGCAAAACCCAGCAACACCTTACTGATATGTCAGGAAACTAGCAATTATCCTGCAGTAGAAATGTAAGCCACACATTTTCACTAACATCTGGTCCTTCTGTTTCTTTCTGTCTGTCATATTAATATAAAACCTAATTGATTAGTAATTATTAATGTTCAAAGAGTACTTTAAAAATAAAGACAGAAATAAAATGTGTGTTCTGATGTATCATATCTGGAATCAAATACTTATCTCTCATGGATTGTATTCATAATTATATATCAAGTTCATTTTCCCCACAAAGACTTTAGACCATCAGTAACATTTTTGAAGAACACATCAGATTGAATTATAAGTTTAAATTCTAGATCTTAGGATAAAACAGAGTGATTTCTTCCCTTACAATTCCCTTCGATCTTAGGAAAGTTTATGTTCATAGGAATATTATAACAAAAGTGTTTTGGAAACCAGATGATAGTGGTTGTCTTATTATTTTATATATTGATTTAAAATGCTCAGTTTTACAATGTTGCAGATCAAACAATTCAACATTTAACACCTAATATAAGTTCTTGTGTCAGTTTGTATCATATGTCTAATAATATTTTCCCCTTTGGAGATTTATGGATATACTTCCAAAGTATGTTCATGATCATACCTAAAAGCAATTTAACTGTGTACAGAACTTTGGATTTACAGTTTACTTTTATATATACAATATTATTCCTCATATTCATTGCCATTACATCATAGGTTAGTGTTGGTATTCTGAGACTTTCAAGTACGAACTTGGGATATAGCAAATGGCTTATGTGATATTCTAATTCTATAATTTCTGTTGTTGAAAACCTAGTTGCTCACTCTCAGAGAAAAGAGGTATAGACATAAAATAAAAGATAACTAAAAATCTAATAGTTCTAAATTTGAAATACCCTGAAATACCTTGAAATATTCTAAATACCCTGATGTGCTTTATTTTATAATTAAAAATGAAATGAAATAAAATAAATCTTTTTCAGCTTTGTCCACTGAAAAGCTCTAGAAATAGTGACCAACCCAATAGCAATGCATAACCTGGTACCCATATTATTCTCTTAATATACCATTTCCCACTCAAAGAAACCGGGCTCCTTTGGTAAACTGTTTATCTTAGGGCTGGGGCAAAATAATATACAAGATAAACTGGAAAAATTTGTTAATGCTTAATAAAGGACACTATCAATGAGAAACAGGTCCTGAGTCAAAATTATTTAGAGGTTCTCTTGAAGAAATTCACAATGACCAAAATAAAATAATTAAAAATCAAGCATAATAATCACTGAAATGAACTGACACAAAATAAACATATTTATAGTTTGCACTTACACAAAAAATAAACTTATTGAAGGGTAATGAAAGATTATAATGAACCAATTTATCATTTTGAAAACTGGTAAATAAAGGGAAATAATTAAGCATTTATTGTCCCTTTCTACATGAAATTACATCAGTGGGAAACCAAATAGCAGCTAGGGAAGGTTTTTCTTTTATAAGTATACTAGTTCCTTCAGGCTGGCCTGCAAAGTAAAAAAAGTATCCTAGTTAATAAGTGAGGAAAAAATGAAAGAAATAGAATTTCTTCATTAGGCCCCTAATGAATCAATGGATCTGGGTGCTGGTCATCACTGGTTCCTGATATCACAAGAGGCAACCAAACATTAAGTACCATCTGATAGAAGAACACAATATCATTTATGAAGTAATTTTTCCCAAAAAACAAACAAATAAATAAATCCAATGTAAATGTGATTAAGTCTTTTAAACCAACCACCAATTTACAGAAAATATAGAGGACAGATAAACATGTTAAAGATTATCATGGGGATGTAATCAGCAAAATCCAAAGGATGAAATGTTGTCAACCTGCTATAATAGATGGGCCTTATTTAGATCCCAATTCTAAAAACCCAATGAGAAAGAAAAAACATAAAATTTATAAGGCAACTAGAAATTAGAACATTATATATTATATGTGGACTTACAAATTTACAGTTTAGTATATGGTAGAAAAGAATTTCAATGTTTCACTTCCAAATCCAATACTTTTTTTACTGTACCACAATATCCCACAGTGCTAAGAGAACTTGAAATTAACTTGAAATTAAATGGTAGTATCCTTTCAGAGAAATAGTCTTGAACCATTTACCCTGTTGAGTCTAGAAAAGGCATGAAAAGTGAATATAAATGTAGTAAATGAAATAGCCAGTGGGCCTGAATGAAAAAGAGTGTGCGAATTCTATCATTCTTCTACCAAGCTTCTGTCCAACAGCAACTAATCCACAAGGCTTGACTGAACTATATGCACTTACAATACTTCTCCCTCTCTGACCATTCAGCTACTAATTTTCCAAAAACAAGAAGCTAGGAACTATAAAAAATAATTGCATCATCTCCCCTGAATGGTTTTTCTTCCCATAGCATCGAGACATTGATGAATCTTGTTACTGTAGCTTGTACTATAGATACGTGCAATAGGCATGCAACTGTGTGTGCCATTAATCAGCTGCCCACAGAGGAAATGCTGGCTATGACAAAGAGGAGAAAGGGTTCCTTTCTAAGGTTTGATACTTTTACATACCATACAATGTCCAATGAATATGATTGAATTGTTTTTAAACACATTTATCTGGGCCTCTATGAGCAGGGTGAAAAAACGAAGCATCATGGACACATCACAAAATCTGGCTTTTATGAGAAGGGAAGCCATGTTTATTGTGATCATGGAGTACAGGCTTTGAATTCTGAGAAATCTATGTTCAAATCCTAACCCTGCCACTTACCAAAAGTGTGACCCTGGCCAAGTTGGTCTCTCTCAGCTTCAGTATACACAAGGGAAAAGTGGTAAAAATAATACCTCAACAAGATAATTATGAGAGTTATATGAGGCAATTTTAGGTAAAACATTTATCATAGAGGCTGGCACACACAAGTATTCAATAAACAATAGGTGTCTTGTGTTGCTATTGTTGTTGCTGTTTAAAGAATCTGAGAAGTTAAGAAACATAACATTAAATAGTTGCCTTTACTTAGGAGTCTTGCTTATTCACTGTGATGGGAAAACCACTTTTCTTCATAGAGATCATATAGAAATAAAATGTACAAATATATGAAACAAGTCCAATTTTCAACCTTAATCTGGAATTAGGAACTGGGTAATGCCTTGGACAATTCATCTAACTTCAGAGTCTCAGCTTTAAAAGCTGTCTAAGCAGAAATAATACTTCTGTTTTAAAATGTAAATTTAATAATGTATACAAGTGTATCTTTCTTATTCTAGGCACTTAATGATTGGTTCCTTTTCTTTGCCCTAATTCAGTTTCCTTAAAATAAAAAATGTGAAAAATATTCAAATTAGGACACCTGTTTCTTTGTAAGCATTTATTGCAAATTTAATATTTATTTTCAGACTAAAATGTTGAAGCTTTTCTAAGCCAATGTTGTCTTCCTAGACAAAATGACATCACCTTTAAATTGTTTATATACATATATATATGTTTTATGATATGTATAACATGAATTAGAACATAATTTGTAAGTAAGTAAATGTACATATATTTTGAGCCACAGTTAATCAAAATTTTGAAGATTATGGTCCTGAAAAATAGTCTCGGTTTCTTATCCAACTAATACCTTTAATTCAACAGTTTTTAAACCCCTACTGGGTATTGGGTGCTGTGTTACACCCTGGGAATACATACATCAATAATCCTGTACTAGTGGAACTCACAGTCTGGTGGAAAGAGAGAAATTTATATAAATATTTATGATGTAAATAATATATATTAGATACTTTTAAAATTGGACCATATGAAATCATATGGTCCAATATGATATCAATAGATATCCATAGATATCAACTATTTTTTACTTATAAAAATGGCAATATCATATGGTTCAATTAATGTATTTAATGTCCTCTTTAATGTCTTTTAGCTGTCCCAGAATTTCCTAACATTAATTTGTCCTTTAATTGAACAAGGATGGTTAACTCCATACAAATTTTATGACTACCAAATAATTTTTATTTAATTACCTGTTTTGTGCTAAATTGATCAAAGGAATTATAAAATTAAATTATGACTGTATTTTATGACTTTCCCTATCAGATAATACATCTTAGTCTATTTCATTTCTAACATCTTTTGGAATAAGAAGTTGCTAACTCCTAAGTTTTTATTTATTTTGTCTGCATGAATATTTTTCAGATATACACTTGCCATCTTCACATCATCCTATACCTGAAGTTAACCCAACTAGGATTTGCCTCCTGTATTATATACTAAGTACTGCAGTAACATCATTTTGCTTATTTTTGGCCAAAACATGAACATTTTCAGGAGAAATTCTAGCAACTGCAATGCCAAATCCCTTTGGCTGCTATCTCTTTCTGACTTGGCACTATTTGAAATCCTCCTGCAGAAACTCTGGCTGCTGGCCTCTATAGCACATGGAATGCCAGCCACAGAACAAAGTAAGATATAATTGTTGTTAAATAATACCCCAAGATAAATTCTGTATTGCAGTTTGCTTTCTTTCATGAGCAATAGCCACAAAAATGGCACAGGACAGAGATAGCCTATTTTCATCTAAATTTAATTAGTAATCCAGATATAATTTAGACCACCCAAATAATGGTGCATGATGTGTCTACTAATATTAATGTCTATATTTTATTGTAAAATAATATTATTGACCTTCAAATTATTTTGAAATATATTAATATTAACTCAATAAATTAAGACAGTACATAGGTCTTAATTTCATTCATGACAGATATGAATCACAGAAATTCCAAAATATCCAGAAAACTTGATATTAATGACTTAGGGGGAAATAACAGTCTATTTTCAAAAAAAAGAATGAGGGCCATCTAACATCTAATTGAATAAAGCTTGTCATTCATCAAAGAGGAAGAGAAAATTTTATGTAGACTTCACATGGCAAACAGAAAGTGCATTGTCTTTCTGGAGCATGTATCCAGGACATGAGGCAAAAACTGCCAAGACTTATCACACCTGCTGACAACTACCCATGCCTGTTGATTCATGTGGGTATGAATGATGCTATCATAATAGGCATGCAAATCATTTTCAGAATCCATGACATCCTGGACAGAAAGCTAAAGGGCTCCTGGGACCCAGGTATTATTTAAAACTCTTTCTCCAATTTCATATGTGACTTAGGAAAGGAAAAAAATGCTGATCAGCTGGTGGTGGCAGAATCATGATTTAAGATACCAAAATTGGTGGACATTTGTGACTTAGTGAAGTATTTCATAGGGATAGGAAAGAATATTATTTCTCTAGTGCCCTGCTGATATAATTCAGAAGATTCTAAAGTAAAATTTATGGGGAGGAAAAATAATATAAAAATATTAACAAAGATTATAAAAAGAAATTAGATATGACACAGAAAGAAAAAAACATCAGGGAATTCCCCAAGGCATTCATGGGAGACCATAACTGTATTTTAGAAAATACCTGTATCCTCAGATAATTATGCATCCATAACAAGAGTATTACAATAAAAAGGATATGCCTGTGGGTGTTTAGGTGTGTGCATGTATATACACATGTAAACATGTGTATTTGCCAAGGGAAATTGAGGAATCAATATTAGAGTGCAAGTGTGTGTACCTTAATAGAAGAAACAAGTCCATTAAAAGGAAGAATAGGATAATGAAGTCTATTTTATCCATTGAGATAGAAATTTAAAGGTAGCAGGACACTGACAATAAGACTGGAATGTAAGTGGCACCATTTATGAGGATGATATATAGACTACTTGGTTAGATGGTTAAAACAGGTGGTTACTCCACATTTACACCCAAAGATGCCAGAGAGATTAGTTACACAAATAATAGGAAAGAGGAAGGGAAAAGATCATTCGGCTCTCTTAGAACTGTTATTCTTTTTTTTTTTTTTTTGAGACAGGGTCTTGCTCTGTTGCCCAGGCTGGAGTACAGTGGGCCAATCATAGCTCACTACAGCTTGAACTCCTGGGCTCAAGCAATCCTCCTACCTTGGCCTCCCAGAATGCTGGGATTATAGGTGTTGGCCACTGCACCTTGTCCCAGAAGTGTAATTCAACTAAAGAAGTTAATTACTTAACTCACTTGGTTGGCTGACAATTTAATGCCTCAAACACCAGGCGAAGCAGTAAAGTCACTTTGGATTAATAAGAAGAAACTGATGATGAAGTTGGAATAATGAGACTCCATGAATATAATTTGCCATTCTGATGTTCAGAATAATCTTGGGGAAGGGTGATAAAGAAATGAAGATTATGAGATAAAACTATAAATTTATACTAGCTCATGCTTTAAGAATTAGATTTCAAAACTTTCAGAAAATAGAAAGACTCTCAAAACTAAGCATAAAAATAGAATACAAAAAAGTAAATTAAAACTGAAAGAAAATAAAAAATTAAAACAATAAAGAAAATATACAAAAACAAGAAGAAAAAAGAAAACAGAAAGACTTAAGAATCTTACATGGTGAGATAGCTCAATTAGAAAGGATTAAAATGGAGTTCTTTGAAAATTGGAATTGAAATGTTATAATCATAAATTATTCTGATAAGGAGAGAAATTGGGAAACATTTTAAAATATACCTTTATGGAGAGCACCTGGAAAAGCTAAGGTTTTGAAAGGAAATTTACAAAAGACAGAAAAGAAAACATAGGGCTAAGCAATTTTTCTTTTTCTTTTTTAATTTTGTAATTGGCATGAAACTTCAAGACTAGTTCAAAGAAAACTGAATTTTACCATGTAACCTCTTACTGCCCATCTCTTCTTAAGTAAAATGTCCTTCCTAAACAAGAATACGAATCAGCCTTTTTAATGTATATAACTTTTCCTGGTATTTTTTAAGCACTGACTTTATGGGTAATCAGCAATAGATTGCCAGGTCCATCGTGCTCAGCTGTTTGTATGAGGGTACTGTAGAAAGTCCAGCTTATGTAACTCATTCTTGAGAGGGCATTCAATGTGATATGATGGCTGTTTACTTGGATATACTCCCTTAAGTTGTATAAATCTAAAATTTAGATCTCCAAAATCTAGATCTGGTTTATGACACTTTTTTCTACCAATAGATATCCTTTAATTGAATAACAAGATTATATTATACCCTCGGCTTTTATCAAAAGTTGAAAAAACTAAATAACTCTATGAAGAATGGAGTTCTTATCAAGATCATGTTATTTAATGTTCCTTATTTAAGCATCTATTTAACAAATGTTTCTTACAACATGAAAAAATTATCTCTTCAAATGAACTAATATGATATTTCCCCTTTAGTTGTCATGGGAATTGAAAAAAAATTTTGCTTGCTTTTTGCCTTACCTACAAGGAAGCTCAGAATTAAATTGGTACTCAGATTAAGTAACTATAATGACTTCCTAACACTTGCCTTAGGTTGCTTTTATTTTTTAATTATTTTTAGAGTAAAGAAAAAATGTGAAAATAAGACCTACCATATAAGATACTTGGTATCATGCATCAAATTCAGGGTTAGTATTATTGTTAGGGATCAGAAGGAGAATAGGAAACCATGGAACTCCATTTTGATTCCTGTGGCAAGAATGTAACCAGCCCTATGAACAAATTTCCATGACCTTTATATGTTTTTTTTCTTTTTTTTTTTAAATAATCCTCTCCCTTAACTAACTACTTAACCTTTTTCCCAGAAATGGCAGATTTTCTGAAAATCAAAGGAGTTGAAATTTTGAAGGCCCCTGGGAAGACTTCCTGAGGCCGAGATTCACCATCCTCTACCACTTACCCCAAGGCTAATGTCCCCTCCTTTAAAAGCCCAGGATCTCTATTAGTCAGGGAGATGGATTTGAGACAGCTTCTCCCTTTCTGCCAACAAGACATCAGTTATATTGCAAATCCCTTTCTTCCTTGGCAATAGTCATTGTCTCAGTAATTGGATCTTTGTGTGACGAGCAACTAGACCCAGGTGAAACCCCCTTGTGGTTTTGATCACAATTGTCCAGGATGATGTTGCTCATGTTTCAGTGGCTTCAGAGCAGGGAGAGACCAAAAGCTTCCCTAAGTAGCTGCCTGGCTATATTTGCCAGAGGGCAGCTTTGGACTCTCCCACTAGCTCCACCATTACCAGCCTCCATTGCTTTGATGATTCCCTCCTGACTGCCTCTGAAGAAAGGAACCCTAGGTTTGGAATTTGACCTTTTTGTCTGGATGAGTGAGTGGCATTTGAAGGTACCACACAGTGGGGGATGCCCTTCTTAATATGGGGAATTCTGAAGGAATTCTCTCTTTTTTTGATGGGGGGTTGGATAAGCCTCCAACAACCTGTGAGAGTGGGAATTAATCTAACTCCCAGGATTTGGATTTGGTACTCCCAGGGCTTATTAGGTGAAACTGCAGTTCATTTATTTGGAACCTCTTGAATTTCTCCTTACGTTGAGTGTTAATCTGTATTGGTGTGTGACATGTAAATGTGAAATCTGTTAAGCTCTTTGTCTCTATTTTCTTTTTGCCTACTTTAAATTTGCCATTGATGGTGTTATAAGTGCAGTTCAAGGTCTAGGAGGTTGAAAGACACCTCTGATGGTAGTTTCTCCTATGGCAGGTTATAAGGTCTAAAAAGTTAAAAAACACCTCCATCCTAAGGTCTGGGAGATTGAAAGACATCTCTGTCCTAAGGTCTAAGAGACTTAAAGACACCTCCATCCTAAGGTCTGGGAGATTGAAAGACATCTCTGTCCTAAGGTCTAAGAGACTTAAAGACACCTCCATCCATGGAGGCAATCTGGCCAAGATGCGGGGATGCCTCCCTGCTGGAAATGGAAAGAGAGGAACAGAAACATAATGTATAGAGATTTATATGGAACTTCAGAGGATCTCATGGCTAGAGTGCTGATGTAAAAGCTATTGAAACACTGTATGTGTGTGTATGTGTTTAAATATGTTTTATATATGTATTTTATATATATATATATGGTACCAAACTTGGCTTATAAAAAAAAAGGAGCCCTCATAAATAAGTCCAAATTGCTTTTCAAGTTCACATAAATTTAGCAATCTTTGGTTTCTAAAAATTATTGATAAAATAACAATAAAACTACCTTCAAAATTATCACTATACATTTTTGCCTGGGTTACGGGTCATTTTCTGTTTTTTTTTTTTTTTTTTTTTTTTTGTTGAGACAGAGTCTCACTTTGTTGCCCAGGCTAGAGTGAGTGCCGTGGCATCAGCTTAGCTCACAGCAACCTCAGACTCCTGGGCTTAAGCGATCCTACTGCCTCAGCCTCCCGAGTAGCTGGGACTACAGGCATGCGCCACTATGCCCGGCTAATTTTTTTTTTTCTATATAGATTTTTAGTTGTCCATATAATGTCTTTCTATTTTTAGTAGAGACGGGGTCTCGCTCAGGCTGGTCTCGAACTCCTGACCTTGAGCAATCCACCCGCCTCGGCCTCCCAGAGTGCTAGGATTACAGGCGTGAGCCACCGCGCCCGGCCACGGGTCATTTTCTGATGTGAAGATGTCAGGGTTTGACACAAAAGTTATAAAACTATAAAGCCAAAACAAAATGATCTGTATTTGTATGATTTTTGATAAGTCTAATTTAATATTGCTAGTTTAATAAAAATGGCTAAATCTCTTTAGTTATCAGCAAAAATACCTATGTGTTTAACTTTAAGGTTATTACACAGGTGAAGATATAGATATGCCTAAAGAAAAATAAATGTCAGTAAATTAGAATAATTAAAACTCTAAGTAAATGAAAACACAAAAACAGAAATTTATGGTCAATTGTTTATGAAGATATTTTGGTTTTGGTCTCTTAATTCTAGTTGCACATGAAGTTTCTTCCATTGACTTTACTGTCTGTGGAAAGGTACACACAAAATCTGTTTCTACTCAATCTTTCTGAGTACTGGTTGCAAGCGATTCTGTTATGTGTATATTGTGTTGTCATAGCAAAGGCCTTCACCTAGAAAAATTTTAAGAACCCTTGAACCATTAATTTTTGTATAGTAATTTATCTCAAAATGAACAAAATGGTTATGCTTAGAATCCAAAGACAATCTCAAAACAATCTTATTATTTGAAAGTATTACATGTAATTGAATTTACACTTAAGTAGAAAAATGTTTTGAGGCCAGTTAAACTGTTTTTAAAATAGCTTGATCTTGATCCTTATGTAAAAAAAGGTTAGGACTTTGTGTCATTATTTAAGATGCTGAGGATTAATGTTAGAAGTTTATTCAGTCTACAGCCAGGAGATGTCATGTGAATACATTTTATTTTGGGATATTGGTATTTTAGAAAGATCAAATTAGTTAACATCTTTAAGCAGGGTATGTTCTAAATCTGCTGCATTTATAGAACTTAAAGGTGTTACATTATTACATTAAATGACTTCATTGAGGGCTCAATTAATCCCATTGGTTGTATATCTAATATTCACAAGCTATCAAATTTGTTAAACTGCTAAAATAAATTGGGCAAATGTAAATGAGATAAATATAATAAAATTGCAGGAGGTTTTCTATAAGCTACTTGTTTTAAAACTTCTCAGATTTATATCTCAGAAGTTCAACTTTTGTTCTTTACTGCTTTCAGCTTTTCCTCCCCTTGAGAAGGCCTGAGATGACAACCCTCTGCTTCAACCCTTTAATCCTCTACTTCAAGCTTTTCGTCAGACCCTATAACTTTTTTCCCACTCTGGTTCTAAGACTGCTGTTAAGGTGTAACACTGAAATGTTTACCTTAAAGGTCTGAAAAGCAATGTTTTTCAGCTTCTTGATCTGTCTGAATTGTTCAACATGGTCAAAAAATCCTCCTATGCTGTTACTAAGTGCTGTGTATTCCACACTGCTGTGTACCTTCTCAAGGTACTAGTTTTCTGTTTTCTTTATAATATAATGTTTAGTAATGACCTTGAACAATCTTGTGACTGATAAATTCTGGTACCCTTTTCATGAGGTTTGTCTTCCAAGTTGTCTAAATGGGTTTCCCATAAGAAAAAATAATTACACTAAAGAAGGTTTTTCTTTACCTTCTGGTACTGGCCTAAGAAATAAAGATTTTATGTTTTACCAAGATAATTACTATGTTGTCCTTATTAAATTTTCGATTACTTGAGAAAACTGAGCTTTAAAAATTAAGGTTTTTTCCTCTATTTCCTTTAAAGTCTTCTGATTACCACTGTTGGTTAAGTGACTTGATATTATTTCACAATAACCTGTGATTCTGTTTTGATCAAATATTTTGAGCTTTTTAACATCTTTTACAAATGTCCACAAAATCTAGATAATTTAAATGTTTAGCCACCTATAAGCTTCCATTTTCATGTCATTGTCAGAACGAGGCAGGACTTATAATAACCTTTTTGTTTAGAATGTTGTCTATTCATTCTGATACAAGAGTCTCTAAACCCTTAGCTCAAATGGTTTTAACAAATGCTTACGTTTTGTATAGCGAATGCCTGTGAGTCTAACAGTAGCTTGATGCTTATAAATAAATTAATTTTATAACCTTGCTTTTGGCATTTGTTTTTTTTTTGCTCTTATGTTGTGTAAAAGGTTTTAAAGTTTGATAAATGTCTGCCATTCCCACCTGGCCTAGAACGTTTAATCGGCTATCAGTCTTTTGATTTTAAGTCCTTTGGCCACAGGGTCTTACTGAGGGACAGGATGAAACCCAGGCTGGGAGCCACACAACCCCGGCAACAATGGGACAAATGAAAGTTTGGCCGTTAGTACAACCTCTGGAAAATCTTGGCCAAAAGGGGGGAAATGTAAATTAAAATAAATTCCTGGGTATCCACCAACTAAATGGACCCATAGTTGGCCAAGGGGACCCCAAGAAAATAAGCCTTAAAACTGAGTTCTTGGCCATGAATGGAAGGGAGATCAGACATGCCTCATTATACCATTAAGTTGTTCAATTAAAAAAACCCTGGAACCCAGGAATACCAGTTTGATCTAAGGGCAATAAGGTTAATAAACCAAGTAGTGGAGTATATTCTTCCTATGGTACCTAATCCTTACAGCACACTTACCACTTTATCTGGAAATTTTGCCTGATTCTCAGTAATAGATTTAAAAGATAGTTTCTTTTGCATTCTTCTTGCTCCTGAATCCCAAGTACTATTTGCTTTCAAATGAGAAGACTTAAAGTCTAAAGCCAAATGCCAATATTGGTAGACTGTCCTTCAAGGAGTTAAAAACAACAACAACAACAACAACAAAAAAAAAAAAAAAAAACCTCTCCAGCAATATTTGGAAAATTCTGGCCAGTTTTGAGGGAAATAGTTTTAGGAAAGGGAATTATTTTACAATATTTAGATGGTATCCTGATAGGCAGGGAGTCTGAAGCTGAATCAAGACAACATGTCGTAATTGTATTAAATTTACTGGCTAACAAAGGTTATAAAGAATCTAAGAAAAAGCTCAGATCTCACTTACAACTTTCAAATATTTGGAGTTTGAACTGTTTCTTGGAATTTGGAACCTCCTCCCATATTAGGGAGAGGCTGCAAATTGAATAGCAGTCATTACCACCTACAAACAGTTGTGAAGATTCTTGGGTATGTCTGGGTTTTGCTGGATTTAGATTCCTTACTTCAGGCTAATAGCAAAACCCTTCTGTAAAGCCTTTAAAGAGGTGGGGGGAAAAGAACCACTTACTTGCACCAAGGAATGCCACAGGCTTACTTGACTATTAAAAATTTAATGACTGCCTCTGCATTTGGGCCCCTTAGACTTATATAAGCCTTTTGATTTGTTCATTCGATAAAGACAAGGCATTAAACTCAGGCTATTGACACAAACTTTGGGTGATCATAAGCAACTTGTACTTTATTTCTCTAAGTCATTGGATGTGATAACAAAATGGTGGCCCACTTGACTGAGAGTGTTAGATGCTATTAATATTTATGATATTTTACAGAAAGCTGAAAAGTTCACCCTTAGGCCAATGGTGACTGTTCATGCCATGCATTAGGTATTATCCCTACTAGAATAAAAGGGACACTTTTGGTTAATGGCCCATGGTTGGATGGGTAAATACTAGGCTACTTTGTGAGATAATCTTAATGCAACACTGAAGGTGGTGTCCACCTTAAATCCAGCCACATTGCTCCCTGTTCTATGATTACTCTCAGATTATTGACCAAGTGCCTTCTAGTCTCCAGAATTTGACCGATCAGCTCCTGTCAGACCTAGATTAAGAACTCTTTACAGATGGAAGCAGCATTGTGGAACAGGGACAACATAAAGCTGGGTATGCTATGGTTACTGGTCAAAAGGTAATTGAGGCATAAGCCCTCCTCCCTGGGACATTTGAAAGCATATACCCTATGTCTAGCTTATTCCTTGGGGATTTTTGTTTGCCCAGTAAGACAACTCTTTAGTTAAAATCTCTCAATCTATTGCCTTCTGCTAATGTATCTCACTGGAATTAGCTACCTAAAACTTTTTTCATGAATGACTAGGGGAATCTCTGGATCCCAGAGAGGGATAGGTGATAATTTTTATCTCTTTTGCTACCTTGGTGGGGAGAGGGTGCCAACTCAACAATCCTTATTAAAAAGTTTTGGTTACAGGCCCAACATTTTCATTCTTTCTCATTCTCCACCTATGTATGTCCCATTTCAGCAGGAAGGAGCCAGACAGATTGCCATCCTGATTCCGCAAGACTGAGGAATGAACTAAAAAAAGGGGGGAATTGCAACCAGCCCCACAAGCAAATTTCAATGACCCCTATATATATATATATATATATATATGTATATATTTTTTTTTTTTTTTAATAAATCTCTCCCCTTAACTAACTACTTGACCTTTTGAGTTATTTCCCAGCAATGGCAGCTTTTCTGCAAGACAAAGGAGCTGAGATTCTGGAGGCTCCTGGGAAGACTTCCTGAGGCCAAGATTCACCATCCTCCACAAACTGCCCCAATGCATGTAACCCCTTGTTAGTTACACCACAACCAGCCCAGTGCACGTGGCCCCTCCTTTAAAAGGCCATGATCTCTGTTAGTCAAGGAGATGGATTTGAGACAGCTTATCCCATTCTCCTGACAAGACATCTGTCATATTAAAAATTCCTTTCTTCTTGGCAATCCCCTTTATCTCAATATTTAGATCTCTGTATGACAAGCAACTGGACCTAGGTCAAGACTCTGTTGCAGTTCCGACAAGTATAACAAGTTTTATACAGCAGAAGATGGAAAAAACTATGGAAAATGACCTCTAAAGGCCAAAAGAGAGGCATTAGAAAGCCAGCTACATATGCTATATAAATCTAAATAAATTTCTGTGTTGAAGTGAATAGTATCCCACTGTGCTGAGAAATTTTTCAAATAAGATGATCAAGCCCTGAGAAGATGCTAAAAACTATAGAGACATAAATTTTCTTTTTCCAGAAATAGAAGGTATATTTTGATAATCATCCCAAGTAGAATTTCGTGATAACACATTAATATCTGTAGAACTCTAAAGAGAGGCAGTGATCACTAGGGCATATTAAGAACAGTGTGGTATAATAGAGTATTGACCTTGGAGTCAGGTAAACCTGACTTTAATCCTGACTATGCTGTTTATGAGCTGTTGACTTTGAACAAAATTAGGACATAGTAAGCACTAAGTTATGCCATACTAATATTATTTATTTTTTGATGCAGTTATGGGCTATTCTATACTTTTCTGGTTTCAAGGGTTATCAGGGATCACAGTTTGGCATAAAGATTGTTTTAAAATGAAAATGTTTGAGGCATAGAAAATGAAAAAGAAATCTTATCTATCATTAACCACCTTCTCCACCCTCCAAGGGCGTTTTCTGTTAATTCAGCTGCCCCTGAGAGGGACTGCCTATTCTCATTAGCATCCAAAAGGCCAATAAACCTTCCATACTTTTCCACTGAAGCACTCAGAAAACCCTTTTTTGTTAAAATGATATATAAACTATCATTTCTGACTGTTCAGTGAGTTTCTCAGCATTGAGTACTCGTGAAGCTTTGCATGAATGTCTACATAAACATTGTCTTTTCTCCTGCTAATCTATCTATTGCCAGTTAACTCTCAGGCTCCCAAACATTTGACCTAAGATAGTGGAGGAAAAGTTTTCCTCCTAACAGATGAATTCTGCAGATAGATGTATTTGGATCTCAACAGAGAATTATATGAAAACTCTGGGAATAGTTGGACTATTTGAGCAGATTCTTTATTATCTGAATATGGTGGTTATTGACCCTGCTTCCCATTATATTCACCTGGTGAATTTTAAAAAATTCTAATACCTAGGTCACAGCTCAGTCTAAATTATACAATTAAGGTTGAGAGCCCGTGTCCTAAAGGAAAATTCTAGTTGCATGCTTGTAGCTTTCCCTGACCTTATCCTCCTCAAAGTAGTGGTTGTCTTTTGTTTGTTTTTGTTTGTTTGTTTCTATTTTTCTTGTGTAAGATGTAAAAAAGCAGAAACAAGCACAAAAGCCAATTAAATTTGCATATGACAGGCATAAACATGAGGTCAAACCAACAAGACAAAAGAAAAACAGGAACAAAGGTTAAATTCTGAACATAGTTTAAAAAATAAAATGAAAATACCCACTGCCCAAATGCAGAACACAGTGGTGAGATTGTAGCACATTAGTTTCCCCCTCCCTTTTTCCTTTTCTTTTATTGATTGTTGCTGTTAGGTGTCAATAATAATGAACTTCTGTGTTTATCATCTGCCATGCACTGTGCTAAGAGCTTTCTAAGTGTTACCTCAATTAATCCTCACAACCACCTCAGGAGCAGCCAATATAATGCTATTGTACAGGCAAAGAATCACTCAGAGACATGAAATGACTTGGGAAGGATAAGCCAGTGTGGAGACCAGGAGTTTAACACTAGATCCTGCCAGCTGAGTCAGTGTCCTACACTATATAGCCACAGCAGATTGGGTTGGATCTGCCAAAAAGCTGCTGGAAATCTAGACTCCAACTTAACGTTTTTTGTTTTTTGTTTTTGTTGAGACAGGGTCTTGCTTTCTTGCCTCTGCTAGAGTACAGTGACATCATCACAGCTCACTGCAACCTCAAACTCCTGGGCTCAAATGATTCTCCTGCCTCAGCCTCCTGAGTAGCTGGGACCACAGGAATGTGCCACCATGCTCAGCCAATTTTTCTATTTTTTGTAAGTATGGAGTCTTGCTCTGTTGCTCAAGCTGGTCTTGTATTCCTGACATCCCACTTTGACTTCCCAGAGTGCTGGGATTACAGGCGTGAGCCACTGCATCCAGCCTAGACTTCAACTTTGAGTCTAGAGACTAAAACACGCATTCTGAACCTGGTGGAAGCAGGAGGAAGGGTGACTGCTTCCCCCTTCCCCACCATATAACCCCCAGGGAGCAAAATTAATTCTGGGGAGGAGAGTGGACAAATATGTAGTATTAATATCAGTATTTCATGAATGTGCAATTAGGAAAACAATGTCTACAAAGGCTCCTTGGGGATTGGGGGCCAATAATGAAAAAGAGAATCACTGTTCCAGAACAAAAGATTTAACAGTCTCCCTGTATTTTTCTGGCCAGACCACATCTTACAGAAAATTATATTAGATGTGGAGGGAAACATGATACAGAGGGAAATTGATCAGGATAGTGCAGGGACCTGAAATTTTTAAGTTGATTAGAGGAGAAGAATTACCAAGTAATGAAAATGTGACAATTGTTCCTCCTTGGCTCCAAGAGTATCTGAGAAATATAAATCATCCTTAATATAGTTACCTAATTCTTAAAAGAAAAACATTTTCATAAGAGTTTTAGAGATGATCTTACATTTGCTATGTTATTTCTTCATAGAAAACAGTGAAGTAAATAAATAAAGTCTAATAGTTCTCATTTAAGATAAGACGCCCAAAGGTGAAGAGCTTTGCCCAGGGTCCTCCAGCCAGTCAGTAACAGTCTGAACTAGAATCTTGAGTGCGCTGCTCACACTCCACTGCTCTTTCATATATCACACTGCCACAGCATCTCCTATGCACAGTCCCGACAGTTCGAAAGCCCATAAAAATGGCAGCCCTGCTTTACAATAGATTAAATAATGTAATAAACAAAAATTAATGGAATGGTTTTAAATAAATATACCCTCCAATCACCCACTGAGGGCCTATGTGACTTATTGATCTCTGTGTTTTCCAGTGGCAGAAACAGGACAGTGAAATCAATAGCATGCGATAGTCCATTTGAAGTTATAAAAGCTCTATTCAGTTGAGATCCTTGACATATTCAAAAAAACATCTTACTGTGACTGTGGCATTTTGCAAATAGTCAAGAACCAGAAATAATTTAATGGTGTAAATAATATATCAGGCTCTTGCCTTAATTGACAATTTCATACACAGACTCTCAGTGAATGATAAACGTGTGAAATAAGAAACAGGTCTCCTTATATCCGTGCACTATGTGGGCTGCTGTCCTTGATGAGAAAGCTCTAGAACTCTTGCCCCGGCTACCTCTCTTATGACAGTCCCAGTTTCTATTTTACTTTATACCACTTATCTCCATGAATATTATGTTACATGTTACATTATGTTTGTTTATTGTCTATTTCCTCTCTCCAGAATTGTGGTTCTCTACAAAAGACAATTTTGCCACTGTATGGAGACATTTTTGGGGTGCTAGCAGCATCTATTGGACAGGGATGGTGCTAATCATCCTACATTACAGAGGACAACCCCCACAACAAATAATTATGTAGCCAAATTGTCAATAGCATCAAGTTTGAGAAACCCTGCTCCATAATGAAAACAGAGACTATTTCATTTGCTCACTAAACATTTACTGAATGAATGAATGGTGTCAGTGTCTCAGAGAATAAAGGAGGCAGGGAGGTCAAAAGCTGTGAATATAGGACAGGTGGGAACACTAGAACAATTCTCAAGGGAAAATACAAAACTGAAATTTGCACTATAGCATCTAAGCACAAATCCCAAAGACAGTCAAAAATTGGGATTATACTATTAACCTCTTGAGACTTTATGTCACATAATTTTAAACTAATTCTGAAAATAATTAAAAAGAGAGATGAGTTTTAATAGAATATATACGTACATAGTATTCAAAGTATCAATTGTATTTTTTGCTTATAAAATTATGATGATTTTCCAATTCTTCCTAACAACAGTTTAATTCTAAGTTAAAAAGTAGAAGAGTTGTCTGTTTCTTTTCACTAGGAAATGAAAAGAAGATATATGTCTCAATCTTTATCCTCTTAGATTTGATATTTGTGAGTAATCAATAATTCATTTGCCTCCAAAGCTCATTTAATTATTCTCATCTTAAATATCCTGTTGACATTGGAAAATTTTCCTGATTTTAATCAATTCTGACATGGATTGATTTTAGCTCAACCTCTTCTTCCACAGTGCACCATCCACTTTCACAACTACGGCCAATAAGACCTAGAGCCTATGAGAAATCATTCTGTGGACAGATGCACAAATCAACATAAAAGCAATAAAAGTTAAAATTCTCATTAAAACATAACCCAAACCTAAAGATTAAATGTAGTCATGATTTCAGTACATTTTTCACCATGATATCATTTTTTTCTGGACTGTGATATTTCTGAGATATTACATAAATGTTGACATATTGAATACAAAAGGAGCAAAGAACAATTGAGAGTGCCTTGTGTGCCTCCCTTCTTGTGTCCATTAAATCCTGGGTTCCTTTTCATCAGCTTTTTATTTATTTATTTATCTATTTCTCTGACAGAGCCTCGCTCTGTCACCCCAGCTAGAGTGCAGTGGAGTCACTCATAGCTCACTGAAACCTCAAACTCCTGAAATCAAGAGATCCTCCTGCCTCAGCTTCCCAAGTAGCTGGGATTACAGGCACATGCCACCATGCCCAGCTGATTTTTCTCTGTTTTTGTTAGAGACAGGGTCTCACTCTTGCTCAGGCTGGTCTTGAACTCCTGACCTCAAGCAATCCTCCTATGTCAGCCTCCCAGGGTGCAGGATTACAAATGTGAACCACTGCACCCTGCCTTCATCAGCTTTTTTATCCCTACATTCTTTACATTTACTATCTAAGGAATCTTGGCCATTTGCAATGTGCAAGTCCACCCCAGACAGCACATCTGGACCTCACACCTGCGTATGAGGTGTATTCCTTAAACTGAAGTCATCCTCTTTCTCTAAAACTTTCTCCTTTCTTTATTTTCACTCTCTTTGTTAATGGCACAGCATAAATATATTTTCTAAAACTGGAAACTTGGCAACAATTGTTTACTCCTCCCTCTTAGTATCTTCTCATATCAAGTAAATCTGTGATTTGAAATTGGATATTTCAAAACACTCCACCCCCTTCTCCATGAAGAAAAGTCGAGTTCAAACCACAATTTCTAGCTACAGTACCACCTTCTTCTCTACCTTTCCTCACAATAACCCTATCCCACCTCATGATCTTTTTTAAAATTTTAATCAGATTACCATTATTCTCCTCCTTAAAATTCATTAATGGCTTGCCATTACCCTGTGGTCCAAATTCTTTAATGTATCCTTCAAGGCCCTGTAGGATCTGCTCCAGCCTCTTTCTCCCATTCTCCCCCTTTACCTGTAGGCTCCCTGTAATGGTCAGTTTTGTGTGTCAATTTGACTGGGTCATGGGTGCCCAGATATTTCGTCAAACATTATTCTGAGCATCTGTGAAAGTGTTTTTAGATGAGATTAACATTTGAATTTATTGCCTAAGTAAAGCAGATGTGGGTGGGCCCTAATGTGAGTGGGCCTCATCCAATTGGTTGAAGGCCTGACTGTAACAAAAAGGCTGACACTCTATTGACTGGGGAGGAACTCCTCCTGCCTGATTGCCTTCGGCTGGGACATTGGTCTTTTCTTGCTTTCTTACTCAAACTAAAACATCAGCTATTCTTGGGTTTTGAGCCTGCTGGCTTTTGGACCAGAATTACACGGACTCTCCTAGGTCTTCAGCTTGCCAACTGCAGGTTGGACTTCTCAGTCTCCATCACTGCTTGAGCCAATGTCTTACAATGTATCTTAGCTGTTGGTACCGTTCTCTGGAGAACCCTGACTAATGCAGATTTTGCTATCAAGAGTGTAATGCTGCTGTAACAAATACCTAAACATGTGGAAGTAGCGTTGGGATTCAGTAAAGGGTAGAAGCTGGAAGAGTTTCAAGTGTATGCTAAACATATGGGCATTAAGGACAATTCTGGTGAGGTTACAGATGAAAATGAGGACATGTTATTGGCAACTGGTGGAAATGTGATTCTTGTTATAAAGTGGCAAAGAACTTGGCTGAACTGTACTTTAGTATTTTGTGAATGGTAGAACTTATAAATAATGAAACTGGATATTTAGCTGAAGAGATTTCTAAGCAGTGTTGAAGGAGCAGCTAGCTTGATTCCTTTTGGCTGCTTACAGTAAAATGCAAAAAGGAAGAGATGAGTTGAAGTAGAAATTTGTTAAGCAAAACAATAACAACAACAACAACTTCCCCCCACACACACATAAAGCAGACATTGAAGATTTGGAAAACTTTCAGCCTATTCATATTGCAAAAAGTGAGAAAGCTTGTTTTGAAGACAACACTGAAGGTGTGGCTGAACAACCATTGATAAAAAAGATCATGAGTGAGACTCATGGACTTAATCAGCTGCCCTTGCAGAGTTCAGGAATAAAGACAGGCTTATTCCAGCAAAGACACTGCCCACTTGAACTAAAGAGGACAGAGAGAGGAGGACAGAATGAAGAAAGCCTGATTTTGCTTTGCTAAGTTTTTGACTTGCTTGGGACTCATCACCTCTTTCTTCTTTTCAATTTCTACCTTTTGGAATGGGAATGTCTATCCTAGGTCTGTTCACTACTGTATTTTAGAAGCACACATGACTTGTCTCACTTCACAGTATCATAGCTGGAGAGAAATTTTTCCTAAGGAAGAATCATACCTTGAGTCTCTCCCTTATCCAGTTAGGATGATATTGAGACGAGACTCTGGATTTTATAGAGTTAAGGCTTGAGAGCGCTATTACTTTGGGGCTATTTGGGTGGAATGAATGTATTTTGCATGTGAGGACATGAATTTGGGGGTCAGGGGCAAAATGGTATGGACTGAATTGTGTCTCCACAAAATTCATTTGTTGAAGTCCTAATCCCCCAATGTGATGGTACATAGATATGGGGCCTTTGGAGGGTAATTATGTTAGAGTAGGTAGTCAGTCAGGTATGAGCAAGGGAGGAGGGAACGGAAAATTTAGCTGGCTCGAAGGAGCAGCCCTTGAACAAACAGACCTGAGGAGAAGAAAGGAGCCATTAATTTCCCAGCGTCTCACAGGTACAAAGCGACCTTTCCCTCATTATACCACAATTGTAAGCTAACATTGTAGTTTTGATCCCTCTTATTGGAAAAACAGGGGAACTATGAGTAAGAACTGAGGTTGGAGAGATTGAACACTGACCACCCACCCTTCTTTGACTTCAACATATAAAAACAGCAACAGCTCGGAGTTTGGCACAGTTGCTCTTTTTGAGCCTGCTCACTCCCTTTCTTGAGAGTGTACTGTAACTTCTGCACAAGCCTTTCCTGGGCCTGCCCCCTTTCACTCAGTAAACTTGCCACTAGTGCCTGGTTGTGTGCGCATCCTGAAATTCCTTTCTGCGATGTTAGCAAGAACCTGTACGTTGGTGACAATTGGATTTATATGAAGTCCTGAAAGTGGGGCCCTCATGATGTGATTAGTGTCCTTATAAAAAGAGATCCCAGAGAGCTCTCTCTCCACCAGTGGAGAAAGCAGCAATAACGTAGCTGTTTGCAAGTCAGGAAGAAAGCAAGGATGAGGATGAGGAGATAGGGAGGAAGAATCTGCAAAGCCTGTAGACCTCAGTGATGAAGGTGACTGAAAGGTTTCTAGCAGGGAAGTGAATCTTCCTATTTGCTTGACTTTTTTCAAAAATAATGTGAGAGAAATGTTTGGGTTTAGACATGCTTCTTTCCAAAATACAAAAATAAATAAACAAATATTATTTGTTAGTAAGAATCCCATTATAAAGATAATAAAAACAAAGAGGTAAAGTGTGAATATTTGCAATTCCTATAATATTTGATTTTTTTTTTTTTTTTTTTTTGCTTTGGAATAAATTCTACAGAGCATTACTCATACTGGAGTTAAAAGAAAATGAATCATGGATTAAAGATATATCTATAGATGTTGCTTTGATGCAAAAACCAACCCTTGTAATGTCTTTAAAATATCAGTGGAAAATAACCAAGCCCTTTCTCTTTTGAAAAATAAAGAAACATGATTGTAATCATTTAATGCAAACAATCTCAATAAAATGATAGTTTTAAAAAGTAGACCCTAATTAATTAACGAGAAATATCATTTCTTCTACTTCAAAACAGATCCTGGAACTCTACCATTAGTCAAACCTTTACATATATCTTTTTAAATCCAGACGGGAAGTTAATTGATCTCATCCATGGAACAAAGAAAATATCGTCATCCTAAAAGACTAGATCAGTTGATTAGACTATATAGAATGTTAAGTTTGATGTACAAGGAATAACCAAAATATAATTATTGTTAGGTAGGCAGTGAGGAACTCTGGCCCCTCCTGGGGACAAAGGCAGGTGCCCTGAGCAACTGCCACACCTAGGGGAGGAGGGAACGCCCTACCAACCTGCCAATCAGAACTTAGCCTGCCAACTGCAAAAGAATGCAGAGGTACAATAGGGTCTGGAAAGTAACCCAGAACAACCCAAGGCTAATTATCATGTCATTAGCTTAAATCTACATTATGGTTCACCCCCTAAATGGGCTTTCAGAGAGATTCATGAGAGATCTGCATGAACAGTAAGATTCAGGTCATATAACTCCCAACTGTCCACGAAAGTAGTTCCATGGTGAGGTCTGAACCACGAGGAAAGCCCAATCCATACATTACAAAAGAAGACCCTAGACCATATCCAACGTCCTTTTGATATGACAGGAGGTCTGTTAGTTGGCTGTGGCAAACGTATCGTACTCTTGCTCTGTGCACCTATATCTTGCTCTTGCTCTGTAAACCCATCTTGTCCTTCCTCAATAAACTTCATTTCATTGCCTTGCTTTTGGTGTGTCTGGTTATTCTTTGGCCAAGAGCACGCCAGAAACCAAAAAGAGACTACAATCTGCCATTATCACACACTAGGAAAAACAAGGTGTGTGGTGAACGTGTGTGTGTGTGTGTGTGTACAAACACAAATAACTAAAAATGTGTTATATAATAATTTCTGTAGTCGATTTTCTATCTTTTGTAATGTTCAAGATATATTGTTTACTACACATTTGAAGATGATACAATGAGCATTATTATGATTCTCTAGGTTCCTAATCTTACTGTTTTAGAGGCAACATTTGTAATTCAGAAAAAAAGTTATGTATTGTCTATACTACTCTTGGCCTTGGCAGGCCAAGATTATGTTTCTATGGGAGATGGTGTAAAACTCTGTAAATTGTAGGTAACTCATAGACAGACAAATCCTGTCTTGTCTGGTAGAGAGGTTCCAATTGACTTCCCTACTCTTCCTTGTGGAAAGAAGTTTTGCTCTCATTTGCATATCCCTGGTCTATAAATGTGCCTGCTCCTTGGATTTTTTTTTTTTTTTTGGTTATAATATTTGTCTGGTTCTCTTGTGAGTTAAATAAAGTATTTAACATGTGTTCATTTTTATATCTGTATGAAAGTCATGATTTTTAGCATTTTAGTTAAACACTATTATCTCTTCTGTGGCTTATGTAAAAGGTAGGCTTAGATTATTTGTTGCCAAACTCCCTAAAAGAAGCCCAATATGGGAATGTTTTTGTTATTTCCCTTTCCAGCTTTTTATTCTAAAATTTACATTCTATTTCATTATATAGTCTTTGAAATTGCTCATGGATTGTATGATCATGTCTACCTTGTTTTCCCAATTATAATGAAGTAGGGCAGAAACTTTGTGTACACTTTGTTTTTATTCTTTCATAAAGTTCTTAGTACAAAGAGATTTTGATGGCAGTCCTCATTGTAGCACTCACAAGAAAAGCAACAGAGTAACTGAGGGCAGAAATAAGAAATAAATAAAGGAATCAAAACAGTTCCTTTGGCAACCCAGTTAGGGTGGAAATTGTCCGTTGATCAAAGAGACACAATTTCACTTTTAGTTTGAATATTTTCCTTCCTAAAGATGAGTAATGCTCTCTTCACTGCTCATATAATTTCTTAGACTTGTTAGCTACTGGGACTGAAACTGCATAGAAGTACTTGAAGATTTGCTTAGAAAGAAAGTTGAAGAACTATGAATAGTAATCAATCATCTACTTTGCATTTCAAAGCAGTGATAAGATTTGATAACACTTTGAAGACTAGCATTCAAGTAAATTGCAGTATGTGAGGAGCATAGTTTACTAACACTTCAGACTCAACACAACTCTCTTTTTCACACTCTTTTAAATACTAACTTTCCATTCTTATTCTCTCAAATCCCAGTTGATCCTCTCATTTTTTTTTTTTTAATCTGTGTCTTGGCCAGATGTAGGGTATCTGTTTCTCTCCTTTTCTTGCTTGCTGTTCCTCTCTCTTTATCTTTTCCTCTCACCCCCGTTTTCTCTCCTCCCACTCTCACTTTCACTTGTGTTTTTTTTGTTTGTTTGTTTTGCTTCTGAACTATATCAAGAATTGGGGCAGGACGGAGGGCAGAAATGGGATAAAAAGTGACTGGTGTATATTCATCGCACATATAAAGGCCTTAGTGTACATTAATTCATAACAATTATAAGTTTTTTGTTGGGCAGTGAATAGCAGACCTGTCAGTGCCTTTTTTCTTTAGTAGTTTTTGTGGGAAAGAAAATATAATTTTAACATCTAGCGTGACAGTAAAAATCTCCTACTGAGACCCACCAACCTTGAACTCATGGGGCCACCCTCTGGTTGTCATACAGGACAGAGCTGGAACAGGTTTTATAGTACATATTCTTAAATTTATTTATCAGTCTCAATCTCATTCTTGCAAACACACAAATGTACAAATATGCTTTAGCATATGACTTTCACTTCTGTGTGACCCTTGTTGATTTATTCTGCTGTTTGAGACCAGGAGCTCTCAACAGAAAATTCTTCATTGCCTTGGATTTGGACATGATATGGTATATCAACATATCTAGATTCTGCATAAGTAAATTGTTTTTCTTCAATGAAATGAAAAATAAGCTAATAAAAAACTGCCTAATTTGTCTTTAATATTATGGAAGCCTCTAAGTGACATTTCATTTATTAAAATTTATGGATCTAAGAAACCTAAGGCCATTCACAAATAACTTACAAATAATTATGTAAACATTGACTCAACAGTCAACTAAATGTAGTTCATAAAACTCATCACTGCTGTTTAGTAGAATTATGACATAGATAATACCTGTCCTTTTCAACTGTTTTTTAAAATACCCTAAATATTAAAAGTAAAATGGTTAAAAATTTCAAATATTCTATTTTTGAACAAATGTTGTTAGATAAACCTATTTTCACAATATAAAAAACAAAATATGCCATCACATCAAAACTATGCTTCAATGATTAATCTTTTATGCATGAAAACGAGAAAAATCAGAATTGCTTTTTTTCTCTCTGTCTCTGTTTTTCCACAGTCCTATTTCATTGATTGGTAAACTCAATAGTTTAGGATCTGACAATTTTTTGCAATGATAATCAACAAATAATATTTTAGGTAGTAAATACAGACATTTATTAAAGTAAAATATAATATATCTAGAAAAGCCTGCAAAACAGAAAATTCATTCCTATGTGTGCAATATGCAATCTACTTATATTAACAACATATTCTATAATTTTATAATTAGTACTCTCTATACATACTCCCTGAAACAATTATCCAAGGAATTTCAGCTATTTCAGCTCAGGAAAATTAATGTCTAAGAAAGGCTTTGTACAAATCTATATGAGTATGTGTGTCTATGTATTTGTGTAAGTAGATGCATAGATAGATCTATAGATAGAAAAATCAGAAAAGTGGGGAAAAACATACTTCTCTAATTAAATGCATAATCATGGATGCTGATCCATGTTACTGATGCTAAATGGTTTCTACTTTAATGAGCCATTTTAAATGAAATGGTTGCCTGCAATTAGACATCTGCAATCCAAGGAAAGCAAGCCAACTCTGTAGTCTGGCTGCCAGAATTACAGTGCATTCCTCAGCAGGACAATGAAGAAAAAGGATAATTGTAATGATAACATATACATCTTTAGTGTTCTGTGGTTGGAAGAGTCTGCAAAACAAGGCTTCTTAATATATTTAATTGCTGACTGCTAATAAAGGGTTGTCAAAAAGAGATGCTTTTAATGCATCCATATTCCATTAGCAGTATCACCAACCAAAGTCACAAGGTACCTATTTCAACACAGTAACCAGCATAGAAAGAAATAATAAGTGACTTACTTTTTATAAATCTCAGCTATTTGTATGGGGTCACAACAAAGGGGTCAGATAGGTTATTCATGTGGTAAGAGAAGGGTATTCTAGGCAGAGAAAGAAATGGATACAAAAGTAAGAAAACATAAAAATGCCTGATTAATCAGGGAATTTGTAAAAAGTTCAAAAGATGTGAAGCACTTGCTGACCTGCCCAGACCAACTTCCAGTCTTGCAAGCTCCATTCGTGGTGAGTGTCCTATACAGGTGTACCATTTTTTTAAATCTTTTATACTATATTTTTACTGTGTTCTGTGTTATAATGTTCTTGTTATAACGTTCTTGATTTGAAGAGAAATAAAATATTCTTTAACACATTTGGATGAATATCAACAAAGTTATACTAGCCACAGGTAACCAAATCAGTTAAGGCAACATAGTCGTCTTATAAGTAACTACTAAGTGCTGACTATTAATACATGTAATGTTATTCTCACATTGTAAATGAGGTAACTTAGGCTCAAATGGGATAAATAACTTAAGCAAGCCCACACAGCTAATACATATGCATGCTTGTTGGAATTTAAACCCAAGTCTGATATTCTATAAAGCCCATTCTTTTAAGCACTATATTAAATTAATTAATTAATTTCATTTTCTGTTTTTCAAAGCAAAGTTATGGTGCCATATATGTATTCAAATTTTGGCTGTGCCATTTCACTGTGTGATTTGGGTAAGTTTTTTACCCCTCTAAGCATCAGTTTCCTCATGTATCAAATGGAAATACAAATATCTACCATAAAGGGTTGTTTATATAATTTGATGAAGACACATATTTTGTCTAGCACAAAGTACATACTTAATAGTCTGACCTATTATTATTACTTAGTTGATTACATTTATCTGACTCAAATTATTTCATTCTTATACCTGCTATAAGTGTGGTAAGTTAATCAAATTTAATTTCAAATATCTTTCTTTGGCTTTAGAATTAGATACTTTTTATTCCATCAATGGGATAATTTAATAAAATTATTTTTAAACTCAACTTTTCTCCATTTGGTCAGGTATCCTTTGGCAATTTATTCACAACCATCTGCATACAGGTCACTTTCTGATTAGACTTTGGTATATTTAATTAATAAATACAACTATTTTATCATTTTTGTGCTAAATTAGCCTGTGTACAATTTTTGCCTCTTATACACACATATGCATACACACATACACACGCTTCATGTGCAGTTAGATAACTCCCAATTATCTATATGCTGTAACTTTGCTTTGCATGTTTAAGCCCTCATTTCTAGAAACCACACGATCTATTTCTCCTCTAACTTCTCACTTCACATTATCAACTATTCTCTAGTGTTATGCATTTTGTATGCTTTGCACAACTCAATGGGAAGTGGACTGGGCCTTCATTATAGCACAGCTACAAGGAGAACCTCTGAAACCCAAATTTCAAATAATTCCACTTTCCTCCCAGGAAAAGTAGAAATCAGCCAGACAGATCATTAAAGAGAAAAAGAGTTGAAAGAGGATGTGCAACAAGTGCTGTGCCTACAGTGTCCCTTCCTGGTGAGCAAAGCCAGCAGAGCTGTGGGAGGCCTGAGCACTAGCGCAGGAGAGCCCGGTGGGGCCACCCACGTGGACTCTTCACAGACTTACTGTCCTGATAAGAGTTTTTATGCATTCCAGGAGTATCAGACATAATTCCAACATAAAAAAATCCTCTTCTATTTTCTACTAGCTCTGCACTATTTAGGATAGTCTTACTTGAAATATGAACTGATATCTATTTTTCTCTGATATTTTTTTCCTCCAGAGGGTTGCCTATTTCTGTGTATCAATATAAAAAGCATGTGAATCAAAATTAATTGTCTCACATGGTTAAATAGACATATTTGGGAAAACTAATACATTCACTTTTTAAATATAGCATAGTTCCTGGAATTCAATAAATAGTTGAGTGATTCTATGTATGTGAAAATGAATCAATAAAAAAGGTTAAATTTTACCACGCATAAGATAATATTTAATCTGAGAAAAGATGTCAGATACTAAAAAGAAAAATAGAAAAATACAGTTTAGGGCAAATGTTAAAAATTAATATCTGTAATACTTTTAAGCTGGCAGTAAGATTATGTCTAGAGAAGTTGGCAGTCAGGCCAATAATGTAACAATTTCAAAATACAGGTCCGGTGCGGTGGCTCATGCCTGTAATCCTAGCACTCTGGGAGGCCAAGGCGGACGGATAGTTTGAGCTCAGGAGTTCGAGACCAGCCTGAGCAAGAGTGAGACCCCACCTCTACTAAAAAATTAAAAATAAATTAGCTGGACAACTAAAAATATATAGAAAAAAATAGCCACGTGGCGCATGGTGTCACATGCCTATAGTCCCAGCTACTCGGGAGGCTGAGGCAGGAGGATTGCTTGAGTCCAGGAGTTTGAGGTTGCTGTGAGCTAGGCTGATGCCACGGCACTCTAGCCTGGGCAACAGAGTGAGACTCTCTCTCAAAAAAAAACCAAAACAAAACAAAAAAACAAGCAAACTTCAAAATATAATATTACTATGTCTGCTTTTGCGAGTTGATTCCTTTGTGGTTAAGATGTTACAAAAAATAAAATTTTTAACAAGTACAAGTTTTCATTTCAAAACACAAGTTCATTGTTTTTGCATCATCTTTTTAGTTTTTGACATATGTAAAAGACATGCAATTCAACCAAACACAGGATAGCCGCGCATATAAAATGCTAAAAATCCATAGCACTTACAATTTTAATAGTCCTTTTATGTACATTGTTCAAACATGCAATCATTACTTGGTATTTTTGACAATATGTTACTTTGGATGTATGTTCTAATTTCTACTAATATAAATCCCTGTCTTTATTTGTAGGTACAACGATCATCAATATAACTGTCATAGGTTTAGTTCCTATAAAAGCAAGTGATTATAAATGTTTATGCTCCTTGCTGTCACATTCGATTACTGTTTATATGCATATTTGAGTTACAAGTTTATTATGAAAACAGAACTATAAGCAATTTATGAGGACATTATGTATTCAAGTTTTCTTTAAGCATTTAAAAAATGCATCTGTTAGATTATCGATTCATTTTAGTACCTTTCATTGGCTTCTGGAAAATCACTGTTATAATCTTCTGAATCAACAGACACTATCTCTGGACTAGTAAGTCTTGATTTTCTATTAAACATAGAGGCTAAGCAAGCATAAACACTCTTAATGAGGATTAGACCTTTCCTCTGGACACTGTTTGCATAAAGAGTTATCCAACCCATAAAGATTATTCTTCAAATCCTCCTATGAAGAGAAAATTACAATAATTACCTAATGCATATCTTAGTGTTGCTTTGTATGTAAGTGTAATTTTTAATCTTTATGAGGTTTAAAAAATTGTGAAAAACCAATGACTATATTTAAAATTAACTGTTTGACTTTAAGATTTGAATAGTTTTATTAATTGAAGCCACACAAAAGCATTGTTATAAATTAACCTCAATGAAAACAGTTTATGTAATCATCATGTAATTTACATTATGAAAAGCACCAAAAATCCTTTACTTTAAGAGTGTATGGAATATTTTAGACTTACAGAAAAGTTACAAAAATAGTAAAGAGTATACCCTTCACTCAGCTTCTCTTAAGGCTAGCATTTTATGTAATAAATTTTCATTTTCCTTGTTGGGTTGAACAATCAGGTGAGCATAATATATCATTTTAAAAATATCAAAGTCACGGAAGTCTTTAGACTGTCAGTGAGTGACCAGTACAAAATGATGTTCTCTTGAATTAAATCCAGAAACTTGGAAGCCTATAAATATTGAAGATTAAAATTATACATTTAAGAAATAATGGCATAGCTAAGGTAAACATGTATTTAAATCAAAATCAATCACTTAGTCATTATTTTTGTTATGTTCCCTGTATAACAACACAAAAATATTACATCTTTTCTCAGATGACTTACTCTTCAATATAAAAGAAAATTGTCTTCTATGCAGAAATAAGTAAAAAATACTGAATGTGTCTATTGTACCACAGATGTACAAGGCAGATACAGATAGTTAAATTATCATTTCTGGAGATATTTTCTCAACAATTGAATAGTGTCTTCCATTGTAAGGTGATGTCAGTGCAGGTTCAGTGGAGGCAGTTTAGAGAAAATACTTCAGAAATCATAATAGTGATACTCTAACATTTATGGAATCACACAAAACTAAAATCGCACAACCTTCAAAATATGTGGGAATCATCTACGCATATATTCTTCCTAATTGTGTTGCTTTTGAGGAATCCAACTTTTTTGGAAAAGGTAAGACAAGAAAGGAAAGAAATCAATAGCTGCAAAAGTTCACTTTGAAGTACCACGTTACGTATAACAACAGCCACTTAATACACGTACAGTGTTCAAACATGCAATCATTACTTAGTATTTCTGACAATACGTTACACTCAAAATAATTGTTCAGAAATGGAAAATGAGTGTTACTTGTGGAAAGCCATAAGCCTGGATCATTGTCTTAAAGTAGCTGCTAGAGACATTGGATTCACAAAGTAAAAGAGAAAAAACAAACTTATGGGAGTTTAATGCTGGAGGGGATGAGAACATAGGAGAGATACTAACATGCAAAGATCAATAGAATGAAAAAGAGACAGAAAAAGCATGTCTAGTTTGCAGGAGTTCCTCAGTGACACCTAAGGGGTAAGGAAATGTTAGACAAAATAAAGAGAAGGGGAGAAATGCTCATCTTCATCATTTCAGCTCACAAATCTCCCACTTCTCTGAGCTTTCTTTCTCTCTCTTTTTTTTTTTTTTTTGTCTCACTCTGATGTCACAGTGTAGTGGCATCATCATAGCTCATTGCAACCTCAACCTCCTGGGCTCAAGAGATCCTCCTGTCTCAGCCTCCCAAGTAGCTGGGACTACAGGAATGTGCCACCACGCCCAGCTAATATTTTGGTTTTTTTTTAAGAGACTATGTCTTACTATGTTGCCCAGGCTGGTCTCAAACTTCTGTCCTCAAGCGATCTTCCCGCCTTGACCTCCCAAAGTGCTGGGATTATAGACCTGAGCCATCTCACCTGGACAGAGCTCTTAGGTTAACTGTTTATACTACTTATTCTATTACTTAATTAGGTATCGTCTTAACCATTTAAAGTATTTCTTCTCTCCCCAACTAGGTACCAATTTCTAAATAACAGTAATTGTGTCTTGATAATCTTTCATTAATGTCTCCTCATCTAGCCAAATGCTCTCATGCACATTTTATAAATGTCATAAATCCATTCTGAATGATGAATAAAGACTATACCTAAGGCAAGTGTGTCCATACAATTTATCATCCAAAAAGGCATTTCTGAGAGTGGAAGAGGAAATTATTAATTATTACACTATGACAGCCAGGAATGTCCAGGACAAAACAGAACATAGTTCTTCAAGCTAAGATAAATATGGCCACTTTGTTGAGAGAGGAGAATAATAATTTCAGAAAGTATAATATGTCAGTGGTTATATAGATATATTTAGTAACTCTATACAATGTAAAATAAGAAAAAGATAGCAAGAAGAGTTAAAGGAAAGAGGCTTTATAACAACATACATTTAAAATTATCTTTAAGAATTTTCCATGTAAGATACTACGTTTAGTTAGGAAGGGAGAAATCTAAATTTTCCACTTGGCTCTCTATGTTGTCTGACAGTAAATTTATATTTTGAATTTATACCTGTTTACTCTTTATTATGTAGGTGCAGTTAGATTTCTCACATGCTTTATTGGATTTCACTTACTATTTATTCACTTAACCAGTTTAGTTTTTAGATTCCTCAGCTATGAACAGAAGGGATTATACCAATGGATCAATAAAGTCCCTTTCAACCCTAGGATTATGATCCTATTATTATAGGTATTACAGTAAAGTAAAAATGTATCTATGGACATACAACAGCCATGGACACAGGCAATTGCAAGAAATTGCCATGGTAAATATATTTTCAAGTTTCTAGTAATTGGGTTCCTCAAAAAATGTTGCTAGGTATTTTGCAATCTATGCTTATTTTTGAGATTTCTAAAATAATTTTTTTATTTTAGATGCTACAGTGTTAATATATGTCATTTTACCAATATGACTCATGCTGAGTTCTATAATGTCTAAAACAGAATGGATAAATACTGCCTTTTATTTGTCTATATATGAAAATTTTACTTTTGCAGTTTATATAGATTCAGTTTCTGTGAAACACTAGACCTGGAAAGAAAAAATAAGCGTTTAACATGAGTCACTTCTTTATTAATCCGGATCCTGAAGAAGTTACTTGTTATCCTTTGTATTTGAAGATAATACTGTTGACCCACTCAAAGTAGTAGTTTGTACGTTTTGCATTCTTTTTTCAAAAATTGAGCATAGATTCAAACTTCTTACTCATTCTTTCTGCCTCCCCCAATCCAGGCATGACCAAGCACAACTTTCTATACAATATTTGGTGTCAGAATGCAGTTTCTGAATAGGATGCCTTCAAAATGGGCGGATGTATTCCTGGTAAGGACTGGCCCCTTAAAAGAACTGTCAGTAAAAATGGCAGCCCCTTCCCCCAAATGATTCTATTAAATATACTGATCATACCTTAAATCCTTATCTCTTATATTTTGTGTGTTTTTTATTGTCAGCTTTGGCCCCAGATTTTCTTAGTATCTGACTCTGGTCTTACTATATTACATATTTCCTTGGACTAGGAATTAGAAGTTTCCCTCCTTCCCACCATCTCATAGCAGTTCATTCCTTTGGTTCTCATCTTGTCTAACAATGATCATTTCTAATATTGGCTTTTATAGTTGGCATCTATCCCTTCTTGCATGTAGTCCAGATAGACTATCTGGTTGAGGAGGCAATGAAGTCCTATGAAATGGAACTAAAAATGGAGTTTAAATCACTGATCTTGTGCTTACTAACACCATATATAAATTCTAGAGGTATGAGTTGTTATCAGTCTGTTTACATTATTTATACAAACAACCTCATCAGTAATAAAAATTATAAAAGACAGAAATACAAACACAACCTGATCATGTAGAGTTAAATGAACAGATACTACTTGGATATGAAAGTGAAAGGAAGATAGAAAAAGTCACAATTCGTACATTTCAATACAGCACTATATGGTCAAATCACAGAAGTTATTTTTTAAATGGACGATCTAATGGAAAGATTTAATAGAAATAGGTTGAGGCCTAGTTCTGCCATGAATAAACAGTAAAACTTACAGATAGTCACTAATCTTTTCACACCATATTTTTTTCTCATTACTATATCGCTTTCAGAAATATCCAAGATATAGATATAAGTAATAACAACTACAAAATCACCATATGTAATGCTCACTACTAGTATATTTAATAAAGTAGAAACATCTCTCCATTACTCCTACCCATGTTAATGATACTGAAGCACAGGTGGATTAAAATATTTTTAGAGTTTACATAGGTTTAATCTGTGCACAAAAATAAATCAAAAGAAGAGAAGTAAAAATATTTAATTCCTTGAAAAGCACACAACATAATATAGGAATTTGAAAGTAATTTCTTTAAGGCAAGTAAATTAAATGATACATACATGTTATGTATTAGATAATATGTGTGTTGCATAAGGAAGTAACATTCATGGAGTGTCGGTCAGGTGGAGGGCAGAGGAGGGAAGAGGTAAATTCACAGCTCATGGGTGCAGTTTGTGCTGTCTGGGGGATGGGCATGCTTGTAGCTGTGACTCTGGTGGTGCAAAGGCAATTTATGTAACCAAAACATTTGTACCCCTGTACTATTCTGAAATTAAAAAAAATACAAGAAAGACATTGATAATTCCCTTGTTTTCTCCACACTTTATAATAAACATTGAAAATAAAAACAAAAACGAAGGGGTAAAGGCACTAAATGCAAACAGTGGAAAGTCCGGAGAAAAGAGCTATCATTTTTAAAAGAGGTGATGAAGAAAAATGAAATGTAGAACAACTTACTAAATAAAGGAGAAAAGATATGCAACAAAAATGAAACCATATTTGTAGTTTATTTATGTGCTATTTGTTGCTGTAGAAATTGCCTTTTAGAATAGACATTCAGAAGTTCTGACAGCAAAAAGTGAAGCAACAATCAATAAACTAAATTGTTCTGATTCCTTATAGATTAGATGAAGTTGCCTGATTTAAAGAATGGCAAAATTATTAAAAATCTCTGTAAAACAAAAGGATATACAACCATCTTATCTGAATGGATAAATCCACACATTCAATTTTGCTAGTAAACTAGAAACTTACTAGATTGTTTACTGACTCATCTCCTAATCCTTGGCATGTTCAGTATTTTTAAGGTGAATGAACCTAGACATCAAAATAATTTATCTTTGATATGAGAAATGCAAATGCTAAGATTCTGGCCTTTAAGGTTTTGTAGTATAATTGGAGAATAATTGTTAATACTATACAAAACCATTTTATTCAGCAGCAAAATAAAGATGAAGTAGAGTTTTGCATTTTAATTATTTTTTAGTAGTGGAGTGAGTTTAACTCAACTTTTTTCTTCTGGGATCTTTTAAATTTGTTTTACTGTAAGGCTATTTGAAGATTGACATTTACATACCTAAGCAAATCTTGAATGACTGAATCATTATTTGTCTTGTTATTTTTAGAATTACATAAAAATAGAATGTTTTAGTAAAAGAAATACCAACACATTGGCCCAAGGTACTTTCAAGACCTATGGCAGAAATACTAGGAATTATTAGTAGATAACACCACACTTGTACATTTTAATTTAAATCTAAATTAAGCAAAATTCTGTTAGCTGAATAGAATATTTGTTTAAGAAGAGACAAATTAACTACTATGCTTAAACAAATGGTGAAATAAGATATTCAGGTATATTTAACCTACATACCATGAAACTATAGAACAGATAAAAGATAAGGAAAAGTAATTAATGGGAAGAAAATGTTTTAAAAGGTAAAAGTATATTAGCTATTTCATATCCAAACAGCAGTTTGAATTGACCAATACAATTTTTTTCTGAGTGTTGGACTGAGTCTGTCTCATAATCACATTAGGAATACATTTAAGATACAGTGCTCTTTCCTGTAATTCCGATACAGCTCCCTAGAGGATGAATGACACAAGTAGGCATGAAAGAAAAAATAAAATCATCCTGAACTACAATGAACACCCAATAAAAACAAAATCAAACACAAAAATTTATTTGTTAAAAAATGAATAATTGAATCAATTGCATTTATCTTTAACACAAAACTTGGTGTTCTTCCTTTCTTTTTTTTCTTTCTCCCTCCCTCTTTCATTCTCTCTCTTTCACTCCCCCCCTTTTTTGAAAGAAAATGTATTAGCTCAAAATCTCAAACCAACTTGTGCTTCTTTGTGAAACGAAAATAAAGAACAGCGCCCTCGCCACAGTGGCTCCAGGAGGAGAGGCAATGGACTATTAAATGGGAAATCATCTGTTTTCAGATTTTACTTTGCCACCATTACATTCCTCCAGTGAGCCGTTATCTGGTAGAGGGGGGCTTAATCGCCTCCTATGCTGGCAGAAAACCTCTGTGCATTTAGTACAGCTATTCATATCATAATGTGCAATCACCTCTACACAAAAATTCCAACTAAATACATGCTTTCCCAGCACAGCACTGACATTAGTGCATCTAACTGCCCACTGAACTCCAAAGACTTGATGTTACTATATTCCAGTTTATTGAAGGCTCATTATTTAATCTGTGCCTATTTGATGGTTCACAGTTACTTAGTTAATTTTCCCCCTTTTTCTTTCTCCTATTGAGTGTTAGTCCCTTGGTGTAAGACATACACAAACATAAGTAAATGATATAAAATCAAATATTACCAGTAGGTCGTGTCTATTGTTTGGCTGGCAGTGAAAGTATATTTTGTTAACAACTCCTTTGCTCTTGCTGCTGTATAGTTAATGATGAGAGGATACAAAAGCAAAACAGCAACCAATGGGCCTGGTGAGAATGTGCTTAATACTTTCCTCAAACACTGCCATTTGATTCAGAAAATCTGCCATGCAACAAATTAAAAATGCTTAGGACAATTATGTAGTCATGCAAAGAAAACTCTTGCAGTATGTTGCACATTTCAGAAAATACATTTATTTGGCTTCTTTAGAGTCTATTCAAATTAAAAACATCATATATATTATTCTTGGGAAGTACAGTGAGAAAATACTGGATTTGAGAAAGAGGGGATGAAAACGTTGAGGGAAATAGAGGCTTTATAGAACATTAGGTTCTATATTCTGCATGCTTAATAATTGTGGAAACTTTCATCAATTTGTATTTTCTTTACAGACACAGTAGCCTTATTAGATAAATTACATAATAAAATGATGACTTTATTCAGAGCATGAAGATACTATGTCAGAGTTGAAACCCTCTCTTAGTTGAGGATCACATGTCAAGACTTGGTATCAAATATTAACTTCTAGGAACTACAACAGGACAAATTCAAATTACCTCTCTGGGCCTCACTGTTTTTATCTAAGAGCAAAGATGGTAAATTGAATAAATTTCTTTCCTGTTACAAAAGAATAGAATCCTCAACATATTGTCAGCATGATCTTAAAAGGATTTTTCACAATACACTGGAAGGGACACAGACTAAATAAGGGAGGGATAACCATGGTGGGGAATTTTTTCTTCTTCTTCTTCAAAATAATCTTCTAATTTGAAAGCAATTTATAGAAGTTAAATATTTTCAATTGCTCTTGGGACATCAGTATTCAGTAATAGTAAAAATATATTTTTGTATCCATATTAAGATCTGAATATCTGACCTTTTCTCTGATGTGATATTTGTCACTATTTTCCATAAAAATGTTTATAATAGAATGATTCTTATAATTTTTATCATAACTGTGTACCTGGCACTCAGTTGTGTTCTAGTTATTTTATGGTATATTCTCCTTCCCCCAAAATAATATAATCTAGAAAATATCAAATATGATTTCTCTTTATTTTTCTTAAAGGGCACCTAGAATAAAACAAGTGAATTTGTCAATAGCAGAGTTGATCCTTCATAGGGTACTCAATTAGTATCAGTTTTCAGTTATTTTTATTTTATTTTAATGACTAAAATACAAAAACAAACATTGTAAATCCAAAAATGATTTGGAGGTATAGACAAGAGAACAATACCTGGTAAAGAAACAAGGGCAGAAAGAGAATAATATGTTATCAATAAATATGTCTCCATTATCAAGAAGAATGGTTGATATAATTTAATATGACATTATGTGATTTATAGGAACTAGCTTTTTATGAACCTGGGTTGCATAAGTTAACAGAGACTAAAGGCTTTCCCCAAATACATACGACGACACTACGTATGCACAAATATTTTGTTAAATCCATAAAAGCATACTTTTGGAGGATTATTATACGTTTAATATATTATTGCAAACCTCAATTGCCCCAGTTTTAATGAAAAATTTAAATTGGCATTATTTACTTCAGGTATTTACATGTTCAATACATATGTACTGAATTCCTCTTCAGTATCAAGTATTGAAGATGACATTCAGGCAACTGCTTCAGTCCTATCATGGAAGGAAGCTAGTATATACAGACCTTGCTCCTAATACCACTAAAAATATATAATGGCAGAGGCTTATCTCATTAATTCTCATTGCAAGAAATGATTCTTTTCTAAGGAAAATTTTTGTAATATATTTCCGGAATCAATTTCCTCCCAATTAAAAGCATATCCTGTAAATTCTAAACGCTTTACAAAGTTAGCAATTTAGGCTTCAATGTATCCATTTTGATGAGCATATTGTCAGTGTTAACACTCAGAAGTATGAAGGGAGACAGAAATGTCTTATTATTAAAGGTTTATTTTACTTTTAAAAAAGTGTTACCGTTAGAAAAAGAATGAAAGATGAAAGGCAGTTTACTTTCCCATGAAGGTTTGTCAGCCATTACACTTACATTTTCTTATCTTATCCAAACCACCCCTCCCCCTTTTTCTCAGCTTTCATTGTTTGCTCCCACTCAAGACTCCATTTTCTATACCTCATTCACAAGGCTTGCTAAACCAGAACACCCCTAGAACAAATCCAAACACTTTCCATTCTTCTTTCAGAAATCCATTTCCTCCACAAAGATACTTAATTAGATGGAAGTAAAGTGCTAATTTGCTAAGGGGAAAAGATCATTTGCATATCAATTTACACACTTTTCTCCAAGTATTTATAATTAAAGAGCAATCAACAAGCTTTTGAAGGCTGATAGAAAGGGGAAAATGATTCCTGGGGAGATTAAGGAGGCAGTAAACTACTAGTGGAAAGGGCGCTGGAAAAGGAGCCAGATGCCCTCAGGTTGAGGAATTAATTTAACCTTTTGGAATCTCAGTTTTTAAGCTACAAAATGGGAATAATTGTGCCTACTACTTTAAACCTTTCGTAGGCCCTGAGGATTAAATTCACCATGCATAAGGGCCTAATATAAAAAGAATTTTCTTTCCCTAGGTTGTCAATGGAGTCAATAAAAAAACCATTCTTTAACTTCGTTAACTCACACAATTTTCTCTATAAATAGAAACAATATATCTACTCCCAGGATGGTTTAAAATTTAAACAAGACCAAAATATTTTTAAAATATCTGGCACCTAAAAAGGAATTAATAAATAGTACTTATAATTTTATTTTAGTTCCATATTTCATTGTATCTTAGTGACTTTTCTAATCAGTCAGAAAATCAAAACTTCTAGAACCTTCCCTGACTGTTGCTCTCTTCCAATTACAGTATCTTTCTTCTTCATTAGATCCTTCCTCTGCTGAAGGAAAATGTCTAATTGAACCCAAACATTGCCACAGCCCTCCAAATTTACTTCTTCTCTTTGTTCCTATTCTCCCCTTAATTATTAATTAAATACCATTTAGGTATGAAGAAATATGGTCTAAAAGAACATTAGAAATTATCAAGGCAAATAATTTTCAAACTACATACTATGAAGCTTTAGGTTTTTCCATAGATGCTCAGGAGTTGACATAGGAAGGTGGAAAAAGTAGAAAGATAAGAAAAAGGGATAGAGAAGAATGAGGGAGGCAGAGTTATAGGATGAAGGACTGAATCAGAAGGATTAGATTTCAAGACTTCCTTCAGCATTTCCAACAGTGGCAATCTATTTTTATCTCTCAAATAACACAGTTTTTTTTTAAAACACAAACTACTTATTTATGCCAAACATTGTCCTATATTTAGGAAATATAGGGTCAATGATGATTTGTGTGGAATACAAAGCAGGTTTATAAACTGAGCTGGAGTTAGAACCAAATACCAGAGTTCCCTTGTCATAATTCTTCCACATTAAATCTTAACAGTTTCTTTCCAGTCTCCTTCCGTCTTCCTTCCTCCACTTGCAATTGTGCAGAGACATTAGAAATAATTCTCTTTCCTAAAAAGGGATTAATGAAGATCACCGTAAAAACGTCCATGTACCTTAAACATTTTGGGCCAGTTGTTTGGATTATATTTTATTCTTGGTATAATTAAGATGTTGATCTGAACTTTAAGTCCCTAGATACAAACCAGACTAAACTACTGGCAGTGTCCTAAGTATTCTGTGCTATTATGTATGTATCTCCATGACTTTGGATAAACCAATTTCTCTGCCTAAAACATGCCCCATCAATCTTGCCTTCCTCCTTGTGTGCCAGTGAACCCTTCACCTTCCAAGTCTCAGCCTCAGGTCCTCTGTGGGGGATCCTTCAGTCCAGACTGGGATCTCCAGACAGACTTTCCCTCTCAGGATAAGCAATTAGCATTCTGAGTGACATTTACTTGTTTATAGGACTACTTACTTAGGTCCATGGCACCTGGAAAAACACTACTATTTTATCTTCATTTGTCCCTGCCTAGCAAAAAGGTAAGCAAATATAAAAATTTCAGTGATGTTTCTGAAATTGAACAGAAATTGGGAGAGAACTTTATAATCTTTATCAAAATTCCTGAATTTCACTTATAACAATTCAGGCAAAGTATTTCTTCTGGCATTTTTGTCTGAATTCATTTGATATGATTCATTTCCTGATCCTGTAAATGAATTTAAAAGTTTTTTTAATAAAATAATATTAGAGTCAATATTGAAGCCATTCAAGTTTGCTCTTAATATCAATTTTTAGTCACATGTTTTATATGTTTTCATATTAGTGTATTTGTTTACATTATAATTGTCATCTATTGACAATTGTCACATATAATTGAATGTAAGAAATACTTAGGATTACTTTAGTGTGTTTGATATTATAATAATTTATTTGCTTTATATCACAGACTTTTAAAGTCAATTCCTCTAATTTGAACATTCAAAACAACAGTAAACATTTCTAAGAATTTTAAGTGCAGAGGTGAGCCACATTAAAGATAAAAAGACCATGGAGTACTATTCAGCCATAAAAAAGAATGAAATAATGTCTTTTGCAGCCTCTTGGATGGAACTGAAAGCCATTATTGTAAGTGAAGTATCTCAGGAAGGGAAAAATAAATACTGCATGTTCTCACTTATAAGTGGGAGCTAAGCTCTGGGTATACATTGTCATACAGAGTGGTATAATTAACACTGGAGACCCAGATCGGGGTAAAGGATGAAAAATTACCTATTGGGTACAATGAATGCTATTCAGGCAAAGAGTACACTAAAGATCCAGATTTCACCACTAGACAATTCATCCATGTAACAAAAAAAAAAAAAAATTTACCCCCTGAATCTATTGAAATAATTTTTTTAAAGTATGAAAGAAAAAAAGAAAAGAAACAATAGCAAAACATAGACTTGTGACAAAGACAAAGGAATTGATAACTAAATGTTAAAAGCAAAATTAGATATTGTATGTGTTAAAAAAAAAAAAAATGTAAGAACAAATGCTGTATCAAAAATAAATGAGGCCGGGCACGGTGGCTCACGCCTGTAATCCTAGCACTCTGGGAGGCCGAGGCGGGTGGATCGCTCAAGGTCAGGCCTGAGCAAGAGTGAGACCCCGTCTCTACTAAAATAGAAAGAAATTATATGGACAACTAAAATATATATAGAAAAAATTAGCCGGGTATGGTGGCACATGCCTGTAGTCCCAGCTACTCGGGAGGATGAGGCAGTAGGATTGCTTGAGGCCAGGAGTTTGAGGTTGCTGTGAGCTAGGCTGACGCCAAGGCACTCACTCTAGCCAGGGCAACAAAGCGACACTCTGTCTCAAAAAAAAAAAAAAAACAAAAAAAAAACAAAAACAAATGAGCAGTCGTATGTAATCATTTCTAAGGTTAGCCACCAGGGGAAAAATCCAATGGATAATTCAGGAGATAACCTTTAAAAGTTGAAATCAACATAGTATTTTTAAAAAGAATTTCTCTAGAATAGAACATTAAAGTCTATTCTTTTTCTAAGCTCAAAGTGTTAATTGAACACCTTCTTAGAGAGAGAGAGAGAGAGAGAGAGATGTAAGGTAAGACACATCAATTTATTTGAAGCATGGCATTCAAAAGCATATTCATTCCTCGTTACTAATGACCCATCAAATAAAGATCACAAAAGTCTTATAGAAAGTATTTCCAATAATTATTGCAAAAATGGATTTGTTAATTAATTTTAATTTTAGAAGGATGATTTACATTTTAACTTTAGAGATATGCTCTTTGGGGTTCTTCTCATATTAAAAACAAAAAAACAACTTTCCAACAGTTAAAAGAAACATCCGTACAGGGACAATGCTAAAGTGCTCTATCAGCTCCAGAGAAGTACCCTGGCAATCTACCTCCATCTGTAATAACAAACAAATACGCTACTCTAAAACGTATTATATATTTCTTTGTGTTTCAATATAAGAGAGGAGGAGGGAATGTTTATTTCACTAAAAAGAAAGCTTATATTGAAAGCAATTATACTTCATCTGCCAGTTTAAATACGAGATTTCTGATTTTAACTTAATCTAATATAAAGGAAAGAAAGCAATTCTTAAGTGAAGCTTAGAGTTTATAGGGTACTTCCCCCCCCCCCATTTTTATGTTTTAGAGAATAGAGGACAAGGAGACAAAAGACAGCTAGGTTATTTTTGCTTCAGGATCAAGATATATTTTCAAAGTCAAGGATTAGAAGGTTTAACTTTGCACAAGTGTAGCTGTAAATTTCTTTATTTCTATCGTAGCCATTGGAAAAAAAAATTAAAAGGTCCCAATTACCAAGGAGAGTTTAAACACTAGTACAGAAGCTAGCAAGAAACAGTTGCCTGTCATGCAGACTTAGACTGAGCTGGAAAGGAAATGTCAAAGTAGTTTCAATGAAAAGAAATTGATTTATCATCATCTTTTGCTGAATATTTTATATAGCTTAATAGACCTCATATTTGAAGATGACAAAGCCCACTTTGAGTCTTTTCTTTGATAAGGGTATTTTTTGAGTAATACCTATTGTTTTAATTAAACAGAACTTGTGATATTATGTGTTTATAAGCAAATAATGACTTTGAGGGTAGTCCCACTAACCCAATCACCTGAAGGAAATTAGCATTCAGAGTTGTCAAGAAAGAAATAGTACAATTTAACAAGGCCTTAAGAAAATTACATTCAGATGAGTTATAAAATTTAAAGAAGAAAAGGTCAGTAGTTTTTTTTCATGCATGTAAATCAGTAATGATGACAGGACACCATACCTCTAAGTGGATTATGGTGTAATTTTTTTTTTCTTTTTTTTTTTAATGAACGGTTCTCACAAACTAAAAGACAGTGGGCCTTGGCCTTTAGTCATATTCCCATCTTTTTTCTGATGGCTTGCCCTTCTACACTTAAAAAGAGGTACTGCTTCTGGCACTTCCCTTATTCTTTATTCTTTGTGCCATTTACATTGTAAAATAAAAAATCTGGAGATTTTTTTTTCTGATCTTTATCAAACATCTTAGAGGTATGTTTTTGTTTACATACTCAACCCAAGATTAGTATAGAGATAGGCCTAGACTTTTGAAGAACTCTACTTTATATGAGGAAGCACATAAAATATTTGAGAAGAAGGAGTTCTGATTATATAATTGTGCCTCTGTATGGACTCTAAGACCTACAACAGTCCCTTGCCTAAAATCCAGCTGGAAACTGTAAATAAGATCTAAACACTGTGCTATTGAACACTGAGTTGAACAAGAATTTTCTAGTCAGTTAATGACATTAGATGTATGTGAGAATGTTGTGTCCCTCGGTGGTGATAAAAGTGAAAATTCAGCTCTGATACCTTATTGCTCACAAACACTTTTTCACCTTAATGAAGTATTTGGGTAGTTTTAAATCTTTACTAGTAACAAAAAATCAATATCTTGTTAGTAGAAAATAAAATACATATTGCATAGCTCACTGGCTTTCTCAGCCTCACATATATATAAATAGACTAATGGATATATGACATTTTATGACAAAATTAATATTTTTTATTGCAGTCCACCTTGGTAAGTAGTTCACATCTATTGCATGTAAGAAAAAAATGAGAAAGTATATAGTGATGTTTTAAATCAGTGCTTCTCCAACTTTAATGGGCATATAAATCACTGTGGATCTTGTTAAGAGGCAGACTGATTCAGTAGGTGTGGGTTAGGGCCTGCGATTCTGTATTTCTGCATTGACATTAGTGCTGCTGGTCTGTGGACCACACACAGAACCGTGAGGCTCTAAATGATAGCACTCAACTATAATCCTATGACCCAACAAAGGAGCTTTAATGTGTTGAAAAGCTAAATACAATTTTTCTATGATTGACTCCATTCAATTTCAATTATGTTTTTAATTATGATTAAAATTTCTAATTTCAGCTTGGCTGCCTATTTACTCAGTCATTTGGAGTAAGTAATTTGACTTAGGGGATCATTTGTAGTTCATGTTTTACCAGTTGAAGGAAATTTGAAATACAAAATAAATATAATCTTGATATCAATTGTTGCAGAAATATTGATGGAAACAACTACAATAAGAAGCTTTTCAAAATGTCAAGTATAATGCTACAGTCTGCTATTTTTTTAGAAAAAAAATCCTATTTGCTAGCTTTCAGCATGTAACATTTTGGCCAATTGTTGCTGATTTGTGTGCCCAGAATACATGAAAATGCCACTATATATTTTTAGTTATGATACTTTGAGTTCAGACTTTAACTGAAAATTCTCTACTATTTTGATTTATCCGTCATAACACACTTCCTCTTTTGATCTTACATGTAAGTCAATAGCACCCTTTGACATTTAAATTCTAATCACAGTATTAAAGGAATTTTATCTCAGTGCTTTGCTTCAGAGGGTTTTGATGCAGGTCACTGGTTTCCCAAGGAAGTAAAGTATAAGCAAGGACAAAGCTATTTAAACTCAATTGTCTCCTTTAGTGGAAATTATTGCATTATGTAGTTTATTAATAGTTAATATTAGCACTACATATTTAGCAAGAACATGTATAAGCATATGGTCATGAGTATTACCCTCCAGATTTTATATTAAAATTATGAATGTTTTGTATTTCAAATTATGGAACCAAATTTAGAAAAGAGATGAACAAAATGTTAGTTCAAGGTAATTTTGAAATATTCTTTTGTATATATTTCTATATCTTTGACACTGTATTTACTACATAATCAGTGAATTTCATTATCACATTGGATTTGTTCTAAAGAATGTTTTTAAGTTTTTCTAATTTTAGCCATACACATTCATAGTTTATCTTCCAAAATCTAGCAGCAATTAAGCTGCCAATGTAAAAAAATAGTAGACGTTAACTTGGATAGACAGGTGCAATTATAAAAGCTAACATAGAAAGGTGTGCTTTTCCTTTGTGAATGCCTATGCATTGCCCTAGAGATTCCTATTGTTCCAGAGAATTCTTACAAACCTGACACTCAAACAGGGGTAAGTGGCCTTTTGAAGGTTTCAACACAGCCCCACCAGTAAGGTTTCATCCATTGAATAAAAATTTCAATGTTACTAACACCCCAAATGGATGCCAAAGCCAACCAAAATAGAAATAGTCTCAGTAAAACAAGATAGCTCTTCACAATGATTATTTTAAGGCTAAAACACCAGATATAAATACATTTATTAAAATTACTTTCCCCGTTTTTATCTCAATTTCCCTCACCTCTCTCACAGAAAACAAAATAATGTTTTTACCCTGGTGCTTCAACTAAGCATGCTGCTAAGCATGGCAGGGAGGTCTTGTGAGCCCAGGTGAAAAGTGAGACTACACGGAAAGTAGGAAACTCTAGGATTTGAGGAGTGGCTGAGCCAGGGAGTAGCTCTGAGCAAACCTCAGTGATAACAGTCTTTTGCCTAGAGCCAGCCCCAATCACACAAATTTTTAGTTATTATAAAGTGCTTGTCTCTAGATTAAATATGACTCAAAGATTTATGAAAGGGAAAAGAAAAAGGTCACAATGTCCAATCACTCTTGACTCAAACTAAAATTGCTATACTAGGTATTTCCAAAGTATTTGCATAAATGTGGTCACATTTCATCTTCACAATCACTTTTTGAGGTATACTTTATAATCCCACTTGACTGATGAGAAAACAGAGGTTCAAGTCACTGTTATAAGGCCCACAGCTAGTAAGCAGCAAAGCCAGGAGTAGAATGCAGGCCTCTGACTGCAAATCCCCTACACCCCCATCTCACCCTCACTACCTCACACTCTGCAACTGTCGCAGGAGATCACATTGAAAACACATTCTATTTGAAAAGATCCCACAATGAGGAATCATCAGTAGGCTCTTCTTGTACTTAAAACATAGCAAATGTCATCCTGATCAAATCAAACTAAGACCAACTAACTCTGACAGTGGCAATGATCAATGTTTTGTAGGAATTTTTGCCTCTTATAATATAATCCCTAGAGTGAAGAATAAGCCCAGAACACCCCTGAATTGACACTGTTGGGAAGCTCTTTCCCAACTAGGCAAACTGTGTATTTCAGCAGCCTAGGCAAACTTCTATGAGAGCAAGACTGAACATTAATGGCAGGAATTCTCTTGCCTTCTATCCCATAGAAATAGCAGATGATTCTGTGCCACCCTTAGTCTGTGCCAAAACCTGAAGCTAAGAGATAAGAGGTTAGCCAGAAATCAGAAACATAAGGTTTGAATCCTGCAATCCAGTCACTACTATGGCCATAAGCTTAAATACCTAGACCTTGCAAGGTCCGGTTATTCAGCTGGGAGGATGTCACCGGAGATTAGCTACCTATTTATTTAATGGAAATTTTCCTTCTCTCAATTTTAAAGCATTTTTATACTAACTGGAGAATAGCTGCTTAAATCCTTTTATAAAACAAAGCAAAAGATTAATAGGTCAATTGGTAGTTAAATAAATATATGTACATATATGAATAATGTAATAATTCTCTTTTATATAATGAGCTTCATGTAGTTTAAAAATTTCTTAGGTACCTTTTTTATTTTACTTTTATGATTGAAAAAGTAATAAAAGAGTGAGAATACTCAATTTGGTGACTGTGTGGGTAAAGAAGCACTCTCAAATGTTGTCAGAGGTTTTATTTAATTTCCTGGGGCTGCCATAACAAATTGCCAAAAGCTAGGATGGCTTGAAACAACACAAGTCTATCCGCTGAAGTCTGGAGGACAAAAGTTCAAACTCAGGATGTCTGCGGGGCCATAAGCTCCCTGACGGATCTAGAAAATTTGTTCCAGGCCTTTCTCTTAGTTTCTGATGTTTCCAAAAACTAAGAAAATTATGGTTTACAGCTGCATAATTCCAATCTCTGCCTCCACTTTAACCCGTATTCTTCCTGTGTGTGAGTGTTCAAATTTTCGTCTTCTTTAAATTTTTTTTTAAGTTTTTATTTTTAAAATTATAAATTGGCAAATTATAGTTGTGTATACTTATGGGGTACAAAGTGATGTCATGATTTATACAAGGACATTAGTCATATTGGATTAGGCCACTCTAATGAGCTGATCTTAACTTGATTACATCTTCAAAGACCCTATTTCCAAATAAGGTCACATTCACAAGCACCAGGGGTTAGGATTTCAGCATAATTTTGGGAGACATAATTCAACCTCTAACAGAGGGAAACCTGGAAAACTATTATACGAGGTTTGAAGAGCCTTCTGAAATTACCTATCAGAATTTAAAATATATAGACATTTTGAGCAAGAATTGATCTTGCTAAGAATTTATCCTAAGAAAATAATAAATACATTTATGGAGATTTATAAATATAAAATATACCCTTCTTAGCATTGTTTATTAAGTAACTGAAAACAATCTAGCTATTTATCAGTAAATTATCATACACCTATACATTGGACCCTATGTAGTAGTTTTAAAAGATAAGGTAAATTTTTAAAAAGCAACAATGGGTATGAAATTAAATTCACATTGAAATATTTGTGTGCATGGATTTGCTCACTAAGAATTGTGAAAGAATATATATCAAACCATTAACAGAAGTATCTTTGAAGAGTTATCCAATTTTATATGTTATCTTAATTTCTTAAAACAATAATGTACTATCATAAAAAAGCAACTGATTGAGATAAATTTTAAAGATATACATGTAAAGTAAAAAATGTTGAATGATGCTGATTTACATTTATTTTTTAATAATGGAATTCTTGAAATAAATTGTGATTCTTTTTTAAACATTCTGTATATCAAGTTGAATTCTATATTATAGAGTTTATAGCATACTCTATTAATGAATTCAGTAGTATTAAATATAGAATAAAAGATTTCCAAAGGAAGATTACACAGCTGTTAGCCAGTTGTATTTTGGGATTTGTTTATTTCTTCATTCATTTATTTTGTCTGTTTTGTTCACTTACTGTTGTATCTCCAGTGCCTAGAAGTGCAATTGGAAAACACATATTCTTTTTGCTTAAGGAGTGAGTGAATGCAATTTCAACTAATTAGAAAAGGAAGGGAAAACAACTGACTTGCTTCCCCTGTGAATCACTAGTACCCAGAACGATGACTGACATGCAATCAACACTCACTATAAGTTGTTATTGAGCTTTAAGCCTCATTACTGATCAATGGTAACTAGTTCAAAAATAACCATAATAAATTGTCATCTAGAAATACTGAGACATCCTACAATCTTTGTGATTTCTTCTTTGTGAATCAAAGACTTTGTGATTCAAAGACTAAAAATTATGATTTATTAAGATAAAGTTGAGCACTGTTCAGAGATGAGCATGAATGCCTATTCACTTTTTTCCTGCCTGTAGAGTTTTTCTCTCAGGGGAACTATACTATCATAATTCTTAAGAAATATATAATGCATGTGTAGGGCATATGGATAGTCTCAACTAACTCAGTTATTAAATCTATGTGCCTTGTTATCTGATAGTACTATTTTCCATGCTTGCTCACAAGTTTCTCTCCCAATTTTGTTGAGCACTGCTGAAATTCCATAACCCTCTAACAATTTTGAATTAGTTTCTTAATAGTATTATGTATCAAATTAAAATAAATGCTTATTCATTTACAAATATATATAAGCCTATGCTGTCCCATAATTAGGACATATGTTTTGAGATTTTATTTAGTTTTTGTTTTGTCTTATAATAGTTCAGAGCCTATGATGCAGGTACATAATCCATCTTCAGTCTCTCACCTGATAATACTTTTAGGACATAGACCATTAGGAGTGAGCATATTAACTAAGGAAATTGGGAAAGAAAATCTATATTCCTTCAACAATAATTCCACTAAAAGGCCCCAAATACATATGTGTGATGGCTATGCAGATGTCCTGCTCAAATATTCCTTTAAGACAAACTGCTACAGCAACCGTAAGTGAATGACAGCCTCCAGCTTCCGCACCTTTGCATTTATCACTGTGTTCAGCAGGCCACACTTCTGCAAGGTTGCTCCCAGACAACTGAGCTTGGCAGGCTTGTTAGAACCAGATCATTCCTGTGCAAAATTCCTCCAATGGGAAATCTCTGCATTGTTGTCTGAGGCTCTTCCTATTCACTTATGACTTCTCTCTCTCCTTTCACAGGTTTCAGATTTGTATCTTGGTCTGAAAACTCTGCCTATTCTAACTTCCTACCTCTTTATCCTTCCCAGTCATATTTGCCAATAAATACATTGTACATCTAATCTAAACTTGTCCTTTGCTTCATGGAGGAGCAAGACAGACACAATATTTTATACATATTTTTATTATAAAATTAAAAAGTAATTAAAACAAATTTTTTTTTTTTTTGAGACAGAATCTGGATCTGTTGCCTGGGCTAGAGTGCCGTGGTGTCAGCCTAGCTCACAGCAACCTCAAACTCCTGGGCTCGAGCAATCCTCCTGCCTCAGCCTCCAGAGTACCTGGAGTACCTGGGACTACAGTTGCACAGAACCATATCCAGTTAATTTTTTCTATTTTCAGTAGAGATGGGATCTCACTCTTGCTCAGGCTAGTCTCTAACTCCTAAGCTCAAGCGATCCTCCCACCTCGGCCTCCCAGAGTGCTAGAATTACAGGCGTGAGCCACCATGCCCAGTTTAAAAGTAATTAATGTTCTACATAGTATAGATATACATTTGTAAATATACAATAATATGAGAAAATAAAATTTTTAAATAACAACTATGCCAACAGACGTGTCTTTGGATAGTATTATATTTTTTAGAGGGTGGTGGCAGCTACTTGAATTTAATTTTATCATCCTTTTGTTAATAGTCTCTAATATATTCAAAAAAAGTTTAGTTTTTTAAAAACTATCATATGCATAGAAATGTATTTGATAGAACAAAGACAAGAAAATTCAGCTTTCACTACAAGAGATCTGAAACATCTCTCTGGGTGATGTCTGTCTTCATGATGTTCATCTTTGAACTAAAAACAAAAATCAAAGCCTGAAGCATATTCATTGATTTGTAGCTGAGTCATTTATGGGGCAATAGAGAGCTACAAAAGATCACAGAAGGATATTCTGTCCAGCTATGTTCTTGTGGGTACATTTTGATAAAGGCAAAATATTGAATATAACACCAACAAGAAGATTAAAATTCTGCATGTCTCCTGATACATTTTCTAACATTGTTGATTTATTTTTTATTATTGCACTCTTAAAGAATTTATTTTAAATAGCTAATTAAACAAACAGAAACAATGCAGTTTAAAGAACTGTATATGCAACATTTAAAATTTAGTGTCAATGAGGATGGAGAAATTAATTAGTATGCAAAATATTTTTATAACACTTAACTTTGTCATATGATGGCAATTATAAATGATTGCTGTTTTACATTGCTGGCATATTAAAACAGCAGATTCAGTTGCACTGTCACTAGTTTTATTTTACATAATATTTGATATATTTTTACCAAACTTCATATTTCCTTTAATTTCAGTCATACTTGAGATAAGTACACTGTTCATAGAGATATTGCTACTCCCTCTAACATAATATTGCTATTTTACTAAAAGAGACAGACACAAAAGAAAATTTCTTAACAACCAATGACCAGTTAAGTGTAATACACAGTTGTAAGTAAAGTTCATAGGCATTTCATCTAATTATATGAGGGTAAGTAATGAAGTATACCTGCATTTTAGCAATAAATATAGCAAGTTCTTATTATTTTTAAAGACCTTTCTATATGTTTCATAGCAAAAAAGAATTACCACATAGGCTACAGTGAGGAAAAAAAAAAAGACCAATAAAGCTGAATGGAGATGTATTGTTTACTGAGCAAGCAAGTCAAGGCTACACTTCTCAAGAAAAGAGAAAATATTTCAGCTTATGTTATACTATTTAATACCAAGATCCTGATTCCAAATAAAAAGCCAAATCAGAAGAAAAGTAGTCTAATTTTAAAAATTTATAACATTGATGCCCATAAGGGACAGAATTCTATGAAAATCTATATTCTAACCTTTATTCATATGTAAAAATAAGGGGAAATTTATAATTATTATCAATATTAGCTGTTCACAGAATCTTAATGGTTTAAAATGAAGATAAGGCCGGGCGCGGTGGCTCACGCCTGTAATCCTAGCACTCTGGGAGGCCGAGGTGGGTGGATCGTTTGAGCTCAGGAGTTCGAGACCAGCCTGGGCAAGAGCGAGACCCCATCTCTACTAAAAATAGAAAGAAATTATATGGACAGCTAAAAACATATATAGAAAAAATTAGCCGGGCATGGTGGTGCATGCCTGTAGTCCCAGCTACTCGGGAGGCTGAGACAGGAGGATCCTTTGAGCTCAGGAGTTTGAGGTTGCTGTGAGCTAGGCTGACGCCACGGCACTCACTCTAGCCTGGGCAACAGAGTGAGACTCTGTCTCAAAAAATAAAATAAAATAAAATAAAATGAAGATAAAAGAACTGAATGTTTCTTTGCTTAGTTATAATAAAACCCTTTCTGTCTTTGAAATGTAAAGAAGCTATATATAATAAAATATCAGAAGTTTGTCTTAAAAATTCCACAAAATTTGTTTTATTTATAGAACCTCTTTTACTACTATCATCCCCACTACCTTTTTTTTTTAATTGGGAAGGGGCATAGTGTGTGCTGGAAAATATCTAGCATACAAAACAGTAAGATTCAATTCTACATAAATTTTTAAACAAACAAGTCTAAATAATTTTCTAAGAATTATTATTTTAATTATTAGCTTTTGAGATAAGGTCTCACTCTGTTGCCCAAGCTAGAGTGAGGTGGCATCATTATAGTTCACTGCAAACTCAAACTCCTGGGCTCCAGTGATCCTCCTGCCTCATCCTCCCAAGTAGCTTGGGCTACAGGGACACACCACTATTCCTGACTAAATTTTCTATTTTTTGTAGAGACAGGGTCTCACTTTTGCTCAGGCTAGTCTCTTGAATGCCTAGCCTCAAGCCTCAGCCTCCCAAAGTGTTAGGATTACAGGTGTGACACACCACACTCGGCCTCTAAGAATTATTATTGATTTAAAAATGTATACTGAAATTTACATGGTATACTTTTGGAGAGAGTGTAAGTTAGTACAGCAACTTTGGAAGACAATTTAGAATTATCTATTTAAATTTTAATTGTATCTGTATTTTCACCTAGTAATTATTTTTCATGTAGTTCCTTTTGATTACAATCCCTATCCTCCCAGCCCAATGACTCCAGTGACCTACTCCACTTACTTTTCAGCCCCCTGGTGATCTTCAGTCCACATCTTCACTGTCTGACACCTCCTCTCCATTCCCTCACTTCCTATCTAACTTCTATGATGTGGTATTATGATTATTTGCTTCTAAACACCCAGAACTCTTTTCCCTCTTATTCTCCACCATGGTCACAAATAACAGAGCAATTAAATTCATTAAACTCCACTATTTGCTGACTCACTGCCCTTCCCTGAGTAGCAAGAGGCTGCTAACTGGACTTACTTAACATTAATGGCCCAAAATCTCAAGTGGGCCATCAACCCAAACAGACAATGTTCTACATCCTATAACACCCACTTTCCCACTTTCCAAGAAAACAATTTCACTCCTATTTTCTTCCTAAACCTTCTAAATTCTACTCCCAACTCAACTCCATTCCTGCTGGTATACTTACTTTATATTTCACAAATAAAATGGAGGAAATCAAGCAACAACTACTCATCTGCCCAGCCCAAATTCACCAACCCACCTGCACCTTAGTTTCACACTCTGCCTTTTTTCTTTCATAATGTGAAAACCAAATCCCTGCTTCTATCTAAGACTAACTCCCTCTTGGTGTGCCTTCCTCGGATTTCAGTTTTGTAAATGTCTCCTCCACTCTTTCCTACATCATTAATTTTTCCCTCACTATTGGAATATTCATGTCAGTATACAAACATGCCTTAGTAATCCAAATTTAAAAAAAAAAATAACTTCCTTTTCCTCCATGCACCTCTTCAGGTTCTTTTCTATGATATCTTAAATTGAAACCCCATCAAAATAGTTAATTAAACTTGATGCCTCCATTTTCTCACCTCACATTCTCTCAATATGGCCCAGCTTAACTTTCATCCCCACCACTCCAAGATAATCTTATCTAGTTCACTAACAACTCCTTAGTGTCAAATCAGTATGATCAGTTCTCTAATCTTACCATACTTAACCAGTGTTAGTGGTTTGATTTGACACAATCGAACACTCAGCTCTGTCCTTCTGAAAACACTTTCTTCTCTAGGCATCACTGAAATCAGATTCTTTTTGTTTTCCTTCCACTTTAGTGCACACCTCTTCTCATTCACCTTTGTTTCTCTTTCTTATTTTTTTTTTTATTTTTAAGGTCATTCTTTAGCACCCCTCTTCTCTATCCCCATTGTGTCCCTGGATGATCTTACCCAGTCCTTTGGCTTTGAATATTATTTATGTGCTGTTGACTCACAAATTTACACTACAATTGTAACCTTTACCTGTATTTCAAACTCATGAAATATTAGCCACCTCAAAAATATCCACTCCCAAAATAATTCATTCCTTCATTTGACAAATATTGATTTAGTGCCTCTTATGTGCCAGATACTGTTAAATGCACAAAGAATATAGTAGTGAACTAAACAAAATATTTCCACATACCTTGTTTGTTTTCATCTTAAAGTGTTTTCACTTGCTTTTCCTTCTGCCTAGGATGCTTTTCTGATAAAACTTTGCATGGCTACCTATTTCTCATCATTTAGGAGTTATCGCACATATCATCTCTTCCCATAACCTTAGGTAAAGAACTCTCCCCACTCCTAATCACTTTCTATCCTTTTATCCTAATTTATTTCTTTCATTATTTGTCTCTTCTATTTACCAAATAGAAGGTAAACTCTATCTCATTCACCTCTGTATGGTGAACAGTACTTGACACACACAGTTTTAGTTGAACTTTAAGAAAACATGCAAACTGTGTATACTCTAAGACCATATTTCTAATGAAATATGCACAAGGGCACAGACCATTTAATAGAAATAAATGCATGGATGACTTCTTTTCCCAAATAATCAAAGCTAATATTTGGCCAGTTAATTAAAATGATTTGTTAAAGCATATATACTTCAAAATTTTATTTTAACATAAAATGTATGTGTAAATTTGTCCCTAAATATAATAATATAGAGCCAAGACCCTTTTTATGGGTTTGCTGATTGAAATTCCTCTCCTATTTTGTTTAAACCCAAAACATAATTAATTACTCAAGATTTCCAGCTTCAATTTTTTTTACATAAACAAGAATAAAAAGATACTTGCAAAGCAATCCAAGTACAGAATCTTCCTTTTAGATTCATCTTGCTTACACTTAAATAAAAAATATTTTAAATGGCTTGTCTTTATCAAGTTTTTCCATTACAATCATCTTAGTTTTCATAGAAACAATTTTACGTTGGCTCTTTTATTTCACTATTTTACATAATGTTTAATTGAATTATATAATTAGTAAGTACAAGAATAAATGGCCTTATATTTATGGAAGAATACTACTGACCTTTTTAAAGAATACCTAACCATGGGGTCAAGGTACAGGAACATGATAGAGCAGCATACGGGTAGCAAGTTTTCAGGCTTCTGTGAACATCAACCAGGACATTTCAACCAGTGGATAGAGAGATTTGGCAACTCTTATAAATCAATTAAGGGAAAACAGACTAAGGGAGCTTCTACTGATCTTTAAAGTGGTAATTGTCATTCTCTTTGCTTGATGTCTTAATGAATAGAAATTAAATTTTCTACAGTGTGTACCATCTATATAATAAAATTTAAATGATACTAAATGTTCAAAATAGGATGCTTTTAAAAGTAATATTTATATTTACCTTATTGTGATATTTCATTGTTTCAAATTTTAGTTAAAACAAAATTTAAGTAAGACTTTTAAAGCTAGAAAACTATGCATAATTTTTGTCAGTTAAATTGATGTACACCTGCCTTAGAAGCTAGAGAAGTTCATATTTTAAAGGTATTGCATTGTCTTTAATTTATCATTTATTCATGTCCCTTTTCCTTTTGATAAAGTAAAGGATTTGAAAAAAGGAATAAATATTTAAAGGCTGAGAATGTAGCCTGAGAAGTTGATTTTACAGACACCATTTAGCAAGAGTAATATTTTGCTTGAAAGCCAGAACCAGAATTCAAATTAACATTTCTTTTCCCAAGGCATTATTCCCAAGACCCAAGGCACATGTGGTGTAGAGGAGCCTCAGGTAGTTTTGGGATGACTACTGAGAAAAAAAGGAACTAAAAGATGCAGTAATTCTTTAGCTGACATTCAACACTACTTAAATTCTCTCAGTTTCAGGGTCACTTTTTCTAGGTGGCCAAACATGTTGCCTAGGTTTTGTCTATGAAGGGTTGTAAACATATGCCCATAGAAGTCTGAGATGTTTCCCCCATTTCCGAAACAAACAAAAACCTGAGCCATTATTGTGATGAGAAACAATATTTCAGCTTCCAACATTTGCTGACCCTCTTCCTTTAGGACTCACCATCATCTCAAATTCTTCATGTCTGCAATCAATGCCTTCTCCCTCCCAAGCCACCTGTTCCTCTAGCAGCCCCATTTCTGTTAAAAGCACTAGAATTCTGGCAGTCACCTAAGCTGGAATGGTCAAAAACCTCTTTTGTTTCCTTTCCTACCTTAAAAAGTTCTTCCGGTTCAATCATTCCTTTGAGCCCCTTCTGCTCTAAAACAGTCCTTATTACTGCAGGCTTGAGTTACAGCTTCCTGCCACGTGCTGGTGTTTGCCTGATGCACCTGCACAGGGCCACCAGATGAGCCTTCCTGGAAGCAGGGTGGAGCAGGTCAGAAGGGCCTGAACTTTACACTCAGCCTCTACCTTCCTAATTGAATGTCCTTGGACAACATACTAAACATATTTGAGCCTCAGTTCCATTATCTGTAAAGTGAGAAATAATGCTCACCTTACAAAATGTTCATAAGAATTAGAGTTACTGTAGGCAAGCATATCATTATATCACTACCCCAAATAGTGTAATGTTTAGCAGAGTGGTAAATATAAATATTACTTTTATTTCACTCTCCTATTCTAAAACCTTTAATGGCTTTCCATTATCTTCTTCTAAGTTGGCCTTCATGCTCTCATCTATTCTTATCAAAATGCTATTTTATGTTCAAATTTATATTCAAGGTCCAGTCCAAGCACTATCTCCTCCAAAACTCCTTTCCCAATTATAGAAAACTGTCAAATTTTTATAAGATTTACAGCAGGGATTCCCAGTACATGGTGATGCTGAAATAATATCAATAAAAATATTATTATAAATTTAGCTTTATTTTGAAAGAAACATTAAATTCTTTTTGTTGATTTTCTTGTTCTGAATAGAACCATTGAGTGACGTTTTTTTAATTTAAGTAGATGAAAGCCAACTCTGTACCACCTCTCTGGTGACCATGTATATTTGGTTTTACAGAGACCAAGACTGCTCTCTCCTCCATTCTTTAGTAGTACCAAGGGCTTGAAAGTTGCTGGGGAGGAAGTGGATATATTTTCAAAAGAGTTAAAGAAATTCCTAGGAGAAAAACAATCAAGACCTCAATCCAAAACACCTCTGAGAAACTGAGAATGCTCAGGTGCTGTCATGTGGGAGAACAGGATTTCCAGATGAAAGAGGTTAAGTCTGCACAAGATGTGAGCATCTTGGAGAAGGGCTAGGTCTGGAAACAGTCTGTGACTGAAGTGGTGTTCCTGACTCAGCCATTTTGGCACTATGAGCAGACAGGTGCCCATTTGTTGTGTAAACTAAAGAGCTAGATAACTAAAAGTCTAGGACAGTGGGAGTCCAGGCCAATTTGGGAGTACATTTGAGTCCTGGTTCCAGTGATGACTGACCATACAGGAAATGGAGAGAGAATTGGTAAACATAGTCTCCAACACCCAAGAAACAGAAGCATGGGTGGACAGCGGTGGCCATTTGACAGCTACATTTTCAGCAGAAATACCAAGATTCCAAGTCTGACAGTAACTCCAGGACTGTGGTAGCCCTTTTGGAAGTACTTTAAATCTAGTAGAAGCTATGAAATTCTCCAGCTTGAATACAGCACTTCTGTGTTAAGCATCCTACAATAAGGCCTATGGTTCCATCAACCAGCCTGATCAACCCCATCAAGTTTCTGAGAAGCTTGGACTTATCACAGGAAGGTATATTTTTAACCATGTCCAGTGAGGGAACTACAAAAGAAAAGACCTATTCTTCCTGTTAATTTGGGCATATAACATTCTCAAGCTGTGAATTTATGGGAAGTTGTAATTATATACCAAAATAAAAAGTAGCTAAACTGTCATCTAAACATACTGTTTTCTACATTCATTCCTTGTTACACGTCCACATTTGTTCCATTACTCAACTGTGTTTCACTTTTCTTACTAAATTGATAATTCTTCAGCTGCAGGCATCATATATTCTCTCTCTCTCTCTCTTAGCCTCCATGATCTAATACCATACATTGCATATAGTAGGTGTTTAATAAATATTTGGAGAATGAATGAATAGAAATTCATGGGAATTTTTGTGAAGGATTGATTTGGTACCATTTCAACATCTATGTCTGTTTAATAACCTTACTTTTCCCTTCTGGTTCAATTTGGTCACACGGTATTCTGAAGATTAATGAATAAAATATTTATGAGTTCTTTTAGAATGGCAAATGAAAGATCAACACAATATTTCCTCTCTGCATAAGAAAGCAAGAGAATTCCTAATATCCCTTAGGCAAATTCACCCTAAAACTCTTCATTTCATTTTGTCTGAAATGTTCTTTTGATTTATTAATGTGGATTTAAAGATTATTGGCCAAGCACTTCTTGGAAATTAGTTCACTGGGGTAGATCCTTGATCATCTCTTAGGCATTTACATCACAACACTGCATAAGCTACACCTTTTAAAAATTATCTTTCTAATGTTAATATAATTACTTAGATAACAGTGTCCTAAAAATTAACAATTTGATATTAAAACTAGCTATGATTCATGTTCATTATTTCACTTAATCTCATCCAGAGCATTAAAGTAAGCAACTATCTACTCTTAGACTAAAAAATAAATAAACTAGTATTTATATAGTTGCATTCTTATATGATTGTTGCATTTGTACAAACAGGGCATCAGAGTCTTTGATAATGATGAACTTTAAACAGAACTAGCACATTCATATTAAAGTGAGGAAATGGTATTTGCCTTGAAGTAAATGGATACCATTTCTGAAGGATCTACTATGTTCCAGATACTGTCTTCGAGTAGTATCAAAATTATGTATTCAATCTTAATGGTGACACTACCATGTGAGAATTACTATTTCCACTGAATAGATGAGGCAACTAAGGCTCAGAGATGTTTAATTGTTAACAAGTTTATAAAGGAAGTAATAAGCAGATCTTGTTTTCAATAGTCAGGTGATTCTTATTAAAAACTCTTGCTCTTTAAGACAGAAATAGAATAAATTTAACCGTCTTCTATGACAGGCATAAAAAAGCTAAGCAAAAATCCATCCTTTAATTCTGTGCCCAATAAGAAGCATCTTCTTAACCTAAAAAAGAAATAACCTGATGTTGAGAAAAAATAAATGGCACATACTACTTTCATAAACTTCTAACTAGTCTTAAATATCTGTTAAATAGGGATATATTATTCTAATAGCACATTTCAAATCCTGTGATTGGGCTCATTTTTTAAGAAGACTACTAGATTCAAGTTCTAAGCAGATTCTGTATGAAAGCTTCTTAGGGTTTCTAAGTTAATTAACCATCCAGCACACATTCACACACACACACCCACCCCAAGTATCTACTGCACTGTTTTTGCACCTAAGAGATAATAAATGATGCTGAAATAGTGAATCGATTAATTAAACTATAAACCCTGTGTCAAAATTTATGCTGTATTTATCAGTCACTGGGGCTTTAAGAGGAAGCAATAATATAACATAAAATACCAGGTAGATTTTCAAACTTTTATATGTTAATTCATTATCCCTTTTGACCTTTTGGACTGCCCCCTAAAATTTATTATCTCTATTTGACAAGTGAGGCTCGAAGAGGTTAAATAAATTGCCTAAAGTAACAGCATTAGAAAGATTTGGAAATGGGATTCAGATGCTGGCTTCTGACCTCTATTTATGAATTTAATTTGTATGAAAAAGAAATAAGAGGCTTTAGTAGACCAACTACCTACCACCTTGCCCAAAACTTGTATAAAATCCTATATATTAAAGATGAAAAAGAAGCACTAAATGTGACAGCATGTCTAAAGTAACATTTTTTGCTGGTTTCTAATTCATCATGCCCAATTTTTACCTTTAGATATTTAAGGATTCTTTTATATTTGCTTCTGACCATAGTTCAGGGGATCTTCCATTATGTATTATTTATTCAATGTATCTATATCTATAAAATGAGAATTATAACTGCCCCACCATGTCATGAGGAAACAAGGCATATAAACAGCAGTAGGATGTAGTAAGCCTTAAATACATTTCACAATTACGTTATTTTATAGTGGAGGTTGTCAAATAAAAATGATAACATTTACTGGGACCTAGAGTTTGTATAAAGTCATTGTTTAGTTTAATCTTTCTAAGGCCGATATACATACTTGGGTCCTTAAAATTCATATACTTTATACATGTGTATGCTCTAATTTCTAATAACAGAGCCAGATGATTCTTTAGATCAAATAGGAGAATTTCTGCATTAGTGGGATCCAGAAGTAGGTAATTTAAAAACAGAAAGGATGGAAACATCTACTGTAGTATGTATTTATATTAAAAAATCAGAGGTAGTATTGTTGTCCATCATATATAATATACATTCTTTTCTATGCCAAGTTCTTGATTTATTTATGAGATCTTTTAGTGTCTCTATTTTTAAGTAAAATTCTTCTGAAATTGAGCACAACAAAAAATGCTGCCTTGGGTTCATTATAAATCACAGTAGAGAATATTATTAATTTTTTACAGATATATGAGTCTAAAATTGATGCAAGCTACACTTAAGTATGTTACACATATTTATATAAATATCTTTATAGTTTATAGCTAATATTTAATAACAAAAATCTGCCAAAATCTTACACAGATGGTCCCCAACTTGAGATAGTTCCACTTATGATTTTTTGAATTTATGATGATGCAAAAGCAACACACATTCAGTAGAAATCATACATCAAGTACACATATGACCATCCTGTTTTTCACTTTCAGTACAGTAGTCAATAACTTAAATTAGAGATTGAATCCTTTATTAGAAAATAGGTTTTCTGTTAAATGATTTTGCCCAAATGTAGGCTAATTCAAGGGTCCTGAGTATGTCTAAGGTAAGCTAGGCTAAGCTATAACGTTCAGTAGGTTAGATGTATTAAATGCATTTTTGACGTATAATATTTTCAACATATGATGGGTTTATCAGGAGATGACACATCATAAAGTCAAGGAGCATCTGTGCATATTTGTATCTTAAGGCTATATATTATAAATGCTAATTATCTTATTAATATTGTGGCCAGAAACACTATCTTTCTAGTAGATGGATAAATATGAGTGGTATATTGCTTATACTTCACAACGGTGCCTGCTATGGTTTGAATGTATCCCCTCCAAAATTCATGTTGAAACTTAATCACCACTGCACCAATATTAAAAGGTGTGGCTTTTGAGAGATAATTAAATCCTTATTACCTCATAAAGACTCATGAATAAGATTAGCACCCTTATAAGAAGGCTTGAGATTAATAGGAGCATTCTCTTGCCCTTTGGTTCCTTCTGCCATGTGGTCATGTGAGGACACAGGATTTCTCACCTCCAGAGGATGCAACAAGGTGCCATCTTGAAAGAAGATAGCAGCCCTCACTAGACACCAATCCTGCCCATGCCTTGATCTTGGACTTCTCAGTCTCCAAAACTGTGAGAAATAAATTTCTGTTCTTTATAAATTACCCAGTCTCAGGTATTCTGTTATAGCAGCAGAAATGGGCTAAATACCTAAGAGTAATAAAAATAAATATTAAGAATTATATATTTATATGATTTACTTCCACCTTTTATATTATTTATATTTATGTAAAATTATATGTAAATGTAAGCACTTAAATAAATGTAAATTTTAAAGACTACAGTGGGGCCAAGATATTTTTTATCTGCCAGTAATTTTTAATGTTTTTTTTGGAGAAGCTAAAGCAAATTCCCCAAATTATAAATAAAATAGAATTAATCCAGGAAAACATATAGTTTTGATAACAATTATCACCAGTCTACTCCATCTCAGTCCATCCTAAATATAGGACTTTGTTCTCTGTATTTTACCCTGAATGTAAACAAGTAGCCAGAGAACATATTTTCTACATTTTAGAAATAGATTCACTCTTTTTTCCATGATGAGAATGTACTATAGTTGTAGCAATAGTTAATCTTTCTTAGCCAGAACTTCTTTGTGGTCTATTATGAATATTTGAACAATAAGACTTCTTGTTATTTGTGGCCTCAGTTCCACTTCTTACTTTCTCTCTCTCTCTTTATTTTTTAATACTTTCAACCAGTACTATATGCTGTCTTTAACTGTTTTGAATTCCTATATGTTAAATGTAGAACATTTATAACTATCTATTCCCTGTTTTCCAATCCATTCCTCTAATTTAGAACATTTAACATTATGTCAAACATTAGTTCCCACTCCAGTGATAGAATCCATTGTTTATTTTCTTGATCATGTTGTATTCCCTTTACATTGTGCCCCGTACTTGCTTTCTAAAGTTTGATGCCTTGTTACTTCTATAGTCTGCTTGACATTTTTGCTTTTCAAGATTACATTCATTCCTTTTACCAATTCTACCTTGATGCCCCAGTCAAAATGTGCAGTCCTAAATCTCAGAATGTTGCCAGTTCTCAGACTTTTCAATGTTGGACTTTGTTCTCTTTTCTGGGCATTGGCCATTACCTCTTCTGGGTGTCCTTGACATTGACTGACCCTTGAGGGGCCCTCCTTCCTGAACACTACAAATTTCTATCTAGGTAGACTTCCTTATACCATCTGTGATTGATTATATCCACATATAACTATGTAGCTGTTGAAGAGGTTCAGAGTATGCCACCCCAAAATATGCCACTTTGAGGGATCATTTATATATATTTTATATCTCTATATGTGTCTACCTTCCCACAGTTTGCCACTCCTAAAATCCTAAGCCTTATTTCCTTCATCTTGTCACTTTTAAAAAAACATACTGTACTTTGTTAAGATGCTGTATAAGCTCAAGTTTTAACTACCTCTTTGAGTTGCTCATATCTGAGTTCTCCAGTGTGTATGCATGCTGCCCACATTAATAAACTTCTGTTCATTTTTCTCTTGTTAGTCTGTCTTTTGTTAATCAAATTTACAAGGCTCCAGCCAATGAACCCAAGATGAGTAGAGGAAAAGATTTTTTCTTACCTAAACTCTTAAATATAAAATAAGAAGCTAGGAAAATTGTGAGCAGAAATATATTTATCTTTTAGAAGTTTGTATTTCATGATCTTATATCAATGCTTTGAAGATAAATTTTTCTCTTCAGGGTAGAAGGAGGAAAAAGTCTCTCGATTCAGTAATACTTTTTCCAAATGAAAACTTTAAAAAAATGATCTAAAAAAATAGCATGGCCCTAAAGATAATGCTTCACTGCAACTGCCATTTTTCATGTAAAGAACAATTACTTAAAATAGTAATTCCATCATTTTATCAACTTTAGATAAATGCTAATTATTTAATCTGCCAATGAGCAAAGGCAATTAAATAAAATGTCCTATGTTAATGAAAGAATTTGGAGGGTTTTTTGGTCATCTCAATTATTTGTATTCAGATTTAACTTACAGCTTATTTTATCATAGAAAATTAATAGGTATATAAAGTGAAGAAATATAGTGCCATTCTGTTATTGATGCTACATACTCATGTCATTTTACTGCTCATTAAATCAAGCATATATAAATGTAATGAATTTTGTGCTTATAACTTTATTACATACTCTGAAAAATATAAGAATTTCGGTGATATTTGATTATATTATGGGCCCCCAAATATTATTTCTGTGGGAACAAGAATAAAACTAGCAGTTATAATATTTATGTTAATAAATTTTGTGAAATGTTACACATTTTTCAACAAAATACTAAGTTGCTATGTAAAACCCCTGGTAAATATATGTTTCTTGCTATCACAAAAGAGCATGGAAAACACGGAATTTTGACAAGAATTTGCAGGAAGACAGAAAAAAGATCAAAGAAATGCCAAATTAAGAAGCAAGCAACATCAAATTTTCAACATAATTTTTCTACTAACAAAGATTGATATGTGATCAAAAAGATGCTCACTATCTTCTGATATGGGCAATTCCCTAAGTTCTCTGAGGAAATAGAGATACTGTCTTTCTCACCAAATCCTGAGTGCCTCTATCAAATCCTGAGTGCTATGTGAAACACACACACAAATTGATCAATGAAAACGTAATTAATTCATTATTTTGTTACTTTTTATACTTTCTTCAGGTGTTTTAGTGCAATAAAGCTAATTTAGTGAGATAAAGCTAATTTTTTCAAAATGCCTTTATCATTTAACAAAACAGTGAATTAGATTGATTTATTGTCTGGCAAAGCCTTATATTTATTTTCATTTCAATTGAATTGAAGAAAAATTGCTACAATTAAGACAAGCAAATAGCAGCAAGAGTGGGCTTGCCTTCCTAGCAGTAAATGAAAGCTTGCCTGGTCATACTTTATTTCTCTATGGTCCTATTTTCATTGACTTTTTTTTGGTTTTTAATTACATATTTATTTGGATATGATTCTTATGCCATAAAATGTCCCCTTTAAAAGTGTAAAATGCAGTGGGTTTCAAATATTCACTGTTATGCAGTGATCACCACTACTTAATTTTAGAACCCCAAAAGAAATGCTGTACCCACAAGCAGTAACTACCTATTCCTCTTCTCTCTCAGCCCTTGACAACCACTAATCTATTTTCTATCTCTATGGATTTACCTATTCTGGACCTTTCATATAAGTGGAATCATATAATATATAGTTTATGTGACAAGCTTCTTTTGCTTAGCACAGTGGTTCATCTATATTGTGGCATATATCAGTACTTCATTCCTTTTTATGGCTAAATAATATTCTATTATATGGATATACTACATTTTGTTTATCCATTCCTCAGATGATGGACATTTGGATTGTTTTCATTTCTTGGCCATTATGAATAATGTTGCCATGAACATTCACGCACAAGTTTTTGTATGGACATAATTTTTTTTTTTTTTTTTTTTTTTTTTTTTTGAGATAGAGTCTCACTTTGTCGCCCAGGCTAGAGTGAGTGCCGTGGCGTCAGCCTAGCTCACAGCAACCTCAAACTCCTGGGCTCAAGCGATCCTCCTGCCTCAGCCTCCCGAGTAGCTGGGACTACAGGCATGCGCCACCATGCCCGGCTAATTTATATATATATATATATATATACATGTATATATATATATATTTTTAGTTGTCCATATAATTTCTTTCTATTTTTAGTAGAGACGGGGTCTCGCTCTTGCTCAGGCTGGTCTCGAACTCCTGACCTTGAGCGATCCACCCGCCTCGGCCTCCCAGAGTGCTAGGATTACAGGCGTGAGCCACCGCGCCCGGCCCTGTATGGACATAATTTTCATCTCTCTTCATTATATACCTATAAGTGAAATTGCAATGTCACATGGTAACTCCGTATTTAACATTTGGAGGCATTGCCAAACTGTTTTCCAAAGTGGCAGCACTAGTTTATATTCCCACCAGTCGTGAATGAGGGTTCTAATTTCTCCAAATCTTCATCAATATGAATTATTGTCTTTTTAATTTTAGCCATCCTGGTGGGTGTGAATGGTATCTCTTTGTGGTTCTGACTTGCATTTTCCCAGTGATGAAGGATGTCAACATTTTTTGGGGTGTGTTTATTGCCTATTTGTATATCTTCTTGAGGGATCAAAAATTACCTATCAGTTACAATGCACACTATTTGGGTGACAGGTACACTAAAAGGCTTGACTTTACCACTATAGAATTTATCCATGTAACAAAAAAGACACTTGTACCTCCAAAATCTATTGAGAATAAAAAAGAATGAAATACTTAGGAATAAATTTAATAGAAGACATACAATGCTTATACACTGAAAACCATACAACATTGCTAAAATAAATTAGAAAAGACCTAAATAAGTAGAAATACATTCCATGTTCATGAATTGGAATAGTTAATATCATTAAGATATTAATACTCCCAAATTAATCTACAGCAGTGTAACCCTATCTAAATCCCAGATGGCTTTTGTTTTTTTTGGCAGAAATTGACAAGGTAGTCCTAAAATTTGTACAGTATTACAAGAGATCTATAATAACCAAAACAATTTTGAATAAGAAGAACGAATTTGGAGAACTCACACTTCTCCATTTAAAACCTTACTGCAAAGCTACAGTAATCAGGACAGTGTAGTATTGGCATAGACATATGAATTAATGAAATAGAATTTAAAATCCAGAATTAAACCCTCACATTTGTGGTCAAATTATTTTAATCAAGAGTGTGAAGACAATTCTTTGACTTTTCTAAAAGTAAATCTTTGTACAGTAACAAAACACTTGTGCTCCCTTAGTATATGAGCTAACTTTCTGCTGTAAGATGTACATACATGATGTTGATCTTTAAGATACTCAAGAAAAGAAAATTTCTGGACTACGGTCTGTTGTTATAAAGAAATAATTATTAGGAGGACTTTAGAATTTAAACACATAAAGATTCACCTCTCTTATACACATTTTCCCTTCCCTTGTAAAAGAATATGGGATCTACTCTTCTAACTCCCTACAATGTCATTATTTAATCAAGTGTTTCTAAGTTTTTATCTTTTTTAAGGTTTTTTTTCCTAACAAATAATTGAGACTAGCTTAATTGAATTTTCCAAATGATTAGACATCTTGATAACAAAGTGCAAGTAGGTAAATAAAATACTTTACGGAATATATTTGGTGAAATGAGAAGGCCTAGTGATTAGAACTCAGATATCATGTGATTAAAGTCAATTAACACAAATTTATTCAATCAGGCAGTCACTCCTTCATTATGAGCATCTTCTTTGCACCAGAAACTGAACTAGCTACAAGGGCTTCAAGGATGATAAAATCTAGTTTCCACCTCAAAAGAGCTTCCAGTCTATTGGGAAAGGGATGTGAAAATGAACAAAAAGCACCAGACTTAAATTTCAACATGGAGCTATACATAAAGTGCATAAATAAAGGACCACACATATAAAATATCTGGAGGACTCAGAGCAAATTCACAGAAAAGGTAACAGATGACCTGAAAATTAGAGCATGAGTAGAAATATGGCAAGCATTAAAATACAAGGAGGTGGTCCAAACAATGAAAAAATTCTGTGCTAGAATTGGGGATGAATGATGAGTAATGACACACTGAGGGTGAGATTGAATGGCGGGGATGGCTTGGTGGAACAGAGAGTAGGCAAATACAAGGCTGGACAAGTAGGCAGGAGCCACATCATGGAGGGCTTTGCAGGCTAGGCAAATGAGCTTAAAGTTCACCTAGCAAATGATGAGGAGCCATGAACAAAATTCTGAAAAGATCATACTAGAAAGGTGAATGTAAGTGAGAGCCATTAGGAGTAGAACTTCAGCACGGAGACTATTACAATAGCCAGGAGAAAGACAAGAACTAAGACATAGCTCTGGGAATGAAATAAAGAACATAGTTAAGAAGATATTGATATGGTAGAATTAACAGTGCTTGATTATTGAGGAGAAGGGAGATGGAGATAGCAGTTGGTATGCAGAGATTAAATTTCTAAAACAATAATCTCCCTATAGCAATCCAAATGATATAGCCAACCAATACAATTATTATTGATCTGTATAATAAATTATATTATAAAGGAATATGTGTGATAGTATATATCAGCACAAGAAAAATGGTATTCATAATTATTAAGCTACTGGATAGGTTATAGATACATTAGTATTAATATACATAGGCATATTGGAATCACTGGTAAGGATTTCTGGGATATAGTTAGAATTTTTAAAATTTGCCCTAAGGTGTTTGAACCCGATTTGATTTTCTTGAGTTGAGATTGCTGTAAACTCAGTAAACCAGTAATAAGTATAATCATTGTCAACCTCTGATTGACACTCTGGTTCACAAAGTGAATTTTCGCCCTGTAGTAACCATGCTAAATGAAGGCAGTTGATATCTGGGCAGAGGACTGGGGAAGGAGTTATTTGATTATGCAGTAAAGAGCAGTGATAATGCTCACTGAAAGGGACTTCCACACCTCCAGGAGCATGAAAAGATGCAAATACTTAATAAAGAATGCACAGTAGAGAAAGGGTTTTACGATAAGTGTTCATGTCTGGGAAGTTTAAAGTACTAGCTGGATGGCAGTGTGTGGGAAGGGAGGAAAGTGGTATCTCATGCATTAAAAACAAAACAGAACAAAACTCCTTAAGTGTAAAGGAAGAAAGTTGAGCTGCCTTTCCTTCTTCCACCTGAATTAAATCAGGCTTGTATACACTGAGTGAGTGGGTTCCTTGGTTGGGTTTATAACAGGTGAAAATGAAAATTTTACTAAGCTACTAACATTGATATCTTTAATATGATGACTCCAGACCATAGAAGAAGAAACCACAATTGCAGAAGTGTTCTTGTATTTAATACTCATTTAACTGATAAACAGTTATCCCAGGGATCATTTAAGATGCTAACTCAACTAGAAAAACTCATGAATCCAATTCACTGTTTCCTTTTATAGCTCAAACATAAAGAAAGGATGTGAAAGTCTAAGCACTATGATCTTACACAGTGGCAAATGACTATGATACTGATAATAGCAGGTCTTGCTCCAAGGACTAGGGACTTTGCTGACAATTCCATTTCTTTATGGGACCATGGGGGAAAAAAGAACAAGAGATATGTAAACACAGATATCATGAATTAACTGAAGGGAATGTTGCCAATACCAGAATGCCAGGCTATAATTCTTTTCTTTTCCAACTAGAATTTTCTTAATTTCATGACTCCATTCATGATGGAAATAGCTGATTGATTTATTTTCCTAAACATTTAATGACTTGTAAAAATGCTTACAATATAATGTAAGATGAAAAAGAAAAAGAATACTCACACAAGGCATATATATGCCAAGATTTTAATACAGAACTCATATTGATTTTATTTTTCTAATCATATACTATTTTATAATTAAGAATTAATGTTATATAATGAAACTATTTTATGTATAATCTTTATGTTAGTTATATATGGTATATAATGAAAATATTTTGAAATGTATTATCAATTTTCCAAAAGAGAAAGTATAAAAAAAATCAAATAATCAATCTGCATCTATTTAGGAAGAAATCTTTACTTTAATGACAAACCTCATGTCTAATTCCAAAATATTTTGTGTTCTATGTTGCATTTATAAACATAATAAAATAAGTAGCTGGTGCACATTTTTAAATAAGCAACATTATCAAAAAAGTGCTCATGCAAGTAAACATATCTTCAGCTCACTCATTTTAAAAATGTTGTCATATAAGTTTTCTAGTGACATCTTTACATTTTGCAGTAATGTAAAAAAATATATATATGTATATAAAGAGGTATATGCTAGAATAAAAATGGACTGATGATAAAGTTAGCCTATTTAATAAAATTTGTGGACATTGTATATAGACCATGGATTTTCTTCTAAAAAATTCAAAATCTTACCCACTCACATGAAATCACCTGCAAGTTCAAAAGAACAGAACTGAGGAGGAATGGTTTCATGGCTAGAAAGATAGAGCCCAAACCTGTATTTCTCCTAACACCTTGTCTCTTTTTCCATATTCTAGAGGTTAATTCTCTCCAAGAGCCTCTATTTCCCTGGACAAGAAATTTATACACTTTCCTTTGTATTTATCTGTCTTTCAAGAGTTTACATAAGTGGCCACAAGTTAGGGAGTACTTTCTTTCAGGGGATGACATGTAGAGTCATAAAAGGACTCATATAGAGATACAAAGTACCAAAGTAAAATTGGATAATTTTTTTTATGCTTTTTTTTTTTTTTTTTTTTTTTTGAGACAGAGTCTTGCTCTGTTGCCCTGGGTAGAGTGCAGTGGCATCATCATAGCTCAGGCAACCTCAAACTACTGGGCTCAAGCAATCCTCTTGCTTCCGCCTCCTGAGTAGCTGGGACTACAGGTGTGGGCCACCACACCGGGCTGATTTTTCTAATTTTAATAGATATGGGGTCTTGCTCTTGCTCAGTCTGGTCTTGAACTCCTGGCCTCAGTAATCCTCCTGCCTTAGCCTCCCAGAATGCTAGGATTACAGGAGTGAACTATGGCACTTGGCCCTATGATTTTGATCTATAAAGAGGCACCCTAATCCTTGGACTTATCAGTGGAAGTCTTAGAGTATAAAAGTGTTAAGACTATCGTGATATCTACTGACTTACTTTTCCTAAAACCATTTAATAATGGTATTGAACAATAAATAATAAGATATTCATCCTGAAATAAAAAATTGTAATAGGAACTAGAAAAAAATATGTAAAAATATATACATGGTTATAATGACAATTTAAAAGATAGCATACATTTTAATTTTAAATAACAACATTGTCTTGAGTTTCAAAAGTTTGATTCACCATCTCAAATTGGTAATAAAATATAGTATTTGTAATTTTTTTCTAGGTTGCATTTTATTTTAAATCTGGCTATATTTTGGAGGATAATATGTTTATTTTTAAGTTACTTAGGTATTTTCCTCCTAATAAAGATTTTTCAAATATATTTTAAGTTAAAACTAAACTACTAGAAGGAGTCTACTATCTCTCTATGTGCAAAGGAATAAAATTTCCTTCATATAACTTATTTTAAAAAATTAATGTGGATATAAGATATTTTCAAATTCTAATAGGTTATTTTTCTTGCTAAAAGAAAATAATTGTCTTTTTTTTCCATCAGAAAGTTCATGGAAATAGGCTATTTTTTCTTCATAGTCTCTATGAAGGCACTCAATTTTTATTTCTAAATATTCTTCTAAGGGAAAACAAATCAAATTTTTCCATTATCTTGCTACAACATCAAAAACAAACTCTGATGCCCCATTGAAGCAATTAGGTAAACAGTATAATCATAATAGAAAAAAATTTTCCACATATAAGCATAGAGGATGTTTACGTTTATAAAGTCTCCAGTTAGACTAATACTCCTTAAAAGCAGGTGGTAATGACCTGTGAAATGTAAATATTGCCCAAGCACTAAGCTATTTCCTAAACTGTAGTGATAATTTGGTTTGTAGAAAATAGATTTAATGAGAATGTATCAGGCATTTAAAATTTGTTTGGGATGGTATAGTATAAACCTACCTGGTCTTATAAGGTAGCCTCTAGCCATATTTGTCTACTGAGCAACTACAACTAAAATGTGACCAATCTGAATTACTTGTGGTGTCAAATACAAACCAACTCTTAAATACTTAGCAGAAAAAAGAATGCAAAATATCTCATTCATAATTTTTATATTGATTACCTATTTAAAGAATATTTTTTTTATTTAGTGGTTTAGATGAAACAAATTAATAACATTCATTTTTACCTGTATTTTGGGGGGTATGTTTTATAGACAACTATTAGAAAATTTAAAATAATGTATGTGACTTGAATTAGATTTTCATTGGCAGCATCGACATAAATAAATTGTTATATAAAAATGCACCCTTCTTTTACAGTAACACATTAATTCAGTTTCTAGGTATAAACTAGGACTTGAAAAAGACAAATGTGATTATTCATTAGTTTTGAGCCTTAAAGAATGAGTAAGATATGGAGAGATTTTTGTGTGATGTAAGTCATTCAAATAACACCAGATATCAAAAACCATCACGATGAAGAGTAATCATATGTTAGTAGGTAAGATCAGAAGGATAATTACTAAATGCCTTCTTTTCAGTCTCTCATTTCTCCTAAATATGGCACTAATTAACTTTAGAGAAATCCCTACGTTGTAGTACCCTAGTAATAGTTTTAATACTGTTTGAGGTAGTTGGATGAAAGTGTAAATTTGTCATATAAAATTGGTTTAGAAAATTGTTAGTAGAATTATTTGCATAGTAGATTTGATATACCTTTAATGTCAAACAATTAAACTGAAGTTGGACCCAGAGGATTTAATATTTATGCAATACTATTTAGAAACACAAAAACTGATCGTAAAGAGGGTGTTCATACCGTCATAAATCCATCCAGTAAACCTGAATCGGGTTTTGGAGGTGCCTGTAACCGTTCCATCGACCACTTTTCAATGATGGAAGAGACTTGGGTATTTTCTGTATTTAATATTCTGAACCCTGTCATATTGACACCGCTATATCGGTAGGGTTCCACATCAAGAGCGAAGAGGTCCTGAAAGACAAATTTCTTTGTGTTATTGTCAACAGAGTATATTCACAAGTATGTATTACTGAAATATTCACTCTTACTTCTCTTAGGTCTCTTAACATTGTTGTGTCTCAAGTGATCACTAATCACCAAGATTCAAATAGACTGTGCCCATGATTTGGCAATTCAAATATCCATGCCCTGAACATAAACATGGTCATATACATCATATTCTAAATCTAACAATGGAATAATATGCTCTTCTATAACTCACATTTTAAGATTTGCATTAGCTTTCTTCTCCATGTTAAGGATAGCTTCCCTTAAATTGTATGCATTAATATTGTATTTTAAACAAACAGGTATTTTTTTCTATGTCCTTCTTCTTTGACCAGTCATTGCCATTTTGGGGGTTTGTTTTGCCAGGTATTATTTTTTAAGAAGCAAGTCATAAAATACAGCTTTTAACTATTGAAACCTACAGAAAAGCTGAGGGGGAAAAAGTTAAGAACATTGGCATTTTTGGTTGCAGAAACCTTGCAGTTCCTTTTTCTCATGTCCTACCTGGCAACTTCACCATAATAAATACCTTATTTCTGCTGCCCTTTCTGATCTGTATATAGTAAGTGCTCTTGCTCTGCCCTTTGGTTTCCCCAGGAGATAAAAAGCCAAAGCTATCATGGGAGTTGGATGTCATCATGAAAACATGAAGCATGTGGGACTTTTGCTCTCTTTCTAGTTGGCATAGCTGACTCTCAGGTCTTATGGACAATATTGAGAATCAAGGCAAGATTGATACCATTGGTCCTATACCTAGCTTGCTTTAAACTCATACAGCTACACAAGCAAGATAATAGGAATAAAAATTAGTGGAAAGCAGCTGACATTGGCCTGTGCTGTGCTCTGTGCTATGAAAATCCCAAGGAATCTTTAGGTTTTGATTTTTCTATGTTTATAGTCTAGCCAAGGAGACAAGATATCCATGGGGTAAAGAAACAATGCAGAGCAATATATGCTAAGAAGTAAAAAAGTAGAAATAATAAGTACAATAGGAATCAGAAAGAAGGCAGATAACTTTCAATTTTTATAGTCAGAAAAAACTTCACAGAACAGATGGGATCTGAGCTGTGATGGGGCTTAGAACATGCTACCCCAAAATATGGTACCTTGGCATACTGAGTATGTTAAGCTGAAGGAAATTGAGAAAAATATAGACGTAGGAAGGTCTGACCTTCTCCCACCTTTTTCTCTTGAAGTGAGCCCTAAAATAATTCCCTGACCTGCCTCCATTGAAGAACCCTAATTCCAGAGGGTTCCTGCCCTATACCTGGAGGCCAAGAAGAATTGGAAGAAACTGGTCTTGCTAAGTTCCCCCCTGTTTATTGCCATTAGATCATACCCCCTTTCATCCAATCATATTTCTACATAAGTGTCCACTGTTTATCAAACAAAAGGATAAAGTTAGACAGATTTCCCTATTGCTTTGGGTCTTCATTTCTGAAGTGCTCTATGTCATATAAAATTTATATTAAATGTATATTGTTTCACTTGTTAATCTGTCTTTTGTTATAAGGGTCTCAGCCATGAACCTCAAGACAAGTGAGGAAAAGAAATCTTTTCTCACTTACGGTTGCCATTAAAGAATGACCAGGCTATTGATAGGCAAAAAAAGCATTCAAAATGTGAGTAAAGAAACAAAAATTAGAAAATATGAAACCTATTCAGGAGACTGATCTACACCAGTTTGGTTGTAAAAGAGAGTTCATAAAGGAGAATAGTAGCAAAAGAAAAATGGGAAAATTTAGTTAGAATCAAAGTGTAAAAGGCCTTCAATTATAGAATAATGAGGTTTATTTATCCTAACCTAGTTTTTTCATTTCTTTTTCTTTATTAAGAGATATTTTTGATTTCCCCTAAATCTTATGATTGTAGACGAGCTGAGTTGTAACAGTTGAAATGTAATTTGCTGAAGACAAGCTTCTTACTCTCTCTCCACGTGCCTATCACTAAGTTTCTAACAAGTTGCAAAAAGTGGGTTGGTAGGAAGTGATACAGCAATGTAGCAGAGTGAGCCTTGGTATTTATCAGTAAAATACAACAGATTTCATGAAGAATCTCCACTGGAGGAAGACTTATCATCACAGGATGCTATTGCAATCAATTAAATTTTAGTAATTTGATCTGGGGCCGGGCGCGGTGGCTCACGCCTGTAATCCTAGCTCTCTGGGAGGCCGAGGTGGGCGGATCGTTTGAGCTCAGGAGTTCGAGACCAGCCTGGGCAAGAGCGAGACCCCATCTCTACTAAAAAATAGAAAGAAATTATATGGACAGCTAAAAATATATATAGAAAAAATTAGCCGGGCATGGTGGTGCATGCCTGTAGTCCCAGCTACTCGGGGAGGCTGAGACAGGAGGATCGCTTGAGCCCAGGAGTTTGAGGTTGCTGTGAGCTAGGCTGACGCCATGGCACTCACTCTAGCCCGGGCAACAGAGTGAGACTCTGTCTCAAAAAAAAAAAAAAAAATTTGATCTGGTAGTTTTCAAGACTCTTAGAAGCAAGGAGACTAATTGAAAGACTTTTGAGTTAACAGAGAAAAAATTGGTTAGATTGGTCATTGTAGGAATGGACAAGATAGATACCAGAGACTCTATGGAGGAAAAATCAGTAGAATTTTTTTTTTGGTGATACAGGAGTTAGAGAAAATGGAAATTTTTAAGGAAATCAGAAGGGGGATGATTTAGAGTACAATACATTAAGGTTTAAATATTTTGAAATTATCTGAGTGCCACAATAATTAGAGTTGTTCTGTAGCATACATTCAGGAATATTGCATATGGACATTAAGACCTCATTTGAACAAAGGTGATAATTGAAACTCTAAATACAAGCCAGTTCTGATGGAAATAACTGAAGAGAAAATAAGAAAATAGGATGGAAGTCTAAACTTGGAGATACTCTTATATTTTGGGATGAGCAAGAAAAAATTCGTGAAAGAAACAGCTGTTTCACAGAAGAAGGAAAACCAGGATAATGTATTGATAAAGAAATAGAGCTAAGAGTAAATAAGTTTGTAAAAGATTATAGGCAGATTTTCATATAGAATAAGGAAAAATTGTGTGGTAGGTATGTGAAGACAAAATACAAAGGTAATACTCAATTTGCTAGTTACAAATTAAGCTATATTGACTTTTTAAAAGATGCAACTAAATATTGACAAAAACAGGATAGAAAAGTTAATCTACTGAAAGGCAGCTTCAATAAAACTGATTTTCAAAAAGTGAATAGAGCTAACAACAAAAGAATTTGTGCTTTTCTAAAACATTGATTTCTCAGCAAACTAATTTCAAAATCTATTATATTCTGAAAGTTCTCTAAAGCAATTTAAAAATAAGATATATACTATTTTGAATTGATATCTGAAATGATATTACTTTAAAATAATCAGCTTCCCACCAAGTTATTAGTTCTCTGTGATAATTTTTCTATGTTTTAAAAATAAAATAAGTATAACTACAAAGGTGTCATTCATTACATTACTTCTCACTCAAAAACTTATTTTTCATTTGAAAAAGTCATAATAATAAAACTTAGAGCATTATCTTTATGTTTTAATAAATTACTTACCAGAGTGGTAAAAATATAATGATAGTATTCTGTCATCATTCCCATAGCTAATGCCTAAGAAATAAAGAATAAAAATATTACTGAAGGTACACATTATATGAAATACATTATGTCAATAAGACAAGTGAGAACAAATTGGTAGGAGGTGATGAAGAATCAGCCTATGATATTCATGTTACATCAAAATTGGGTTAAGCTAAATCTTTTCCCAGCAGTTAAAGAAGATTAGTGGTAACGAAGGAATATCTGAACCAATTCTCTAGATAGAAAAACTATTAGCTGAATGTTTGCAATTGTAAAGCTTATGGCTTTACACATTAAAGAAGGCATTACATTTGACACAAAAGCTGAAATTAGTCCATCTTAGTTCATAATATTTGTAATGTCTTCATTACAAATACCCTAATGAAGAAAACCATTTTATTTTAATAAAAAATATTATTTAATTAGGAAAAAAGTACTGCAAGTACAATGCCAACAGACCTTTTTTGTTTTTAGTATTTTATAGACATTTCTTAGCATTAATGAAGGAAATATAAATCACCATTCTATTGAAAAAGTATACATAATTAAAAACTGTTTTCTGAATAAACAATAAACAGAACCATTAATGAACTCTTCCACAGTCCTTATCAATTTTAGACTATTTATCTTAAAATAAGGACTTCATCACTTCTAGTGATAAATGTCCGTGTTATTTTCTTCTCTGAAAATAGAAAATGCTTTTGAATTAACTGCTTATCAATAAATAGCAGTTGGCAATGATAATTGAAAGATGATTCCTTTTTGAGCTGACTGTAGGGCTTAGCAGTAAAATTATTCTCAGGTGCATCTAATAGTCTTTAACAAACCACTAACTACATAAACTAGTTTGCTGAGTAGCCGTCCCAGCTACATCCTATGTGTTCAATATACAAAAAAAGCATCATGCTCATAGGTCAGCATTACTCAAGTAGGTAGGATAAAATTTATAGTTCTACAACATGAGCTGTTAAATTAAAAAGGAAGAGAGATTTGTGAAAATGTTTGGAACATATAAAATGTATAAAAGAAGGGAGAAACATTGGTTAATGAAAGGCAACATCAAAGAATAGAGGAAGTAATTTTAAAAATTAGAGGAATTTAGGAAGTAGAGGAAGGAATTTTAGGAATCAAATTACCAAACAATCTTTCATGAACAGTTAATAAGTACATAAGCCAATAACATTTTGAGGAAGTTTTCATTTTAAGCAAAATAAGACAAAATTTCCCTTATTAAATATAAAAAATTTACAAGATTATCTCTGTAGAAAGCATTCATTGCTCCTGGTGAATATGTTTAGAAGGCTTCCTATCTCCAGAACCACTCAATGACAGCTCAGCATTATTTTTGTCATTTTTTTTTTAGGAATAGAGATAAAGATAATTGAAAGAAATAGTGATTCAGATGTATAACTATAAATAACACTTATATAATGCCCAGAATGTGATAGGTACCATTTTAAGCACATTGCATGTTTAAGCATTATAAAAACCCTATGAAGTAAGTCCTATTATTATGTTCAGTTTACAGATGAGGAAACTAGGACATAATAAAAATGAATAAATTGCCCAGCAATGTGAGACAGTGAATAAACATGAACTCCAGATCTCTAACTCTTGGAGTTTGGATTAGAATATAACCTATGCCATTTTTATTTTAGAATCTATACATACTAAAATGTTTGCCTTTTTCCACTGTGAGGATTTGAAAACCTGGATATCTCAGGTTGGTACATAAAACTGTGCATTAGTGGTAGGGGTGGGAGGGAGTTGAAGAGATGGTAGAGGAGAGGGTGGTTTGCTTCTGACATGTGTATTCTGCTCTGGCTACAGGTTTCTTCTTCATCAGCTTGAGAAGAAATCTATACGAGATAACTGGGGTCTGTTTGTGGCTTTCATTGACCTTCTCTCAGCCTTGAAAACAAGAATCACTTATGGACTATGATGTATATGATCTAGGAAAAGCTAAAAATAGAATAGAAGTTAGTTATTTTTGATTAAGTATCTACACTGTGACCTTACAAAAATGAACAACAGAAATACTCTCTTGAAAGATTAGTTAATAATTTCCAGTGGGATTAACAAAAATAGAACTTGCTCTGGACCTTCTTTTAATTATAGCATGTCTTGCTGCTACTTTTGAATGACTTCTATGCACACCTCAAACCATACTAAAGGGGAAAAAAAAACCTATCTTCTTAACGTACAAATAATATGAGTGTCCTCAATAGAAAATTGGTCGTGTTATATCATCTCTCCTAGAAAAAAAATACCAGGGATTCATTTTTATAAAATCAAAATATTATAAATCTCTAATATTAAACTGGCATAGTGTTTACAATGCTACATAACAAATTAACACATGTAGTTATCTAGGTGTATAATTTGCAACCAGTTTACCTTTCAGGGCATATCCAGCAATTATACTGCTCAAGGCAAAAAATGGGGGAAGGGCCCTGTATATATTTCTTCAATTATTATTTTATTTTATTAATACTTCTTGTTGCTATAGGAGTTTATTTGCATCTGTTTTTACATTTTTCCAGGCTAAAAGTTTTGTATTTTACACTCTCTGATCTAAAGTTTGAAGTTCTTGATTACTATTTTTTTTTCTGTAATAGAATATCCTTGTGAGTTTTACTTCAGAGCATCTTGGCTCTGCCCTAGGGTATTTTCTTTGGTAAATCTGGATGCAGGTGGAATCATCTGCTACTGAGGCATGCACGCCAATTAGTGTACTTTACTTGCCTCAGAGGAAATCTAGTCAGCCTGAACTCCACTCACTTTTAATGTTTTCAGGAAGGAAGGCATCAAATTCATTGTTGCTCAATATTAAAATCTCAGTTAGTTTAGATAAATAAGTTAAATAAACAAACAAACAAACAAATGAGGATAACCTGATTATCCATCCCTTTTTCTGGTTAATCCTGATATGCACTCTTGTATGAGGCCAGACTAGCTGAAAGCTCATGTATTTTTGCTCCTCAGCTCCTATACTGTATCTTGGGAGTTTCAACATGAGCCAATGTTGAGGAATCTCAGAAAAATTTTATACGACACAAAATAGATCCCTACTGTTGCCTTTATTAGAAGGAAGCTATTTGCTTTCTTCTTGAATTGGTTTCTAGAATAACTGGCAAAGTCAAATGTGAGACAAATGCTCTCTGGGACCAAATAGTTAAAATAAGTTAAAAATAATACCACCATATATGAGGTAAACCTGTGTTACATGACCTCAGAGCATGCATTCTGTATAATAATGTCACTCTGACTTCCTCTTTTTCTGTTTTTTATATATATATATATATATATATATATATATATAGTTATCTTAATTCAGTTTTATTTTGCAAACAGATTGTACATAAGAAAGCGAATACAAAATAATAGCTATATCCCATAGAAGGCAGAACGCAAATTCTATTATTAAAGGCAATGGGTATTCTCACCTTCCAAATAGCAAAATAAGTCAGAATTAGTTCCTTAGAAAACAGGTAACTGTTTATTTTCATACATGTTACAAGCCTAGAGAAAGAAAACCAAAGCTCTGTCACTGAAATAGTAGAGTGCTACTCACTCCAAGAGTAAAGGAAAGGTCTCCTTTCCCAGTCTGTGTATTCTTAATGCGATCAAGAATTGTGTGGGAATTATATTAAAAACAAATACTGACTCTAGATTTTAGTGGTTATTTTATTGCATCATTTTATTCAATACCAAAAGTTATAAACAAACAAAAACCCCTGCTATGTTTTATTACCCAAATATAAAAAAACTAGGGCAGTTTTCCAAATCCAGTTAAATATTTTATTGCTGAAACCAACATTTATATTGGAATATTGGACAAACATCTGCTTAATAAACTAATCATGTTATAACATGCATCTACTATTCGTAGTTATATTTAATCAGATATAATTGACATCTGAATCTACATAACTCTCCAGTAGAAATATTTTATCCTATATGTGATAGGTTTTGAAACAGTTGACTAGTCCTAAGCCACTCTGTTGCCATCCAAGTGTGCATAAAAGAGATTAAAAAACAAAATCCAAAGGTTTGAGTTCAAATCCAAGCTCTACTATTACATAGTAAGTGCATGGCTTTATACTGGTCATTTAACTAAATTCAGTTTCCTCAACTGTTATAAGATAAGGACTAATAACAATTTATGTTTTCCAGTTTACTGTTAGGTCTGAATAGTGTTGATATAATACTAAGGGGTTATATTGCTATAAATAATTTTGTTTGATTGATTTAGAAGCATCTTTTTAGGGAGGTAATGCTTTATTTTGGAATGAATACTTGTTAACGTCACTAGATTGCATTTGAATCTTTCTGTTATTTTCTTGCTACTTGACACTAGTTAAGTCACTCAATTATTCTAGGACTCAGTTTCTTTGTCTGTAAGATGGAGATAGAACCTATTTCTTTTGGTTGTGGTGATGATGAAATAAGATCAAATATGTTAGGTGCCTTGCAATAGATACCAAGTAAATGATAAGCCTGTTATAACTTTTTTCTGTTGGTTGATTGTAGTGGATGAACTGCTCAGTTGCTGACTCTTGGTTTCTTCCCTCATTTCAGTAAAAAACAGAAATAACTATATCATTGATCAGTAATCTCAATTACAAATACTACTGTAGTCACTTGAAAATAACCTCAAACTTCAAACAATTTGTTTTTAAGATCATAAATATTTATATTACTTTTCTTCTAAGACAATTAGTTAAAAGCAATTGTCAGACTTTCTGTTATCAAATTACATCATGGTGACCTCTCTAATTTTTTTAATTGAATGTATAACAATAACATTTTGATTTTAAAAACATACTTTAAGTGCAAGTTTATGAAGAAACTAAGAATTTAAGTACAGATTAAATAAAGATTACCTGTTTTAAAATGCCTGCTGCCATTTCATGGCTACAGTCAAAGATTACATGGAACTCCTTTCCTCTTTTCATTTCTTTTAGTAAGGGTTTTGCATCCTTTGTATCAGCAGGTAGTTGACGGATTTTAAGTCGAAGGTTGTACCTTGACGGAGCTTTGATGAGCTCTTGCAAACGAATGAGACCTTTAATTAAAAAAGAAAACAACACCACAAATATTAGAGATAAAACAAAGTGCGCCATAGAATCACAAAATACTCATTCCAATGCATGATTTCCTTGACCATGTATCATGGTGCAAACATTGAAATTCCTATTTTGACATAATTCCACATCCTTCATTATTTTTGTTAAAATAATCATTTCTCAAATTATTTAAGGTATTTTTAAAATTATGAAAAATACATATAACTAAAAGTTAATATAAAAATTTACATATATAAAAGTATATGAAGTAAAATAATCTCCCTCTACACTCCAATTTTACTCCCCCATGGGTTGTCACTATTAATGGCTTGAAACATTGTTCTTCCATAACACTTTCTGTACATTTACAATATAGTTTTGTTTTGTTTTGTATTTTACATTTACAGCTGTTTTGTGACAATGTCTTAGAGGTCCTTGTAAGTATGTGATTATTATTCTAGTTTGTCTTTAATGAACACTATGTTTTGTCATGCATATAATTTATGTTAACTATTTCTTATTATTAGAAACTCTGGTTACTTCTTTTTTGTCTTCATTTACAAGTAATGCTCTGGTGAATAATCTGTACATGTAATTTCATATATGCATAAGAATGAAATAACTTTTCTTAATAATATAGGCTTTAAATAGCCTGGATTATAATTAATTACTTAAGGAAATAAAACTAACTTTTTTAGTATTATTTTCTAAGTATAACATTAACGTCAGAAGTAAATATAACTGCAGACATTAATAAAGAAAGCATTCTTTTACAGAAGTAGCTTCTGATTATGTTTCAAAATATATCAAATTAATGTATTTTCAATAGGTCATAAAATTGTGATGTGTTTTAAATACCAGATACAAATTATTGAGTTTATTCCTTTATACAATCTTCAAGTAATTAAATTCATTTAAGAATTGATACAAAAGCCCCACTATATATAAAAGGTGTGAAAGGAAAAAAGGATCAGCAAATTCTATTGTAGCTTTCATCAAATTAAACAATTTCCTTTTCTCCTTCTATTCTTTCTTCTTGTTTATCTTTCTTTCTTTCCCATCTCATTTCTGTATTTCTCTCTATTTCAACCTCCCCTGAAAAACTACCTTCATCAATATTAGTATGACAAACAATAATAAAGCAAAATATTTATAAATAATCTAGAACATACATGCACACGCACTCTTTCTCTGTATATGTATGCATATGTACATGTTATTTAATTCTATTTGGAAACAGGAATAAAAATAAACCTTTTAGGACTAAAAATATATTGTATATTAAAATAACATGACATGCTGAGAATAAAAATATAATTCTACAAATTTTTAATTCAATTTTTAAATAAATAATATTCTTACATGTAATGTCATATGGCTAATTGTGACATAATAATAAAATTGACAATTTGATGAATTTTCAGTATTGTTACTCTCAACTAAGATACACAGTTTAAAAAAATATGTGAATTTATAAACAGAGTGAAGAGACAATATACAGAATGGGAGAAACTATTTGCAAACTATATATCTGACAGTAGTTGTAATAATATCCAGAATATATAAAGAACTCAAACAACTCAATAACAAAAAAAAAGAAATAACTCAATTAAAAAATGAACAAAAGATATTAATAGACATCTTTCAAAAGAAGACATACAAATGGCCAACAGGTATGTGAAAAAATTCTCAACATCACTAATCATCACGGAAATAAAAAGTAAAATCACAATGAGATATTACCTTACTCTGGTTAGAATGGCTATTATGAAAAAGAAAAAAGATAACAGTGTTGGTGAGGATTTGGAGAAAAGAGAACACTTATACTCTGTTAGTGTGATTGTAAATATGTATAGCTATTATGGAAAACATTATGAAAGTTCCTCAAATAATTAAAAATAGAACTACCATATGATCCAGCAACCCCACTGTGGGTATATAGCCAAAATAAATACAATCACAATATCAAAGAGATATCTGTACTCCCATGCTTATTGCAGCACTATTCATAATAGCTAAGATATGGAATCAACCTAAGTATCCAACAATGAATGAACAGATAAGGAAAGTGTGTGTCTGTGTGTGTGTGTGTGTAAATACATACATATACACCACATTAAAAAAGAATGAAATCCTGTCATTTGCAATGACATGAATGAACCTGGAGGACATTATATTAAGTGAAATAAGCCAGACACGGATATGTGGAATCTCACTCATATGTGGAATCTAAAAAAAGTTGATCTCATAAAAGTAGTGAACAGAGCAGTGGTTACCAGAAACTGGGGAGGGTGGGGGAAAGTGGGAGATGGAAAGAAGATGGTCACTGGGTACTAAGTTACAATTAGAAAGGAAGAATAAATGCTGATACCTTATTGCACCAAAGGATGACTGTAGTCAACAATAAGGTATGATACATCTCAAAATATAATAGCTAGAAGAGAGGATTTTGTGTGTTCCTACCACAAAGAAATAATAAATGTTTGAGGCGATAAATATGCTTATTATCTTGATTTGATCATAACACAATTTATACATGTATCAGAAGATTATTAATACATTGTACACCATAAATATGTAAAATTATGTATCAATTAAAAAATAAAAATAAAAAATATGTGAATTCACAAATATACTTAGTATGTTTTGCTTTAAAACACATTATCCCATAAAATTTACTTCATCGTAAGTTATTTCAGAATTTTGCCACTTAAAATTCTATAAATAAAAAATAAAATTCTACAAATAACAATTGCATAAATTGCACAATATAATACTATTGTCACATTTTGTTTTACAAATTTAAATATTTACTAACTATAGTAAAATAAATACTACATAATTAATTTATATTAAATTTATCCATTAAACATACTACAATCCATTCTAGGGAATTAACATGCATTTAATGAGTACAGTTGTTAACACTGAGCTGTACAAAAGTGAAAATAAATATTTGAACTTGTAACACCTATTTAAATATAGTAGTGTTTAAAGAGCTATGACATCGACCACACCATATATTGAAAGTTATACATTTCTTTGCATATGTGAGTCCTTTGCTACTAAATTAGAATAAATTCTAAAATGTAGTAATATTGCTTAACTAAGTTTTATAAACAAACCAGAGTATTCTTGCAGTAAGGCAGTGTTTCCTTAACTTTGGAAGGTATGACACTAATCTGTGGAGCTAGTTATAGTCTAAACAACTGATTAAAAATCTTCAGGGAATAGTACTTATGTATGTATGTTTTTAACAATCTTCCCAAGTGATTTTCTTGGTCATAAAAGAACGAAGACAATTTCCAAAGATAAGCCTGGTTTCAAGAAAGTGTTATATAACAGCTTGTCTTTGAACTACCTTGTCATAGCAGTCATACTGGATAGTAACTATATTATACTAACTAGTAGCACAAGACAATAAAATAATTCAAAGAATGATTCCTAACTTCATAAAGAAAAGTGAGTCATAAAACCATAAATAAAACTGACTATAGGAAAAAGTAAAAAAACAATATTCATTTACTCATGCATCTAACAAATATGTATTAAATTCTTACCATAGATCAAGCATTGTTCTAGACATTGAGTATACAATGAAAGACAAAAATAAACAATGTTCCTGCCCACACAACACTAAAAATATACAGGGAATAAAAGATCATTAAGCAAGCAATTACAAATAAAGAGTGTCAAATAGTATGATAGGAAATGGTAGGAAAATTGCAGGAAAGTACAGATTGTTGAAGATCATCTAACAGGATCATCTAACCAGAATGGGAGGATTCAGGGAAATTATCCCAAAGGAGATGACATTTAAGTTAATTCCAGAATAAAAAAGAAAGGGTAGAAGGAATAGATAGAAGAAATAACAGTTTTTATGTACTGGGATGGAGGTGAGGAAGCAGGGAAAAGGATCTTAAGAAATGAGGAAGAATTAGTGGCAAGTGCAATTGGAGAAGTGAGAATGGCGCTGCTTACGAAGCCCTTGTAAGTCATTTTAAAGAGTGGAGGTTTTGGCCGGGCGCGGTGGCTCACGCCTGTAATCCTAGCACTCTGGGAGGCCGAGGCGGGTGGATTGCTCAAGGTCAGGAGTTCGAGACCAGCCTGAGCGAGACCCCGTCTCTACTAAAAATAGAAAGACATTATATGGACAACTAAAAATCTATATAGAAAAAATTAGCCGGGCATAGTGGCGCATGCCTGTAGTCCCAGCTACTCGGGAGGCTGAGGCAGGAGGATCGCTTAAGCTGAGGAGTCTGAGGTTGCTGTGAGCTAAGCTGATGCCACGGCACTCACTCTAGCCTGGGCAACAAAGTGAGACTCTGTCTCAACAACAAAAAAAAAAAAAAGTGGAAGTTTTAATGTAAGAGCTGTAGAAAGTTCTCACTTGGAATCTTTATTATAAAAGAATCACTCAGATTATGGAGGACAGACCAGAAGAGCTAAAACTGCAAACAGAGAGAGTTGGACCCTAGTTGTAATAATGCAGGAAAGGTAAGATGTATATTCAGGGCAAGAGGGGTGGGGAGGGTAAGAAAAAAGTTGATGGCGTGGAAAGATATTTATAAGAAAGGATTGAGAGTACTTTGAGTCAGAAAAGTTTCTCAGATTTCTCAGTTGGGCAACTGGATTGAGAGAGTTCTTTAAGTGAGTGTGAGATCATGGAAGGATCACACCAATTGAGTCAAAATGAGACATGTAATCAGCTATGTCAAAGGTTGCTAACAGACAAAGAAATTTCAGTAAACACTTCTTAAAAAGTAGATTGCTGTGCCACCAGTGGGAGGGAGGTAAAATACAGACCCCCCTCCCAATCATCTTCATGTATTTCCATGATGTAGCTTAGTATATACCCTCATCATGTCTAATATCCTTTTATCAACCTCACTCTAACCTATTATTAGTAACAGATCCATGGGACACCATAGTTTCCATATCTATTAAATGAAAGTTTTGTCTAGATCAGCAGTTTTCAAAGTATGTTCTATAAACCTCTGTACCCTTTCAGGAGAGTCCCTGAGACCCAACTATTTTCACAATACTATTAAGAGGTTATTTGTTTTTTAACTTTCATTCTCTCACACATGTGCAATGGAGTGCTCTAGAGGGTACAAGACATGTGATATCACTACAGATTGAATAAAGAAGCAAATACTAAGATCCAGCTGTCCCCCATTAAACCAAATATTAAAGAGACTTATGATAATATAAAACAATGCTAGTCTTTCCACTAATTTTTTTGTTTTGGAACATATAGGTACTTTTCATAAAAAACATACTATTTACTATTTATGTGACCAGGTAATGGGTTTATTACTATTGTTAAATAATTACATATTTTTAAGTGTTCTAATTTTTATTGCTAATATGGTAAATATCAATAAATATAGCATATACTACAAATGTTTTAGAGATCCTCAATAATTATTAAGCGATACTAAAACCAAAATGTCTAAGAATTGTTAATTTAGATTATCCCTAAATATTTCCTAGGCTGAATTTCTGTCATTCTCATAAAATTCTTTATATAAATACAGACTGATCAAATACCAGCCTTAGCTGAATACAGAAAATAAACCTACTTTTGGCCTACTTACTTCACAGGATTTGAGGAGATTTAGTCTATCATACCATGGGTATTAGATTTGACATGCAGTTCAAAAATCTATAATCTGTAGCATTGTGAAAAGCATTATATTCCTCTTGGCTTTGATTGCTTCTTCTTTATGATAGGGTAAAACCATCTATGTATTAATGTGAAATATCAAAAAATAAACTGACAATATATTAGACTCTCAATAAGTGGTTTGTCATTGTTGGTATATTGGCTAACATGGGAAGAATATCATATATTTTTTAAACGTGCTGGTTACTGTATGTGTTCTTGGAAGATATTTTGACACTAATTTAGATAGAAAACATAACATCTAAATTTAAAAGAATATTTTAAGAGACTCATTACCAAACGAAAAGGAGCTATATACATAGACATTAGTTCAGCAGTTTTGAATTGAATAAGCCCAACTGATCCAAAAATAGAAATTTTCTGAAGGATAACATCCACAGATAGTATTTGTACAGTTCATCCTAAGTATAAATACTGCAAAATATTTTCAAGTCTCTTAAGAGCTCATGTGGATAGTCCATTGAGCCATCAGGTACAATAAATGTTTACTTATTCTCTTCACACATATACATCCCTGCTGGCATTAATGTAACAGATTTCAGTTTGCTAGCTTTCCTGGGGAATAATATTGAAGAGCGAAAAAGTAAAAAAAAAAGAATGGCTGCTAGTAGGAGCTGCCATCTCCTCCCTGAGAATTTGAGTGAAATATTGTCTTCATTCACTTATTCAACATATATTTTCTGCATGTCTACTATGTGCAAGACACTCTTTCATAGATAAATATGATGATTGGAATAATAATATTCATTCAGTCTTCAACTGCATAAGATACAATTTGACTTTGGCATTTTTAATACAAAAGTAGTTTCTATAATGCTTTTCACGTTGAATTTTTAAGTAAAAATGGTTCACCATTTCAATCAGACTGAAGAAATCTAGAGAGATGTTTGAATAATGAAAGTAGAATCAGATTTTTTAAATTCTATCACTTTCTGCAACAGGAGCTTAAGAGTCTCCTCTTGGCTTCTATGTCTCCATTGCCCTGTCCCATGATATTGTTTCTCATTTTTCCATATTTTCATTCTTGATTCTTTCCTTTTCTTATTCCCTGACATTTAGATACAAATCTCTCTCTGAATTCTATTATTTAGAAGAATAGAATCCCCTTTGGAAGAATGGGGGAGAGTTGACAAAGTAAAAGATGCATTCAAGACAGCCAAAGAATAGTTGTTTACCAGCTTATTTTATATGGGATACTTGATGGCTTCCCAGTACTTTAATTTATGGGGGTGAAGTTTTTATCCCAATAAAAAGGGGCTTAAGCAACAGCAATGCCTTTTAATTGGAATGTTAGCTATGCATGTCCCACAATGGATCTCTACCCATCTTTCTACCTTTCCCAGTGTCTTCCTTTTGCAATTTATCATGTTCTAAAAATATCAGTTTCAGAAAAGGTTACCTTAAATCCATCATACACAAGCAAATATGCATTCTTTGTAAAATTAGGTTTTTTTTTCTTTTTTAGGAAAAAAGTAAGTCTCTCAAAATAATTGATATTATTTACATGAGGTTCTGTCCTACAGTCCTTTAGTCAAAATGGAAAACTTAAAGGACACATCTATTCAGTAAATAAAGTAGCAAAATTTATTTTGTTGAAAATGTGGTTAATACAAATTTGCAAACAACGATTTTCAGAAATACTGTTTACTTTAACAAATTTGGTACCCAGTGAGGTTATTTAATGACAGAGTAGAATTATAACTCCTTAAAAAGCCTTTTAATTAAAATGCCCCCTTTTCCCCTAATGTAATTAGTTGATGTAATGATAGTAAAAAAGAAACAATCTGCACAGATGGGTTCCTGAAAATCTCAGAAAGAAGAGTACCACATTGCAATTATCCTCATTTCGGTAGCAGAGTAATGTTCTATTACCTCTAATTCCTCCATTGAGAGTACAGTGTTGTTATTATTATTTTACCTTTTTCTACTTTCACTTATTTTAGTAGTAGCTGAAATCAAGCTTTATCTTTTTCTTACAGGGACAGAGGTTTGAGCTGTTGTTTTCAGAGTTGCGATCAATTTAGCTTTTAAGGAGAATCCAGAAGGAGCCATTTATGCACACTCCAGCTGGCACTGTCTTCTAAAGAGATCAATCACACCACCTCTCCTGCAGGCCTGGCCTTCCCTAGCACCAGGAAGGGAGTCCCAAGTTTCCTCCCTTACCCAGGTATCCATTTCGGCAGCCATACAAACCAGTGATTTGCCACCTGGCTTAATCATCGGGACTATTTATCATTTCAGTCATTGTGGTCTTTGTGTAAGCTCAGACTCACTCCAAAACGCACTGTATAATAAGCTATACAAAAATGACTCATCTGCATTCAATGTTTGATCATCACCTTTTTTTCAGTTGAAAAGAAATAACAATTCATTGAGAGGCCAAAGTATGACATTTCAAAGAGTTATTTTTATTACAATGTTTTATGTGGGCTACAGAAGTGTTTTAAAGCAAACTAGTGTATGTACACCAATTATGGACTCTGTAATGTATAGTGATGCTGTTAAAATAGAGAAGGAAGCTAATTATAACAAGAAAATTAAAAACTGTTTTCACAGGAATGGGAGATCGGCATTGAAAAAAATTCATTCTCCCAATTTTTATCAGCCATCCTCTCCTTGGGGGTGAAGCACATTGGTACAGTACAGAGAACATGGAAAATAAAGAAAATTGGGGTTTAGAAAAATAAGGGAGAAGAGGAAGGGAAATGAAAGGAAACTTCCAAAGTGGTTTTTACCTTCTCAGAAGAGGAAAAGAAAGCTATTCAAAATAAAATTAGAGGGCTAATCTCCTTGAGACATCCTCAAATCCTAACTCTAATTTTCTAGAGAGCGATTGCTTTCTCTCTTTTTGAACTTTTCTTTATTTTTAAAGTATTATATAACTTAATAAATTCAAAACTCAGAATATGCAAAAACACTTTAGCTTGATATACTGGAAACCAAGTACCAAATGAATTTTAACTCACATGCCAGGCTCAATTGATTGTCATTGGCTACTTAGGACAGTAAGTTGAGAATGTTCTTGAGATCAGTTCTGTGCCTAGGGGCATCTTTCTATATGGGATTTGACCCCAGATGGTGGGATAGGCATGATAACACAATATAATGGCCATCCTTGTATTAAAATCTCATTTGTTATTGTTATTAAATCATATCCATAATATTATTTTACTGATAGCAAAGACTGTCCATGCTTCATAATGGAAAATATATAGTGCAGACCATGCTTTCTAGGCAGAATGTTCTCTTTGAAGCCAGGACACACATGGTAACACTGAACCATGATACATTCAAATAAGTAGGGTCCAAGGAGGAATTCTGATCTTGAAAACATTTAAAAAGTGTACAAGCTTATAGTCAGAAGCAAGTAATTGAAATTCTATTTTTTCTCTTCTCAAACACCCTTAAATACTGAAAACTCACTTTGAAAACATAACACATGTACATTTGCCATAATACATGTACTTAATGCGCGCGTGCACACACACACACACACACACACACACCTCTCTGCTTCTATTTCCTTGGGAAGTCTAATTTACCTCTACCCTGACTGCTTCCCAGAGGAAAATGTGGCCATGATGTTTTTGTTCCTTATACTTTGTTCCCATTTGTAAAGTCCCGTAACAGAAATGTTCACATCCCTGATCTAGCAAAGCAGAAGCCTCCTAGAAAGACCTAAGTGGGAAAGCCATTTAGGGGAAGACAATATCAGGATAACCTTAAGCAAATAAGTCATGGAGAAAGGCTGAAGCCATTGGTCAATCTTATATGTTGTATAACAATGCCCAGTTTCAGAATCATGTCTGTGTCAGGCAGAATTTGGGCTGAATCTCACCTCTTTTTTCCGGAATGACTATAGACAAAGGTATGTAAATTTTCTAAACTTTCATTTTCTTCCTTGTAAAAATTTGATAATAATTATTATTACCATATGGGAAAAATCAAATGAGCCAATGCATACAAATCATATAGCACTGTGGTTGGCACATATTAACCCTTTTTATTGGTTTCTGGAAGTTACTTTTCCCTTGGATTCCAGGGTTAGCTGGTATTTGTGTGCCTCAGTAGGTCCTGTTTGCTTTCAAAACCCTGAGTGTAGCCCTATGAGTGGACTCTTTATCCAAATCTCTTCATTAAAACCATCCAAGTGAATTCTACTTCCTGCTAGGACTCTAACTAATATTTTACCTCTATGCTGGTGCCTCTCAAATGTGTATCTCTTTCCAGATCACTTCCTAGAGTGCTAGACTCCTAAATCCACTTTTCTATTTGACATTTGTGTACTACAGAGTTAACCTTACCGAAAGAAAGCTCTGGCTTTTGCCATATCTAAGCCCTTGGAATGTCCTACCTGATAAGAACGTTTTTTGTTTATCTAGGCACCTTAGGCCACACAAGATAGTCTAACAATGTGATTTGTGGTGGAGGCTTTGGGCCATGTGGCTTCAGCTCTACCTCCAAAGGGGCTGGAGACTACAGGTCAGGCAAGTTGAGTGGTCATATCTATATGACCAAGCTCGAATAAAAACTTTGAATACCAAAGCTGGAGTGAGCTTCCCTGGTTGGTAATACTACATGTATATTGTCTCATATCATTTCCTGGAGAAATTAGTACTGTCCACAGACCGACTTGGAGAGGACAATTGGAATCTCTGAGAATTGACCTCTCCTGGACTCTGTCTTATGCACCTCTTTCCTTGGCTGATTTTAATCTGTATCCTTCTGCTGTTATAAATTGTAACAGTGAGTATAACAGCATTCAGTACACTTTATGAGTCATTCCAGCAAATTATCAAACTTGAGAGTGATCTCAGGACTGTTAAAATTGCAGTTGGTGTCAGAATAAGAGTAGTCTTAGGGGCCCCTGAACTTTACACTTAGTATTAGAAGTGAAGGTGGCCTTCAGGGCTCCTGAATAATGCTATATCTTTACTTTGATGTTTCATAGATACTGCAAACACAGTATTTCAAAACTAGCTCTTCATCTCTGCACCTTCCAAAGCTTCTCCTCCCTCAGTCACCCCCACCTAGAAAAATGGCAACTCTTATCTTTCCAGTTACTCAAGTTAAAATCATAGGTGTCATCTTTGATTGCTATCTTTCTGGCACACTCATATCTAGCATTTTAGTAAATCATATCAGATCTACCTTCAAAATATACCTAAAACATTGATTCTGCCAACCCAAAAAACAATAGTGATCTAGCACCTCTTGTATTATCCTGGATAGAACTAGAGCCCATTCTACTAAGTGAAGTATCACAAGAATGGAAAATGAGCACCACATATACTCACCATCAAATTGGTATTAATTGATCAACACTTATATGCAAATATAGTAGTAACATTCATCTGGTGTCGGGCAGGTGAGAGGGGAAAGGGAGGATGGGTATAGTCACACCTAATGGGTGCTGTATGCACCGTCTTGGGGATGGACACACTGGAAGCTCTGACTTGGGTGTGGCAAAGGCAGTATATGCAACCTAAACATTTATACCCCCATAATATGATGAAATTTTAAAAAACTACAATATATATGTATATATACCTAAAAAACAACCAACTCTTACCGCTTTTAACACATTGGACCAAGCTACCGTGATCTCTCAAGTGGGTAATTGAAAAAAGCCTTCTAACTAGTGTTGCCTTTATATATTTGTATATCCAACAGCTATTCATAACCTGTGGGGTTTATGTTTTAAATCCGGTGAATGTAGTGCTCTAGACATTTTAAAGACATTTTAAGGTAGGTGTGAATGAAGAATGTAGAAACATACACAAGAGGTTTTGATGCAAGACTGAATCTCATGAAAGAAGCTAGGTAGAACCATATTGAGAGGCTGTTGAAATATGGAGTCTTTAGATTTGACTCAATATACAAAGAATTCCAAAGGAAAGATACATTATAACAGTGGCTTGTGATTGTCTAGACCAACTGGAGACAGTCACTGTGGTTTCAGACAGCTGGTCTGTCCAAAGAAAACTGTACATTAAACAGTACAGAGAAAAAGATGCAGTTTTACTGAGTAGGGCCTCAGTGCTAAAACCAGAGGAGGTCTCAGGTTCAGGATGGGGGAAGCAGTAGAGATAATGGAGGTGAAGTGGACAGAGAGTTGCAGAACTCTTACCATGTGTTTAGGACTGGGTCCAATTGCAGGACTAGCTCCACACCACCCCCAAGGAGAATCTACCTGATCACAGTGGGGACTGAAGTGAGGTGTTATGTGGAGTATATATATGATTGCAGCAGATAAGTGTTAAGGAAGGCAGAAGCTGCCAGCCTGACTATTACTTCTAAGGTCAATACCAAAATATACTGTCCTCATTTCTTCTTTCTTTGATATGAGAAAAAGCAATTATGCCATTATTAAAAAGTAAACAATGCTCTTCACCATGCCAAGGCTAAAACCCTTTGGCTCCTAGAGCTTCAGGGTCTAAGCTCACTATGTGCTAAGGTCAATTTCCTATTCAGAATGCTTGAGCTTGTGAGATGCTAATATAATTAATGTTGCATTTTAATTCTTTTTCTTTGCTTATTGCTATTAAAATGTGCTTGCATCTCAAACATGAGAGAAATAAGCACATTAGTGACTTAAGTGCTCTATTCGCTGGGGACACCACAGTCATGGTCAGTGGCTTAGCCTGAGTCTGACTCAGCCCTAGATCTATCCTATCATCTAATCATTAATGAAAATGTAGCTGTGTTTTCCAGGACTCTCTCAGTAATGTGTGCAAACCCAATTCACACTACTCTCAGCACAAAAGCGACTCACTGTCTCCCATAACTGAAAATAAACTCAGGGCATGGTTGAAGCCAGAAATTCTTTCTTTGTTTCTCAGTTCTTGTTTTCTTTGTGTTGCCTTCATTACTCCTTAACTTTTTTACATTTGATGGTACAGACCAACAAAACCTCACACTCATAAAAAGAAACCTTCCTCAAAAGTTCTGTCCATATCCTAGAAAGACTCTGTCTGGCCCAGAGTGGGGTTATTTGGTGGAAGTAGGTGGGTTAAAGTTAGATGCCTACCCTTGTGGCATCAGTGTGTGATAGGGGAATAAAATGAGCCTCACCTGAATACCAGGAAGATTCCCTCAAAGGGATTCTGGGAAAGACAAATACATAAAGAAACACAACCCAGAAATGCATCACAGGAATGTTTTAGAAACTCTCTTCACAGGATGACTATAACTTTGGTTTGTAACCACGTTTGGTAATATTTTGATTCAATGGTTGTTTTTAGTCAAAGTCACTCTATTATTTTTCATCAGACTGGGACCCTTTTAAGAGTGAAAGCGACAGTAATTAGACAAAACGCTTAGCAATTAGACAAAGACAACAAATGTAATCCAAGAACGTCCTGGGAAAACTGGGAGTTCTGCACATTTCTCCCCCTACCTCACAGCACACATCATACTTCATCATACATACTTCATTGCCTTCTGCCCTGGCAATGCTACTGACCCACCCCCAGTGAGACCAACACACCTCATTGTTCAATTCTGATGGCCACCTTGCAGGTAGGTGCCTTTGTCTCCTGACAACCTGCTCAGATGTACACCTGTCCTTCTGTTGCTCTCAGTGGCCTCTCTGCTTGTGATAACTGAACTTCGGCTTTCCCGACAGTGGCTTTTAAGTAGCCTGCTGTCCTTTAATCCCCACTTGTGTCCAAGTCAGGGCAGTTATGAAGCAGCAAATAATCCTTCACAGCTCTTATTCTGGCTCTGTCCCAGGATGCTGCTGTTATTGGTTTTATACTGCCACTTAATACATCAAATATGATTTAAAGTTGACATTGATGAAAAAGCTTAAGATGCTTTATGTGGTTGGGCTCATGACTAACAAAAATTATTATAACTACTATATGCTGGTGAGAATGCCAAGTGGAATTTGACTCTTTAGGAACTCAGGTTTTAGTTTACCTTTTGCCTCCCCTAAAAATATCATTAACCCCAAACTCTTCAATAATTGTGTTCATTGAACATACTTCTTATCTTATGAATGATTAGAAGAGGTGACTATATCAAGAATACATGATAGCACATACTGTGTCCTTTGAATTAAGAATCCAGAAGTAAAATACAAAAATATAAACAGCAGATGTTTGCCACTTATGAGATTATAGAATAATGGTAAGACAGACATGCAAATCATTTTTATTTAATGAATTATGTGCAATAATGTGGGCATTTCCAAAGTGTAATAGAAGTGTTCGGGATAGAATGCCTAAGGATGGGTACCCATTTTAGCAGGCAGACAAGGATGGGTGGATATTGTAGTAATAGAAAATAGCATGTACAAAACACCATGATATGAGAGTATGAAAAGTTCAAAAAGCCTTGGGAGTTGCTTGGTTGATACTGCTGCAGAATCAAGTACAAGATGTGACATGGTAGGAAATGAGGCTGGACCAGTAGTTGGCGTAAACTACTTATGAAGGGCATCATGTTAGATTGTAATTTCTAAGTGAAGAAAATTCATTGTTGCAAGTATTTAAAAAACGACTCAGACTTAAGCAGAAAAATTCAGGTGGTTTCATAAAACCCAAGTGTGGGAATTCAGTCAGTCCTTGAAAACAGAAACAAGGGGAAACAAGGCTATTAAGATAGCACCATCTTTCACTTCTGTTCTTTGTGTGTCTGCTTCATTCTTTTCTTTCTAACTAGAGCAGCTTTCTCTGTTTCACAGTTCACACAGAAGACATGGCCATCCTTCAACTACCGAGTCCAGCAGCTGGCAGAGACCAATTAATCTCTCTTCATCCCAATTCCAAATTCCTGGAAAAGAGAATATAATTGGCCCAGCTATGTTAACTCTTTGTCTAATCAACTGTAGCCAGAAGCAAGGGCTTACCTTCAAGTGTGAACATCACTGCCTGGGCCCTATCTCTGAGGGCGAGTAAACTGGGGTGTTCTGTGAGTTGGGTATGTTTCCTCTGCCCACCACGGAATCACTGAAGAAATTAACAATAATTATATAAAAAATTTCCCTGTGAAAAGATCACTTTGGTGGTATATCTAAGAATGGATTTCTGGGTGGTAAACTAGGGTATTTGAAATAGTTCAAGATATTAATAGAAAGAAGGTCATCTTGCATTTTAGCTTCCATCAGCATAAGTGAGAGAATAGCAGGAGGAATTCTCTCCATACTCCCCCTCATCCTAGACTTGACTGATGGCCTACCACATATCTGTATGCATTCTTTATTATTTATTTCCCTGGAAATATAATTTCTTATAAAGAATTTAACTACATCTTTAACTGAGGCTATGTGTGTTGAATTTTTGAATCTTGATTTTAGCTCAAAAGACCTTTGGATTTTTCTGAAACATATGCCACATTGCTAACATAATAGACTCACGTTAATCAAGATCATCAGACTGACATACAACAATAGAAATCTAATCTATTAATTTATAATAAAAATATAAAAAACTGTCACAGGCAAAGCAATATTCGAATGGAATGGAATTCTCAAGCTATGTGAGAAACCATAGCACAATGTGAAGGTTGCTTAATACTTTGAAATCAGAACAAAGGGAATTGGCTCAATGAATGTAATAACCATAGATAACATTTATTGAAGACTTGTTTTTTATCCACAAGAACTCTCTGAAGAAGCAGTATTGTCAGCCTCAATTTCTCAGGTAAGATGAAAACATTGATATCTAGAATATTATTTTCTAAGTCCCATGGCTATTAAGTGGCAAAGCCAGATATAAATCCTGGAAGTCTTACTCTAAATCTAGTAAGCAATCTTTGCATACAGAGTACAAAATGGCTGGTCTTATTGCTAGTAAAAGCTAAGAATGTATTTCCCATTAATAATTTTGGACAAGTGTCTACCTTTGGTTTACTCTGTAAGACTCTGTTTTTAAGAAACGTAAATATCCGACTTATCTTCTTTCTGATGGACATATTCTTTCTTCTTTCTTTGGTTATGTTGGTACCTTTAGTCAGGATGTAGTAAAATCTTGCTTACCTTGGAGGCTTTCTGTGTTTCCATTGTAGCTTTGCAACATTTCATTCTTATTCATTATGTGATTTCAGTTTTGACTTGCAGAGGGCAATTTAATTTCCAGTTATTTCCAAAATACTTTAGGCCATAATGACAATGGCAACGAAGTTTGTGCTGCAGATTGACTTTTATTGACCCATAAGTTTGGACAGTGTAACTATCCTATTTGCTCTCTATTTGTTACACAAACATAACATCAAGCCTTGTATTTAAGCATAAATCTTACTTCATTTTTAAATATCTATTCCAAAATACTTTTAGAGTTTAAACTCTTTATTTTTTTATTGTTATTGTCTTGAATATTTTTGCTTATGCCTTTCTGATTGTCACTTACTATTTCCATCACTTTTTAAATCCTTACCACCCTTTCATAAATCAACCAACTTAATTTTTTAGTCTTAACAAGATGAGTGAGGGGTCCATCTCTACTAATCCCTTCTCAAACAATAAGCTGATGCATTGTATATTCTCTCTCATAACTGACATTAAGCAGTGTCCTTAATTGTCATTCTGTGTGGGACTTCTGAATACTGGGTTCAGTTAGCACCCCTTCCCATGCACACATGGATATTTATACACTGTTCTTTGCTCCTAGTTCTTATCAACATGATGCTATCTTTCCATCTCTCCTGCATCTCTACTACTTAATTGCATGTCTATAGCCCATTGTGATTCATCCTAAATTTTGAAAAGAAAGTAAACAATAAACTGTTCATTATTTGTCTTTATTATTATGCAATTCAGATGATTTTTGAGAATGATATTTGATAATATTTATGATGATTTGTTATGTGCAAGTGGGTTTTCCTCTTTGTGCAGGAAAATGATGCACAGAGATTTGAGCAAACTGAAAGTCACTTAAAACTAATAAGTGGCAGAAGTGGAATTTTATTCTTTGGTCAAGCTATATTTTTTTTTATGAGTAATACTTCTAAAGAGTAGGTGGTAAGAAGGACTGAATTAAATTGGACTGTTCTGTTTCTTTTGCCAAACTTGTCAAAGTATCTAGATAATAATTTCTCTTAAGAAGAATATTTAGCTATTTATATGATGGGTGGATTAAGTTTCTACAAAAAAATCCTACTCTACCAGAAATTCACATGGATTTTCTGGGCAGAAAACAAACTCTGCAATCCATGTACTGAAACCTAAAATACTCTTAGCAGATTTGCTGTTCAAAAATGTGTTTGAATCGTTTTGAACTGTTGAAGGAAACCTATAAACTTGAGACTTAGAGAAAGGAATGGGCATTAGATGAGTACGTTAAAATCAGAGGCACTCTGAAAATTGTTAACTTTTTTTAGTCACTGGGAATCAAGAACTAAGGGTGAAGATCTCTGATTTGTCAAAGTTCCTTAGCTATAGTTTTCATTGTATTCAGAGGTCAAAGTTAGTAATACTAGGACACTCAATCCCCACACATGTGTCATCTGCATTTCCAACTTTTTGATAAAATTTAAAACTGCATTAAAAACCGCTAAATTGTCAATGCGAGGAAAAGCTGAGAGTAGTGCATGCAAGGAGTAAAGAGTGGAAACTGAAAGATTTCAGAGCAGAAGGATAAGTATGCAAAATGGTTCAGAAGGCAGAAGTAATGGCAGAGCCAAGGTCTGGCACAGAGGCTAAAGTAGATCCATAACCCAGGCCTCGGCCATGAGGTATATGGACACCTTGGGTGGATGCGGCAGGAATGAAGTATAAGTTTGATAGAAAACTAGCTGAGATAGAAAACTAATGCAGTATTAAGACAGCCCCTCCTCCCAAATAGAAGCCAAAATCCAAATCATGAAATTTCTCATAATGCAAATACGACAAATACGGCTGGTGTTGGTATTGAATACCTCATAGGGTGGGGAGAAGAATAGGGAGAGAAAAGTCACATAGCAGCAGATGCTGTGCAATCTCAGTCTCCCAGCCATTCTGGCTCTAGAGATCCTAGGCCAGCTATCCAACTTGCGGAAAAGCTCCATTAGCTGGAGGGATACAAGCTGGACTCAAAGGGTAACAGAAAGAATTAATCTGGAGGTTAGGATCCCAGTCAAGTGAGTTGTAAGCAATCAGTTTCTAGTTCTAACAGAGGACTAGAAGGAAACAAGTAAAACAAAACAAACAAACAAACAAACATATACCAGGATGGATAACAGTTGTATCTTTACGTAGTTATGAGTACCAGGAGTTACTACTAGATACAATGACCTTAATTTTAGAGTAGCAGATGAACTCTAAGCCCCACTTATATGACTTTGGGCCTTATGTTAAGCTACCTGGCCTGGTGCTTACAAATTTTGACATTAGATATTTATTCAATTTTTGATCAATATTTATTAGGCAGTTACTATGAAATAGACTCTATCCTAGGTAGACAGAACACCATGGAAACCAAAATGATAGAGACTTCACAGTTTAATGGGGGAGATGGACAATAAACCATCAGTTGGGGTGCATTGTTACAAGTTATACCATGAGGGAAGTGCATAGGCAGGTAGAATTTTCCAGAAGAAGGATATTTAAGATAAAATTTTAAAAGACTCTGAATTAAATAGGCAAAGGGGAGGGGGTTAGGCTTGACTCTTGGAGGAGAAGAAAAGTATTTAAGCAGAGGGAAGTTAATGCACAAGGACACTGATAATGAGACAGTATGGTGACCTTGGGTAACTGCAAATAGTTCAGTTTGCCTGGCATTGAACAAGGAGGAAGTATGGTGCTGAGAGATTAGGTGGTGGGGGTATACTCTGGGATAGTAAGCCGAGGTCGTGCCACTAGATAGGCAAGAATGACAGCTTGGAAAGTCAGGACCAGGTAGCTAAGTAAGATAGGAATCTGAAGTATGTGTTTCCAGGTAAGACTTTGAAGGATAAGACAAATATGTTGTTCTGAGTGAGTAATTTGGTATAGAATAAATGAGAGCTGCCTGGGGAAAGGAGGTCTGACAGAGGCAATCCACTGCATAACCCGGATGTAGTGTCCTTCCATGGTTAAAGTCTACTGTCACTCTTTAAATATTTTTACAACCTTGGTGCAACTTTCAGCATCTCTTGAATTTTCTCAAAAGAAAACCTACAAGTATAGATTTTACTGAGAAGTTAATGGGAGAGTCAGGGGAAAAGGTTTACATCACAAGTCACAATGTGCTCCAAAAATCCCCAAGTCTCTTTTCTTGGTTATGTAACACCTACCCTTCCTCCCTTCATACATTGTCCAATTATCTCCCATTTTCCTATGTCAAACATAAACTCTATCTCAACTCCTCAATCTTAGGTACAAACTGACAAAGAAACCCTGGAGGTTACTTATCAAAGAAATCATACATTGAGTCTCTCTTTGGAGGAAACTGCTATGCTTCCTACTGTGAAAAATAACATTTCCTCACATTTCTAGAGTTGGTCACAATTCTTTCAGTCTGGCATCATCAAATCTTTCTTCTCTACTGATCTATTCCTAGAAGAATACAGACATACTGTAATTTATTTAATTTTAAATGAATTTTCTCTTGACACAAATTCCCTGTCATTTATCATCTAATTTTTCTGCTTTTCATTGCAAAAAATTTCTAAAAAGTGTTGTCCATATTTACAGTTCCCAAGTCCTTGCCTACAAACTTAGTACATTCAGGCTGCTATAAAAAAGTACTATAGAAGAGGTGGCTTATAAACAACAGAGATTTAATTCTCACAGTTCTGGAGAGCTGGAAGTTTGGAGTCGGGGAAACAGCATGGTCAGGTTCTAGTGAAGACTCTCTTTTGAGTCGTAGAGGACCACCTTCTTGTATCCTCACAAGGTGGAAGGAGGGCAAGCTAGCTCTCTGGCCTCTTCTGCTAGGGCACTAATTCCATTCATGAGGGCTCCACCCTCATGGCCTAATTACCTCCAAAAGGCTCCACCTCTAAATACCATCACATTGGGATAAGGGTTTCAACATAGGATTTTGTGGAAACACAAACATTCAGTCCATTGCAACTTGTATTCTCATTTAAGCTCACTCTAATCATGTTTTTGTCTCCATCACTCCACTGAAACTGCTTTTATCAAGATCATCAATGACCTCCAGAGTGTAAATACCATAATCAAGTTTCAGTCTTCATTTTGCTTGACATATCAGCATTACTCTCTTCCTCTTTGATATGAATTTTTCACTTGACTTCCAGGATACCCCACATTCTTGGTTTTCCCCTTATCTTGCAGACCATTTCTTCTCATCTCTCAGTCTTCTTTGTTTACACTCACTTTTGTGGCAATCTTATCCAGCTTCATATCTTTAAGATTACTTTTAAATGAATATTTCAGCCCAGACTCTTGTGGATCTCCAGACTCCTATACCCAACTGCCTACTCCACCATATCTCCACTTAGATGCTAGTAAGCACCCAAAACTTAATACATCCAAAGCTGTACTCTGCTCCCATCACAATCTTCTTAGTCAGTTGATAGAAATGCCATTGTTTAAGTTCTCAGGTAGGGTAGGTCCTTTGCCTGGAATGCTCTTCTCCTGTTTATCCACATGGCTTGCTCTCTCATACACCTTGACCGTCCTATTTAAGTTGTAACCCTCTCTTTTTATGATTCAGATTCCTCTTATACCACTCTGTTTCTTTTTTCTGTTATGCTCATCACCTTCTAACATACTCTATAATTTACATGTTTATGATGCTGAGTTCTTATTCTGTCTCCCTTCTCTAGAATATAAACTCCAGAAAGGCATTGATTTTGGTCTGATTTGTTTTTGGCTGTGTGGCAAGTGATTAAAGCATGTCTAGCACATGGTAGATGTTCAAATACATTTGTTGAATGAATGAATGAATAAATGAAATGATCTTTAATCCTGAGAAGCTTGCAGTTCATTTGGGGAAATAAATTATATGTTTCAAAAAGAATGTCTGCCAGAATCAGGCAAAATGTGCCAAGTGATAAGTGAGTAGAATAGACCCGAAGTGCTAAGGCATTGTTTTTTCTAAGGATTCAGAAGACAGAGCTCAATTTGAATAATTCATTCTGGGGGAAAATTGATCATAATCTAGGAAAGTGAAGATGAGAGTAAAACATTTTAGATGAGAGCAATTTAGGGCCTCAATGCCATTTCATTTCTGCATTTAAAAGAAAGCTATTTGTTGCCAAAGGGAAAAAAAAAAAAAAAAAAGACAAAAAGAGTTCATTCCAACTGGAAGTCTCTTTCTTCCTTGTCTGTGAAAGTGCAAAACAATGCTCCACTAATGGATCTTTTGGTTAATGCATGTGTGATGGCTGCTACTAGGTGCTGGAGGGGGGATGGGTAGTGGGATGTACAGAAGGCAAAAAGAAATTGGTCTGTAAGCCCCATTTCAAATCATACCTTTTTAAATCAGTTAACTGCAAAATAAAGGGAGGAGGGAATTAAAATCGTTACTCAGGAACAAAAGAAAAAATAAAAGTGGGCCAAGGGAAAAGCTTTTAGCAAATGTGAAAAAATAATGCTGGCACTGATGATGGGCCACTTAGGAGTGATTATTTCTAATGGCACAAAGAGGGATGGCAGGTGCTGGGAGGTGCAGGCGGGAGTCTCCTCAAACAGCCCCTGGGCTCACCAATTGTCACTTTCTCTTGGGGCTTAGGCTGACTTTCTGCTAATGTACCCCATGTCCTGCATCAGCTGTTTCTGGGCACCATGGATTATGAGTTGAAACAGCTCTTGGTACTTCTCTTTTTCCACTGCGTATTCTTTGACAGGAGCAGTTGGGAGCTAAACTGAAAAGGAGGTGGATAAATTTTATCTTTACCCCAAATATCCCTGCTTTTATCCTTCCACTCACATTGGTGACCCCTCTGGTGCTTCAGAAAGCAAGTGGACTGGATGCTTTTTCTCTCCTAGACAAACAGTGCAAGCTTTTTCCTCTCCTTCTAGCCAAACAGCGGAAGACATGTTTCTGGTCATTTAGACTGACGTCCTTACTAATCGATTTCTAATATGTTTTTTCTCTAGGGATTATTAGCATTTTAAACCTTTGCTCTTCAGCTGTGGCCTGAAAAATACTATCTGCTCTGGAAGATGAAGGAGAATGTAAGTGCCTAAATTCATTTTAAGAATGGGGTCCAGTCTGCTTTCAGGTTGTTTGGGTTCAAAGGAAACAGTCATTTGTCTGGACCTCCCAGGATGCCCTGTTCCAAAGAGCTTGTCAAGGAGCACTGACTCACTTTCAACTGCATGAAACTCATTCCTGGAAGATCTGGAGATGCCAAAAGGGCTCTTCTGGCCTCTATTGCTCTCATTTGCAGCCCTAATGTATAGTCTTGGCCCACACTGAGTACTGAATCCTACCCACTTTCACCCTTCCGTACTTCCTTTCTTCTTACAGCAGGGACTCCCCTCTCTCAGCCACACAGTATCAGCCATCAGTAATCCAGGACTAACACTCTGAATTTTTTTCTTATATTTGACTGGTACCTGGTTTGATTTCCCTGACTCTACCCTGAAGCACAGTAACCCTACTGAATATTTTTTAAACTCATTTTCCTGTTTGCTATAAGTCTTAAATCTCCAGGCTTATTATGGGGAGGGCATCAAGAGACACTTAGGAAAGAAATTCAGTTCTAATAATTTATGAGAATATAGGTGGAAACTTGAGCATGACCTGTACTTACATATGGACCGGGTCATCTGTGAGAGTCAGGGCTGACTATTAGTTAGTAAACATCTCTGTGATGGACTAGTTGTTGGTAACTGCCTGTGACAAAATGGGTTGTTAAACATTTTGAATAGTACTCAAACCCACTGTGATTTAGAGGCAGTTGTAGAATAGCAAAAATATGGACTTAGATTGAGCCAGACATGGGTACCAAGCACTTAAGTGACCTTGAGAAAATTGAGTAACTTCTTTACTTCTTCCATGTTCTCTGTGATTTCTCTATACTTCCTGAGAGAATTATGGTGACAGAAATAAAATATGTATCAAAGTTTCTAGAGCTGCTATTATGTCTCTTGTATGTTGTTTGCTTGTTTTTGTCCCAAGACCTAAACTACATTCTAGGAGGAGAGAGGAGAAAGCAGGGAAGGGAGCTTCTGGAAAGAGAATGACTCTGGCAATTATTCAGAATATTTAATCCCTTCAACAATTCTGTGACAATATAAATAATTTTAAAATAGAATTAGTATTATTTCAAACAGTAACTACATAAAATCATAGGTTGATAAGCAATATTTGGAGCTTTAAACTCAAGTTTTACTTAATCATGTAAATCTTTCTCTGCATTAAAGGCAATGAATAGCATGATGCGTGGCATCTTGGCTCATAACTTTAACAAATGAACTAAAAAATATTTTTAAAGGCAATTTTCATATCCATTTCCCAGAGAAAACATGACAACTCAGGAAAAATATTTTTACATAGGAGGTAATATGGCCCACAATGTGCAGTTTCTGATAATAAAATTAATAAAATACAAAAATATACCTTGGAGAATCTGGATGAATAGTTTATGTGGTCATTGGTCTAATTCAAATCTCAAATGAGTCTCTTATTTTTATATTCCCAGAACCTGGAACAGTGAAAGGCATTTAATAGGTGCCAACAAATATTTATGTGACCAATGAATCTGGTCACTGTTAGTCCAATCCTAATTGTATTGACCCTATTTATATTAGCTTCTAAGCTGCAGATAGACTTCTGAGCTATAACATGCCTAAAGTTGTAGCCTATCTTTATTGCAAGTCTGCAACATACTTATTTACCCAAAAACTTGATTAGGAATACACTTGAATAAACCAATGGTTCTCCATCAGAGGTGATGTTGCCACCAGGGGACAGACTTTTGGCAAAGTCTGGGGATGGCCGGTGCTACTCACGTCTAGTGGATAAAGGCCAGGGATGCTGCTAAACAACCTACAATAGACAGGTTAGGCCTCCACAACAAAATAATTATCTGGTCCCAATGTAAATAGTACCAAGGTTGAGAAACTTTGGCCTAAGCCATAGGTATTTGAGACTAGCACTAGCACCACACAGTGATATGTAATGCTGCCTTCTGCTTCCCATGCTGAACAATTTATGTTCTAGTTTATAAGATGTGTATTCTAGCCATTTAGGTACATTTTCCATGATCGAACTTTATTTTGCCTTCCCTTTTACAACATGGCAGAGCCTATTCATCTTCAGTCAAAAAAAAACCATGACTGAGTGAGTTGAATGAGGGACATTATGACATTATGCATCTTTTTTATGGCGACAGGATGCTGGTTCAGATATAATCTTTATACTTTCTAAAACTGGAAATACTATATATACCATTTACTCATCTCTGTTTATCTCCCATTTCTATTTGGCTATAATTTCTTATGTCTCATAAAATAAAAACTTTCCTTAAAGTGCACTTCTATAATCTTGGATAAAACTTTGGGTCCTCAAAAATGCACATAGTGCAAAAGTTGCAAAGATTATATCAAATGATGGTTTCTATTTAATGCTTTCCACATGCCTTAACATCTCTCTACCTGGAGTCAATTGTCTACATCAGAGTTCTGTGGTGCAGAGATGTGTGTAGAGAGCTGTGGACCTTGGCCTGTTGTTTAGCATCTGCTTAGTCCCTCTTCACCTGCCAGTACATACAGAGGCTTGTTTCTTTTTGTGCAACCCCTCAGTTTTTCCTTATTTGTTCTGTCATGAGGAAGTATAGAGTTATAGTGAAAAACATGATTGCTACATTCAACATTTTCGGTTTAAATCCTGATTCTGACACTTATTTTTCCTTGGAAAAGTTCCTTAATGTCTTTAAGACCCAGATTTCACATTTTTATATATAGGGACAACAAAACAGAGTTGTCATGAAAATAGAAAAATAAGGAATGCACACTAAGTGCTTAGACTGTAACTAGCATGCAGCAAGTTTTCAATAGCTGTTGTCATAATGATCATTATTGATGTTTATTTCTTATGCATTATATCTCTTTCCAGTTTCTCTTCTCTGTGTTAGTAGTAATGGGATAATTTCCTCTCCAAATGTCTCTATTGTTTTCTCCTTTCCGTCTATTCCTGTCTGAAGATAGAAGATTTTAAGATGACACTGAAAGAGACAGAAATGTAGCAGTTCTAAGCACTCTCTCTGGCAGGAATTTTAATTTATTCCATGAATAAAGAATCTCAAAAGTCATCCTCAATATTCTGCGGTGATATTTTTGTAAATTTTGAAATGTAAGGGCAGAATATTTACAGAAATGTTACAGTTGTAAAATAAAGCAATTTGATATGTTATTCTTACTGTTTTTTTTTTTCAATTGTATTCTGGTATAATTGAAGTAAAAAAATTTAAAGTATAAAATTTGATTAGTTTTGATATCATGATATCATCATCACAGTTACAATAACATATTTTATTTACTAAGTTTCCTTCTGCTCCTTTGTAATTAGGCTTAGTTTTCACTTTGTCAGAAGGGCAGCAGGTAAGAATGAACTAGATTTAGATCAACACAAGTAAATCGTGTACTGTCTCAACTAGAAATGCAGCATTATAATTAAGTCACCAAGAAGATAACAGAACCTTTTCTTTTAAAATCTAAGTAGGGAATGTAGTCATATTAGAATATGGATTATTAAACAAAAAAACTGTGCATATTTATTTATCAGTTCACTCAACAAATGTGTATTAAGCATCTATTACAAGCCATATCCTGTTCCCGGAGGTGAGGACACAGTTCTAAAGAAGACAAATCCCCTTCCCTTGTGGAACAGCTTACTGGGGAGAGCAGAGGCAAACTAAAAGCTTTATGTGAAGAGTAGGCAGTCCCAGTTCATATTTTAAGACAATATAAAAAGAAATGATAGAAATGGAAAATATTATCCAAAGTACTAGATGGTGATAGGATTTATCACAAAAATTTATAAATATTATTTACATGTAATGAGTTCAATAACAAAGTTAATTTTTTAATTATTTAACTGTAGTGTTAGCGAAGGGCAGAAATGATGCTGATATTCAAAATAAATATGCATTAATGCAACTTAAAAATATATTATCATCAAAATTCTTAGAAGGATGATAAAGACTAATTGAAAGCAAGGAAGTTCAGGATTTTTTTAGGTAACAGTGCCATAAAAAATCATCAACTTGTAAAATCAGATCTATAAAGGAAATTTTCCAACTACTCAAACAAGTTTATATCTTTTTAAAGAACAACATGACATACTTGTTTAAGGGAAATGGAGAATTATTACAATATGCTCCATTTGGTGAACAAAAATGGTTTATATCTTAAGGTTATCAGATATTTTTAAATTTCAATAAGCAAACCTTTGGAAAGACAAAGTAGCCCTTCTGGCCTATATTGTTTAGCTTACTATGTACCACTTATTTCACATACCTTGTAAGATTCAAGAGAACCATGTTATGTATTACATTTTCCCACTTAAGAGAGAAATTGATGATAGCCAGCTGACACGTTTGCCAACCTAAACCTATAAGTTCATAATTACAAGCCAGGTCATAACAAATCAGCCACTGACAGAAAAGCTACTCTCCTGAGAGAGATGTCAATGACATACATCTTTAGCCGAGTGAACATCTGTCACAATTAAGTTAAAAATTGACATGATGAATTAAACTTCTCTATAACTTTAAACATACTTTAAAAAGTAAATATCAAAATAGTTAATGGCTCATTTTGGTAAAATTATGGTTGATTTTAAGTTTTTCCCTCCTCCTTCTTTTTTGTTATCAAGGCCTTCTACAAGGCCTTGTTGTATCACACAGGATAGGCTAAGTTATGTTTCCATAAAAACAGCCCCCAAATCTCAGGGACTAAACAACACTCAAGTTTACTTCTTCTACTGCTTGTCTAACTTGGATCCACACGTTATATTTACTGTAGGACTTCCATCTGGAGACATGTTCTCATCATTATCATAGCATGCGGATGAAAATGTGACAAATTGATCACTTGCTTTTAAAACATTCACTGAGAAGGACTTAAGTACTTCTGCTCACATTTTATTAGCAAAAGAAAATCACATGGCCTTGCCTAGCTTAAAAGAGGGTGAGAAAATGCAATTCTGCTCTGTGCCTGAGAACAGAGCTAGATATATTGGTAAGTAGCACCAATAACTACAAAACTTAATAGATTTTTAATATTCTAATGCAACACCATGAAACCCAAACCAAGATTGTACCTAGAGTACCCTTGGAACCTATTTATGCCTCCAACCTGTCCAGTGATATTCAGTCAGCTCAAGTTCCAGGCTCAGCCCCTTCCACAGGATTGCTTGTGACTAACATTCCTTAGTCCTTATTTGGATATATGCTCCCATTTTCAGTCATTCCAGACCTTTCATGGTCTCTTTTGACTCACTTGTTATTCCTGGGCATCCCTCGCTGATGCCCTATGTTTCAACTACAGTAGATGTTTCATTATGCTACAAATTCACCATACCATATCACAGCTCTGTCCATTTTTACTTCTTATCTTACCTTCTCTTAACATTCCTTGAGATCTAATTTAAGTGACATTTCTATTTACTTTCTCTAACCAACTAGACCTCCTTGATCTCAACCTCCTGTTTGAACTATTACGTAACTCTCTTTTAGCACTTATGATACTATATTGTAATTTATTTGTAACAGTAGTTTTTAAGTACTTGGAGAATAGAAAACATTTTATTTATGTTTGCTTCTTCTCAAGCCAACAAAGTAATTGATAAGGTATTTGTTTATGTAATGAGTACATGAGATCAGTATATAATAAATTTATGAAGAAAAATATGATTTTCAAAATAATAATTTCTTTCAAACATGTCTTCAAATTAAATATGATTTTATAGGTATTAATGAGATATGACTTCCTTCCATGTATTGCTGATAACTAGTAAAAAAGTTAGCCCAAATTAAGGAAGAATTGTGGAATCTAACTGAAGCAATACATGTATTACTTTGGGATCTGAGATCAATAAAGAATCTATGTTAGTTGACTAGCTATTAAATAGGCTAATACATTGAAAAATATTTATCAATGCCAGGAGTCTCTGGGTGGAATCTTTGGGGTTTTCTAGGTAAAAGATCATACCATCATCAAGGAGTGATAGTTTGACGCCTTCTTTCCCCATTTGGATACCCTTAATTTCCTTCTCTTGCTTGATTGCTCTGTCTAGGACTTCCAACACTATGTTGAAGAAAAGTGGTGACAGTGGGGATCCTGTCTTGTTCCAGTTCTAGGTGGGAATGCTTTCAACTTTTCCTTATTCAGTATGATGTTGGATGTGGATTTGTCATATATGGCTTTTATAATTTTGAGATATATTCCATCTATGCCTATTTTACTAACAGTTTTTATCATAAACGAGTGCTGAATTTTGTCAAATGCTTTTTCTGAATTCATTGGGATGATCATGTTATCTTTGTTTTTGCTTCTGGTTATGTGGTGAATCATTTTTATGGATTTACATATGTAGAATCATCCTTATATCCCTGGGATAAAGCCCACTTGGTCATGGTGATTTATTTTTTTGATATGCTGCTAAATTTAGTTTGCTAGAGTTTTATTGAGCATTTTTATATCTATATTGTTAAGGGATATTGGTCTGTAGTTTTTGTTTTTGTTGTTGTTGTTGTGTTCTTTCCTGGTTTTAGTATCAAGGTGATAGTGGCTCCATAGAGTGAGTTGAGGAGGATTTCTTCCTTCTCAGTGTTGTGAAATAATTTCTGCAGTATGGGTACCAATTCTTCTTTGTAGGTCTGATAAAAACCATGTGGTCCAGGACTTTTTTTGTTGGAAGATTTTTTATACCTGCTTCAATTTTGTTGCTTATAATTGGTCTGTTCAGGAGTTCTATTTCTTCCTGATTGAGCCTTGGAAGGTTGAGCGTTTCCAAGAATTTGTTCATTTCCTCGATATTTCAAGTTCATGTACATAGAGATTTTCATAGTATCCACAGATATTTTGTATTTCTGTGGCATCAGTTGTAATAGCCCCCCTTTTTTTGGTTTCTGACCGAGCCAATTTGGGTCCTTTCTTTTCTATTCCTGGTTAATCTAGCAAGAAGTCTATCAATTTTGTTATATTTTCAAAGAACCAACTTTTTGTTTCATTAATTTTTCTGTTTTTTTATTTTCAATTTTATTTAGTTCTGCTCTGACCTTGGTTATTTCTTTTCTTCTGCTAGGTTTGGGTTTGGTTTGCTCTTCCTTTTCTAGTTCCTTGAGATAATTCATTAGATTATTGATTTGTGAACTCTCTGTATTTTTGATGTAGGCATTTAAGGTTATGAATTTTCCCCTTAGGATTACTTTTGCTGAATCCTACAGATTTGATAACTTGTGTACCATTTGTCATTTCATTTGAAGAATCTTTTGATTTCCACCTTAATTTCCTCTTTGACCCAATAATCATTTATTAGTAGGTTGTCTAATTTCCATGATCTTTGACAAAGTAGACAGCAATATACACGGGGGAAAACAACCACTATTCAATAAATGGGATTAGGATAATGACACGTAGAATATTGAAACAGGATCCATCTCTCCCACCACTCACAACAATTAATTCCAGATGGATAACAGACTTAAATCTAAGACATGGAACCATAAGAATTCTAGTAGAAAATGTTGAAAAAATTCTTCTAAATATTGGCCAATGCAAAGAATTATGAATAAGACCCCAACGTCAATCACAGCAACAACAAAAATAAATAAATGGGACTTAATTAAATTAAAAGGATTTTTCTCAGCCAAGGAAACAATCAACAGAACAAATAGACCATTTACAGAATGGGAGAAAATATTCACATGCTATACATCCAATAAAGGGCTAATAACTAGAATCTACAAAGAACTCAAGCAAACTAGCAAGAAAATATCAAAAAAACCCTTTAAAAAGTGGGCAAAAGATATGAACAGAAGCTTTTTAAAAGAAGATAGACTAATGGCCAATAAACATATGAAAAAATGCTCAACACCACTAATATTCAGAGAAATGCAAATCAAAACCCAAATGAGATATCACCTAACTCCAGTGAGAATGGCCTTTATCAAAAAGTCCCCAAACAATAGATGCTGGTGTGAATGTGGAGAGAATGGAACACTTACATACTGTTGGTGGGACTGCAAACTTGTGCAACCTCTGTGGAAAATAGTATGGAGATTCCTCAAAGAACTAAAAGTAGACCTACCATTGGATCCAGCATTCCCATTACTGAGGAAAAAAGTCATTTTATCAAAAAGACATGTGTACTTGAATGTTTATTGCAGCATAATTCTTAATCACCAAGATGTGAAATCAACCCAAGTGCCCATCAATTCATGAGTGGATTATTAAAATGTGGTATATGTATACCATGGAGTACTACTCAGCTATAACAAAATGAATTAATACCTTTTGCAGCAATCTGGATGGAACTGGAGACCACTCTTCTAGGTGAAGTATTTCAAGAGTAAAAATACAAACACCACAGGTACTCACTATTAAATTGGAATTAACCGATCAACATGCATGTGCCCAGATGAAGTAAAACTCAATGGAAATGATTCAGGTGGGAGCGACGATGAGCTGAATGGGTGAAATTATACCTAACAGGTACAACATACATTATCTGGGCAATGGGCATACTTATAGTTTTGACTCAAGTAGTACAAAAGCAATATATGTAACCAAAACATTTGTACTCCTGTAACATTCTGAAATTAAAAATAAATAAATAAATAGAAAAATAAATGTATTATTTACAAAGTATAATATAATTCAAATTTGCCTGGATTTTAGAAACCTAAATACATTACTCGAAGTGATCTAGAGATTTAATATAATTGTTATCAAAATCCCTATGCCATTTCTTATAGAAATAAAAAAAATTCATCTTAAAATTCATATGGAATCTCAGGAAATCTTGAATAGTCAAAACAATCTTAAAAAGAATAATAAAATTGTAACTCTCATAGTTCCTGATTTCAAAGCTTATTACAAAGCTATAATAATCAAAACAGTATGATACTGGCATAAAGATAGACACATAGATCAATAAAATAGAATAGAGATGTCAGAAACAAACCCTCACATATATGGCCAAATGATTTTCAACAATGGTGCCATGACCATTAAATGGGAAAAAGATAGTATTTTCAACAAACAGAGTTAGGAAAACTGGATATCTATATGCAAAGGAATAAGATTGGATCCTTAACATCCACCACAGATAAAAAATTCACTTAAAAAGATAAAAGACTTAAATGTAAGATCTTAAACTATAAAACTCTTAGAAAAAAAATATAAAGGAAAATGTTTATGACATTGGATTTGGCAACGATTTCTTAGATATGATAGCCAAGTACAGGCAAAAAAGGAAAAATAGATAAACTGAATTACAAAATTTAAAAATTTGCATCAAAGGACACAATCAACAGAGTGAAAAGACAATCTATGGAATGAGAGAAAATATTTGTAAATCGCTTATATGATAAGTGGTTAATATCCACAATATATAGATAACTTCTACAACTCAACAACAAAAAAGTCAAACAACTGTAATAAAAAAATTGGCAAAGGACTTGAATAGACATTTCTCCAAAGAAAATGCTCAAATCGTTAATAAGCAAATGAAATGACATCCAACATTATTAATAATTAGAAAAATGCAAATGAAAACCACAATGAGATAATATCGTGCAATCATAAAGATGGCTACTATCAAAAAAATAGCAAGTGCTGGTAAGGATATGAATAAATTGAAAACTGTGCATTGGTGGTGGGAATGTAAAATGGTACATCTACTATGGAAAACAGTATGATGATTCCTCAAAAAATTAAACATAGAAGTCCCACATGATTCAGCAATTCCATTTCTGGGTATATAGCCAAAAAAATTGAGAACAGGGCCTAAAATGATATTTGTACTCCCTTGTTCATAGCAGCCTTATTCACGATTGCCAAAAGATGAAAGCAACCTGAGTGTTTGACGTATGAATGGATAAACAATATGTGATACTTCCATACAAGGGAATATTATTCAGTCTTAAAAAGGAAAGATATTCTAACACATACTATAACATGGCAATATGGATGAACCTTTAGGACATTATTTTATTTTATTTTTAAAAAATTATTAATTACATTATTTCTTAAATTAATTTAATTTTTAAAATGAGTTTTATAGATTTATGGGGTGCATGTGCAGATTTGTTACATGGATATATTGCATAGTGTGGAAGTCTGGGCTTTGTGTGTAACTCTAACCTGATTGGTGTACGTAGTACCCATTAGGTAATTTCTCATCCCAAAGACATTATTTTAAGTGAAATAAGCAAGTGATAAAAAGACAAACACTATATGATTCAGTTTATATGAGGTATCTAAAGTAGTCAAATTCATAGAAACAGAAAGGAGAATGGTGGTTTCCAGGGACTAGGGAGAGGGAGAAATGGGGAATTGTTGTTTAATGGGTATAGAGTTTTAGTTTTGCAAAGTGAAAAAGTTCTGGAGATTGATTGCACAACTTGAATATATTTAACACCACTAAAATGTACATGTAAAAATGGTTAAGATGATAAATTTTGTTGTGTGTATTTTACCATAATTACAAATTTTTAAAAATCTGAGTACAATATTATGGTGTTATTATATATGTTTTAAGACAACTACAACTAAATTTGGCACAAGTGTTAAGTCTATCTCTACTCTAAACTGATGAGCAACAAAGTTACAAATAATGTCAGTTTTACAAAGTCTTTTGGGGCTTAGTCTATTCTCCTAAATAGTGAAGCAGTTACAAGAATAAATTAAATAGTACTGAGGAAAATGCATACACAAATTTGTAAACAATACCACAATATGTCACTGTGCATGTAAAATTTGCCCTGCATAATTTCGATTTATTCTACCCCACATACAAAAAAAGTAATTTTTAAGAATTATTGCTTAACCGCAGGGAAAAACTATTCTTTTTATATCTGGTTTGCCAATAGCCTCTGTGAATGCTCTTTGATCTTTGCTGCAGGCAAAAAGCACATGGAACCGTTTGCTTAATGTAAAAGCTAAGACCAGGGCAGTGTTTGAAAGCCCTTTAGATTTGTCTTCTTTTAAAAAACAAATACAAATATCTTTGCAGTGCTATTTCTTAATATAAAATAGCTGCTATTTTAAGAATAGACCTAAAACCATGTTTAAAGATTATGTTTCAAACATTCATCTAGTCCATTGGCTGAGTTTCTAATGGCATCTGATAGTATTTAAAAGACAAAAATTGCATCACTTGTAATTTTTGTTCTCTCGATATGCCAGTAAGATAGCTGTCTGACCTTTAGCCTTATTTTTGAAAAGGAAATTATAGCTTGTTATTTTTCATTGTGTAATTAATAGGGTAACTAACAAGTTAATGTTAAGATTTCAAGGGCTGACTTAATTTTCCTTCTTTAATGTCAACCCAATTATTTCAATTGGATAAAAAGTTCATTGTGAAAATGAAATGGGAGATTTTAAAAAATTGCTTAATTAACAAATCAGAATCATTATCTATGCAATTAGTACTTTTTGCAAAATTCATTAAAAATTAAATTACAAAGTAAAACTATTTATAAATTTTTATGAAATAGATATTATAATTTTATTTTAAATCTTATTAATTCACATTTGACAATTTTTACTGTATTTACAATAGATATTCTTCCTCCATATTAAAGCTAATTCAAAACTGTTTAAAATACTCTAAGGACAAGAATATTTAGCAGAATTAACACTACTCAGTGTGGAAGTTAGGACAACTGAAAAATGTGTTTTTAAGAAGTGAGTGATAATTTTGTCAATGTTAAATGACAAAAAAATTGAAAGTTTGCTTACAATTTTTAAATTTGTTTCTTATACAGAATGGTGCCTTTGTTTATTATATTGACAAGTTTGATTTAATGTCAATTATTTTTCAAAATGTGAAAATTTGTGTATTAGTCAGGATTGGACAGACAGTGGTTCTCAAGTGTGGCTGCTAAACTAGTGGCATCATGATTACCCAAGAACTTACAAGAAAAAAAAAAAATTACAGACTACAATCCACACCTACTAAATCAGAGACTGGGAGTAAGGCCAGCAAGCAGTGTTTTAACAAGCTTTCTTAATGTTTTTAATGCACACTCAAGTTTAAGAACCAATAGATGAGGTCCTGCCATAGGAAAAATCACCCTCCAAATCACAGTGATTTAACAGAACAAGATATTATCTCTCATTAACGCCAGGTCTGCTGCAGATCCAGACAATTCTTAGGGTAACTGTCTTCGATATTTTGGCTTAGTATTTTAGGATGCTTTGAACTTGCAGCATAATTTTTATGCCAAAGAATGAGTGAGCTGGAGAAGTAAGAGTGAGGCAATTAAATGATTCTGCCTGGAAGTGAGCAACACCACTTATTACATTTCAGCTGCTAAAACAATCCACTAAGCCACGCCTAAATTTGAGGATTAGGGAAATGCAACCCCCTGAAGTCTAGAAGTAGAAACAACCAGACATTGATAAACATGAACAATGCCTACCACAATTACCCATGTTTCCTGTTTGAAATTCAAGCCCCTATAACTCCAGAGTTACTGAATCAGGGATTGGCCTAGAAATCTTTAGTTTTAACAGTAGCCCAGGTAATCCCATTCCCTGTTATGAATTAACAGGGAATTTTATAATTGGGTTATAATTACATGCTATATAATAAACTTTGTTTTTTCAAGAGCAAGATTATTGGGTTTATAAAAATGCAAGTATGTATAAATAGTAAAATAATGCATTTAGTTATCTGAAACAATGCCTTTGATATGTGGGCAGGGAGAGGTATGTGTTAGGCTTTGTATTTGTCATTTGATTTTGTTAGTCAGGGTTCTGTTTATAACAGGATAGATTTACTATGCATTTAATGCATTCATGCAAAAAATTATTTCTTGGGTTCCTTTTTGAGTCACTGAAATGCTATCTGAGTGAACACTGACCTACCTCCAATTCGGAAGAATGCTAAAATACTGATGGACAATTAGCCTGTCTAGAATTTGAGTTTCAGTTACTTTTTACTTTCTCAACATTTTTGATCCTTAGATAATTTTACCTTCAAATATACCTTATATTTAAAATGAAGTAAACTTTTACACAATGTTGAGGAGTGAGAATTAAGTGTTAAGAAACAAAAAATTGTTTTAGAAAGACAGTTATGTTCAACATTATTAGTAATTAGGGTAATGATGTATCATGTCTACATACTCTTTGCACAGCACAAGGTCACAAAGACTTTCTAACCTGTGCTTTCTTCTAGAAGTTTTATAGTTTTAAGTCTTATATTTGGTTCTGTGTTTCATTTTGAGTTCATTTTTGGTTATTGATATTCAAGTGTTCTGGTCTCATATATTGAAAAGACTATCATTGCTCCACTGCATTGCCATCATGCTTTTGTCAAAAATGAAAAGAAAAAAAAAAAAGACATACTTTTGTTAACCTCATTTACCACTTAGGTTCTAATTTAATCCAGACAGGATCTGGATTTTTAAAAAAGTGTTTCTGATACAGAATTGATTATTTTTAATCAACTATCCAATAAATTATCTATTATATCTTGCAGAAATAGATTTATCTTAGAATTATTTCTCATCTTTATCTGAAATTTTATTGCAATTAAAAATGAATGCTGTCAATATTTTAGGGGCTGGTGTTATGGAACACAATCAATACTATGTAACTAATATAAAAATAAATCTTTATGTGGCCAAGCCTCTACACTGAGCTACTTTTAAAGAAATGACATTATTTTTGCCAAGGCAATAACGAAACATACACATATGTAGTCATATATCCACGTATATAAATATGTATATACATATAAAGCAAATGACAGATGTCACAAAAATCTCCTTCACTTTTTGAAGTTTCCCAAAACTCCTCCTCAAAACTAGAAATCACTCCTTTGCCTCAAAATTCTTAATCTCTTTCTCCCTTGGTTATTTTCTACCTCCTTGCTTTTATTCTGAAACATTTTTCCTTCAGATATTCCCATGATATATTTCCTCAGTTTATTCAGATCTTAGCTCAACTGTCACCTTCTAAGTAAGGTCTCTTCTGACAACCCTACTTATTATTGCAATATTCCCTCCTTTGTAGCCCCTAACACCTCTCCTGTTTTATTTCTCTCCACATTTGATACTATAGAATACAGATATATATTTTGTTATGGTTTATCACCCTTCATTAGAATATAAATTCCATAAGGCAAAGAATTTTTGTCTTTTGTTTACTCTTGTATCTCCAGTACCTAGAAGAGTGCTGACATATAGCAGATACTCAATAATTATTTTTATAGTAAAGGAATAAATAAACAAATGAAGAAATGAATAAATAGATGAATGAATTACAGCATATTTAGAGCTCCCATGCCAGGAAATCATCACCCTTGCTAAATTGGTTCTGTGAGGATGTTGAAAATAAGATTTACTATAGAAATGATGATGAACTAGTTTATCAACTAAAGTAACTATTGCATCATGCACGTAAAGAATAGAGTTATCAATTCACATAAGTAGGAGTCAGAGAAGTTTACTTCCCAAGACTAAGGTACATCTTAAAGGTCATAAATAGGTCATCAACTTTGAAGGGTCTATTAGGCACAGAGAATAGTTTGTGCACAGCAAAGATATTGAGATAGCAGAGCATAACTTATAAGGGAGAATTATAATTATTCAAGGAAAGCTGTAGCACAGTAATAATTCCAGAAGGAATACCATGGAAGTAAAATCAGAGAAGCATAAGAGTGCCAATGACGGGGGCTGCATGTGTCATGCTGAGGGATTAGAACTCATTCTTCCAAGAATTAGGGAAACACTGAACAGTTTTAGGCCTAAGAATGACATCATCAGACTGTTATTTCAAAAAGAACCATTTTGTCTACATCACATAGATGAGCTTAAATAGGGTAGCAGGCAGGACATGGTTCATACACAAAATGATAAGGATGTTAACTGAGACAGTAGAGATGGAGATGAGGAGTAAATCTGAGAAATGTGAGATAAAAATGAGAAATATTAGTGATCCAATGGACATGGGGGATGAGAGAGAGACAAGAATATAGAAAGATCACTAGAGATGTAGCTGCGGCAACCCAATAAAGAAGGAAATTCAGGAGAAAAAGCAAGTTTGTAGGTAAAAATAACAAATTTGGTTTTTGGCATGTTGGGTTAGATGTGCCTATGAGATAGTCAAATAAAGATAATCAATGGGTGGCTGAACCTATGAGTATGGAGGTCAGTAAAAATAACCAAAGATGTGGCTATCAGATATAGGCAGAGGAAAGCATGGGTCAGATGAAAGGTTTTAGGAAGAGTGAGGCAAATAAGTGAGAAAACAAAAAGAGTGGAAATAAAACCTTAAGGACATCGGCATTTAAGGATTAGGGAAAGAAAAAAGAGTTTGATAATGGGAATAAATGACTAAAAAGAAGGAAAGAATGATAGTACAGAAGCAAAAGCAGGAAAGTTTTATTTTTCTTCTGCAGAAGGAAGCAGTCAAAATTGTCAAGTGCTGCAGAGAGATAATAAAAGAACTACTCTTCCCCCTCTGCTGCATCAAGAGGGAGACAGACAAGAAAAAGCTAGTGGGGAAAGTACCTACCAAGATGGATATTCCTATATGTCTAAATTTAGGAAAATTTAGGTTTAAAGAAATTGGTAGTGTGTGATCATCACCAGGGGAATTATTTTCATTTCATGTTTTTTTTTCTTTTCCAAAAAAGGCAAATATGACTGATCATTGCGGTTTAGTTCAAGACCTGTTTCTGCTTCTTTTAGACCTGGGTATGTATTTATCTCACTATCTACAGAAGTCTGAATTGTGTTATTTTTGAGGATTAAAATTTTATTTTTCTCTTTAAGTGTTGGCATATATTTTAAACAGATTAAAACTTAGAGAAAGAATTAGTCCTATACACATACTTAAAAATATTCACTATCACGTAATCAGAACCCAAGAAATAATATACTAAAAATTACTATGCTTGTTTAAATAGAATTTAAAAAACCAAGTTCAAGCATAACCAACTTTGTGGAAATACCACTACACCAAGCTATGTAATCAACTATATCCAAATAATTAGGTTTAACTCATAATTGCTAATTGTATTTGCACTTGGAATTAGAGAACATAGCACTTGAAGCTTTGTATTTAAAATGTACAACATATAATCATCTAAGATCCAAATTACCCCCCTCCCTGAAATAAAATTGAAATTATTCGGTTCTATGTTTTACAATACAAAAATGTTATATTACTCAAAAAATAGTGTCTTCTAGGAATATATATTTTCATATTAATTTTCATATTACTCTATTGAATTATTTTATCCTATTTAAATATAGCGTCCAAGATAAAATAAAATATTTGTTTTACTATTAATTGACTTCCCATTTTATTAAACTAATTCCACAGTTATATCTAACACAAAGTCTATAAATATACTTCATCCAAATTAATAAAGTCAGTATTTAAAGAAGGCATTTTTGCTTTTTCTTAGGATAAAAGCCTTAGCTTTTTCCCTATGATCATATCATAGAACTTAATCATGGCTCAAGTTGTTAAATATCACAATTCCTTAAAAAGATGACTGATTTTCCATTCTTAAATAAAATAATTTACATTATTTCCCCTAAGTTTCTTTTCATGTCTATAATCACCTCCATGATTGCCAACCCACTAACATGATGCTAAACTCTCAGTACCTTCACCCTGTTTTTGGCTTTATTGTTTTTTCCCCAATGTCCTTCATTTCCTCATATTACAAAGAAGTCCAAATGAAGGGTAGAGTAAAATGCCAATAAAAGCATTACATGCCCATACTATATTCCTAGTTTTCAAAATGTATTGATGATACCTCTAATATTACTGGATGATTCCAGGTGAACATTTTATAGATGTTCAAACTTAACGTGTTAAGAAGTAGACTTACTATTAATATCTTCTCCCCCAAGTCTCTTTTTATTATTTTCCCCTTCTAGGCAACTGTGCCACTCATTAGTAGCCTAGACCAGAAACATAAGAGTTCATTCTCATCTTCTGTCTTCATCACCCCTGCCCTTATCTACTTAAAAAATCCCACGATATGTATCTACTAAACCTTTTTAGAATTTTCCACCTCAGCATCATTCCATCAAAACCTTCTTAACTGAAGCTATCTTTTCCAACTTGGCTAATTCAGAAAGTCTTCTGCTTCTTGTCTTGCCCTATTCCCCTCCATGCCTCAATAACCCCAACACATTCTCCACATTGCAGTAAGAAAGCCTTTAACAAAAATGCCTTTGCTTAAAACAATGATTAAAAAATGAGCCAAAAACCAAAACAACTAAAATCATGTATTTAATCATATATTTAATAGAGTGGATTCTGGAGCTGACTGTCTAGGTTCCAAACCTAGATCTACTACTTCCATTCTATGTAACCTTGGGCAAATTACTTCAAATCATTGCATCTAAATTTTCTCATATTATAAAAGTGGGATTACAACCAGGCATTCTTCTATTTCTTGTCCAGAACTCTAACTGGCATACTATTTATGTATTTGTGTGTGTGTGTTTGTGTGTGTACATATATATGTATGTATGACTGTATGTATTTGTAGAGAAATATACTGGAAAGAAATTTAATAATGATTAATTTGATGGTAAAAACCTTGATTATTTTATCTTATTTTTACACCTTTTTGTAGTTCCTAAATTTCCTACAATAAACGTGTCTATTTCAAAAATAAGTGAAATTAATAATAATTTCTTTTCCATAGAGTATAGTGAAGTAAAAATGGCATGTGACACCTCACATTTATATTGTTGCAAGTTTTAAGCTCCTAGTATGTTTGCTTTATGAGGCACTTTACATATCTCGTGACTCATGACAACAATCCTGTGAAGTACATGTTATTCTCACCTTGCAAATGCGTCAACTCAGGGTTTTAGTAGTCAAGCAACTTGCTAAAAATTACACAACCAGGCCAGGATTTCAATCTGGAATATCTGACACCAAAGACCACAGTAACCGTGATAGTCCAGCCTGCCGCATGTCCCTTCCTCTATGTCCCTTTCTGAGTTCCCGGGAAAGGAACGGATGGCTATAGCTTAGCTTTGAGGTGCTCAGTGGTGGTTTGGAAAGCAGGGTCACACCACACAGATATCTCTGATGTGGCTATAACCATGCAGATTCCAGAGCAAAAGGACAAGAAAAGGTGAATAGTAAAATAGTAAAAATCTCTTTGCGATATTTTCTATGCTAGTCTTCTATAATCTCTCATTCATCATTCTTTGTCTTCCATGTTTCTGATCCCCAGTCACAGTATGGCCTCTTCTGACAAACTGGTTCCCTCAGGCATCCTTACATTTGTACTTGTTGCTCCCTTGGGCCCCTTCTCCAGTTGAAGCATTTTTACTTATCCTTCATGATAATTTCATGATAATGTCACTTTCTCCAAAACTCTCCTCTGTCCTTTCCATGCAGCTTTAAGCCCTTTCCTCTGCTGAGCTGCCAAAATATCATTTTCTTGACTCTCTCTGCACTTGCCACACTATAATAATGCCCTGATCACGTGTAACACTCCTCCACTCTCTCTCCTTCGAGCATGGAGAGAGTCAGTTTTATCTATAATCCTGTCCCCTCTGCCTAAGGTAGTGTCTGGTATACAGTAGGAGTTTGATAGATGATTGCTTAAATAAGTAAATATATGTTTAATTGCAGTTGAAATCAGATACAAGTACAATTCATTCTAGATTTCTTATAAAATTTTTGAAATCATAAGAAATCATACATATTTCTCTGAAAATTATTGTTAAAAATATATTCAAGGATAAATATTTAAAGCTACCTAACTGAATTTAATCCAGATTACTTAACTCATTGGAGTTTCCTTGTCTAAACAATGCACATAATAACATCTTCTTCGTGTATTCATTCCTTAAATATTTATCAATGTACTTCTGTGAACCAGGCAATATTCTAAGTGCTAGTCATAAAATGGTGAGCAGCTTTATACTCCATCCTGCTCAGATGTGTGTTTGATGCAGTGAAAGATACAGCCAAGAAAAGCCATTCGTAGTATGATGAGCATTCTCATGGAAGGGGTCATGGGAGTTACCACGGTGCTTTGGGAATTTGGGGAAATTTACTACAGACTTGGGAGCAGCGGTCAGTGGAGTCTGTCTTTCTGATATCTAAGACAGATGGTATGCGTGAGTGTATGTTTACAAAGGTGCATATGCATGTGTGCACTTAGTGGCTAGGAGGAGTGGGATCAGAATGAAAGCTTTCCAGGTGAACAGAATATTATTTTCATCAAGTAAAAAAAGTTTGATGGCTCAATTTGAAAGAAATAATTGGTGGATTTAGATTGAAATGTCATTGGAGAGATACAGGAGCTAGATCACGTCAGGCCTTATAAGGCTTCCCAAAAAGTTTTGACTTTCTCCTTAGAGCAATGAGAAGCTTTTCAGAGGGGAATGGGTCAGAATTTTAGTTTTTTAAATTACATTAACTGTAGTGGGGAGACTGGATTAGCAGGATGCAGAATTGAAATAGGGAGACCAGGTAGGGGGCTGTAACTAACAATCCAGGTGACAGATATTTTGATTTTTGACCTAAGAAATGGTAGAGGATGGAAAAAATAAATAGACTGGAGAGATCTTAAAGATGTAGATTGACAACCATTAGAGTTTGATTGTGGAGCTGAAGAAAAGAAGAGATGGGGACAATGTTCTTTCATATTACTGTCTTAGGCTGCTGGAGGGCAGGAGAGCCAGTCACTGGAGGAAGAAAACATGATGAGGTGATAACCTATTTCATTTGGGGCTCACAGAATTGTTTTGAAGATTAAATGAAATAGTTTATATGATAGCAACTACCACAAAGCACAGTACATTAGAGTTCATTTCATCAGCCATTTCCATTCCCTTCTTGTCTTATCCAAAGTTGTACTGGTAATTTTAGAAGCAAAACTGGGAATAGAATCTTAGGCTTCTGTTTACCAGTCCAGAGTTTTTTGTCAATGGACTGCTGATCTATAAACAAAGATAAAACACAAGGATTTTAAAGCAAATATTCACAACTTATCCTGGAATTGCTTACAAGCTGACAGCTATCCAACTTATTTTTAGTTTATATTTAAAATGAATCATATGCTCCAAAATGACTGACAGAAACACAGCTTTGTTTCTGAAGCCAATTCTTTTCCATCATTTTTGGACATCATTCAGAGCTATAACAGACTTTCAGGGTGTTTAAAAGCATTCATCCATGACAACAACAAATGCTAATTATCATAAAAAATAAATAGCTCCTGTTAACAACATTTTAAGAATTTCTCCTACTCCAGCACTATATTTCATCTATCATCCCATCTGTTTTAGGGGTGGGAACAAAGACTACATGAAAGTATAATTACCATATATCAAACTGGACAACATAACAAAATAGAAATGAATATAAATGGGAGGAATAGCATACATAATAAATACACTTGGAAAGGAAAAAAAGAAACGTAAATAAAATGGCATATGTGTATCCTGCAGCAGATACATGAGTCCAAAATAGAGTCAATAATGTTTATCTTTTTGGGTATGAGGTAGGGTTTTTCCCCACTTCAGTTCTCAGTCCTAAGCTATAATCAGATTTCCTTTCACATCATCAAATATACATCTTGCTCACTTGACAAGTTTACAAATTCTCTTTGTTGAATTCTATCATTAAAATTCTACCTTGAGACTTTTAAACATAAACAAAAAGACAAAAAGTCTACTTTTATATGTTTCTGAATACATTTCAAAGGAACTTATGCTGCCTAGAGTCAATTCTATCATATTAAATAATCAAGAACATTCAAGTTCTCAAAAGTGCTTTAAATTAGAAGAGACAACAAATGGCCAGTAACAAATGCAATTAGTTCATTACAAATGATATTAAAAATATGAATAATCACATGTCCCTAAAAAGAGAAATAGAAACTCAGCAAAGGTTGGGACTTTGTTTCTTTTCTGGCATACAATCACACCTATAACTGTCCCTAGCGTGTAGCAGGTGATAGATCAATATTCACTGAATTAAATGTTACATAAAATGGAGCATTAATACATTTTTTTCCTCAGAAGATTTTAAGACACCCTAACTCTACGAATAATTCTGTAACTACTCTAACATTATTATTTAAATAATCAAAAACCTTTGAAGTTTTCAAGTGTCTATGATACCTCCAAAGCAATGAGAGTGGAAAAGTTTCCTTTAAATAGTAACTTAAAGTATTTTAATAAATTCAATCTGAGGCCAAGACTCCATAAAAATATATAAATGTAATTAACTATTATATATATTTTCCTGTTTAAATTTGTCTCAATGATACAATTTAGAATATAATTTAAAGCAGGGACAGATTAATTATATAGGAAGCTTCACCTTACCAAATCATGATATGACATGATCACAAATCCTATTATCTCCTTATTCAATCACTCAAGATCCAAGTGTGAAATAAAACTCCCCCCCCACACAAACAGAATAGTGAAGAAAGGTGGTATGTTCATAAACATTTTGAACATTTGCCAATTTTCTTCCTCTTATAAGGAGTTTTAGTAATAATAAAAAATAATAAATAAATACAAAATATCACATGTACAACATATAGACGTGTATGTATATATGCATGTACATATGAAGATATATGTTGTCTGGCCAGCATACATCTGAATTATATCAAGAAGAAATGGAGAAGTAAATAACCCATGGATTCCCAATGAATATTTATTTATACTTATATATTTCTGTATATGACCATCCATAAACATAAGTGGATCAATTTGTAACTGAGGATGTGTTAGGTTATTTCGTTACATAAGCCCAGACAAACCATTTACATAGAGCCTGCCATTCAAAATTTGGCATGCAAAACTTTATTAATGACTAAAATGTAATGATTTTGGAATAAAATATAATATAATAAATTTAATATGTCTAATTTGAATTAAAAGACACATCAAAGATGCTTAGTTTATTTTTAAGGATTCTTATTGATGTATTTCTAATTTAAAATTGTTTATATTCTACATTTTTAATAAGAAAAACAAAATTAGTCTATTAATTTGTATTTAGATTCACTCTTAGTGAAAATGTTTTTGATATTATTAATACTTTCATTATTTTTCCAATCCTGTAGTTCTCAGTTTCCTGTTCCCCTGGAAGAGTTTCAATCTGTCAATTTGCAGATGATCAATTTTATTGGCAACTGGACAAATTTCTGTACAAAGTTCTATATACTGCATGCGTAAACAAAGTATGCTCCTGGCATACTTTGAAAGAATTTAAATTTAAATGAATTTCAGTCTTGATGACTTGATTTTTAGTGAAGTGTCCTAAAATAAAATGTTTTTATATTCTAACTTAAATAGCACTATTTATATTGTTGATAAGCATCTTAAAGTAAAATCAATTATCACACTATAGTAGGCAAAATAGTATACAGTTGCTTCACCAATATAACTGCCAACAAAATTAAAACTTTACTTTTGCTGTTTACTTTTTTATATTTCTCTTGAGACTTGTTTTTAATTGATAACTCAAGATAACCATTCATATACATAAATAACAACATACTTTAGAACAAGAAAGCACAGACAACCTCTAGGCACCAAATATTCCTTTAAAACACCAAAATAAATACCATTTAGTAAATTCTATTTTTTAAGTCTCCAAGTGGTGTCTAAAACAAAAGTAGTTCTAAACTTAAGTATTTCACTGCATATGATATTGTTCCACATTTGAGTAAAAACCTTTCTAAATTTTAACATGCCTTATAGGTGTGAATTTTATTACTTTTCATATGCATTCTTTGCACACAAACACCTAAAGGAATGTTAAGGCCAAATTCTAAACTTCTTGGCAAATTTCACTGACCCATCACTGCCATAGGAAACTACCTGGCAGAAAAATTCTTTGAATAAATATTCCAGTTTTATTTGTCATATTATCCCTATCCTTTGTCTAATTTATAGTTCAAATTAGCTGATCCTTCAAGAAAAAAAAAAAGCAAAAAACAATAGTGCTTATTTTACAAATACAGAAAAAAAGCATGTGATTTAGATGTTTTTTGTTTGGATATATGAAATTAGGGTGAGTGTGTGCTTTTAGATGTCTTTCTATCCCTTAATTTAAAAAAACAAAACAAACAAGAATACAGTAAGAATCTGGAATGTGCACCAGAACATTATGTATATTTAAAGCATAGCCCCAAAGGCTACTGATTTCTCTTACCAGTGCTGTCATCATATACAACCGTGACGGTTTTCCACTTGAAAAACTGCACCAGGTCTAAAATGGCGCGGCTGAGTGAAGAGAAGTCTGGGTAGAGACTGACATAGAAGGAATCTTTGTTGTCTGACACCTGGTGCTTCCAGCGGGTCTGTATGTGGGGAACCCCCAGAGCATTGCAGATGGACTGCACTGCGTTTGCTGACGAGCTGTGCGAAGGCCCGAAGATGGCAGCCACCCCAAGAGACAGCTGATCACAGGCTGAAGAGGAGATAGAAGTCTGTCAGTAATGAGAGGAGAGATGCCGGTGTGCCAACAGATACCACATTATTATTGTAAACCTGAAGGTATCATCCTGCAGAAAGATTTGTTTTTCTTTAATATAACGTCTGTGTTTCACTAATTTCGCGTTTTGTCTGATTCTGAACATTTTCAGTTTGTTACAAGGGAATTAATTCACCAACATGCCTGCAGCTCAATGTTCAAATAATTCTATAAATAATGTCAGGGGAGGGAGAGAGGAAAAGAGAGAGAGGAGGAACGTTTTTGAATTTAATGGGAGGGAAGAGTGCTCATTTTGAAAGTATAGTTTATTTGAAGGGGATGAGAGAATAGTGTTGATTCTCAAATTCACTGACCATTCTTTACATTTTCAAATTCTTAATCAGAAGCCATTTGGTCCTCCTCCTCTCCACTCAATTAGCTATGGCCACACACAGCTAAATATTTACACATATCTGATGATATAGGTAAAGTTATGCATACAGCCAACCATACAAAATCTTCAATGGCTCTTAGGGGGTGATTTCATATGGATTAATCTCATTGAATAGAAAATACACCAAAATCATTAGACAAGTATTCAATTATCTTTATATATTTGGTTTTGGTATGCTATAAGTCTTTTTTATTGTTCTAAACTCTTTTTTACAGTATGTATGTACTCGTAGGACATTTTATTCACATCAATAACAACTGCAGTAATTAAGAAAGACATAAGCAAATTAGAGGGTATTCAGATTAAACTAGATTGTTCCAAGACTTGACATTTTATAAGGTACACTGAAGCAAATGGTATTTTGGGCCCAGAAAGTGAATAATTATTGGAAACATGAAAATTAATTATCTTTAAATATTTGAAGAACTGGCTTGTGAAAGAAGATTAAGTTTTTTTAATTTGACTGACAAAGGAAGAATTAGGACAATTGGTTAGAAGCTTCTCATGAATTTTGATGCAATTTAAATTTTAAAAAATCCTAAAGATAAGTAAGAAATGTTCGAAAACGGAATCATCTTCCCCAAGAGGCGATTGTTCACCCATCACTGAAAATATTTAACCAGGACAGAGAAAGATTGTTATTGGGATTTAGGCATAAACTGGTTGTTCAGATTCAATTCCTCCAAAACACATAGTTTATAATTCTACTGAGTGAGACATTCTGCTATTTTCTCTCAGAGTTTTTTGCATAAAATACAATGTGATAGATGAATTCTTAAACATGGAAGTATTTAATAATTAAGTAAATGTTAGTTGGAAAAAAAACACTTTTTAAACATTCTTTAAAAATTCAGTATGATCTAAATAAATTATTTTCAAATATATAGGTTCTTATATTTAAAAAAAAATGATTGGAATTTTAAATCACTAGAAAGGCTGGCTGGACCCTAGAATTTTTCACTCAACATGGGATTTTAATTCACATACATTAAGTATAAAAGATCTTTGTTCACTAGGTTTTTGACAAATCACAAACCAAGATAGCTGAAAACCTTATGTTAGGTTATTTATTGTAGAATATTCCTAGGTGTGTTTCAAATAAGAATTAGAGTTTTTAGTTATCAGAGGAGTCATTTTAAAATAATGTATGATTCAAACAATAATTCAAGCTTCAATACATCAAAATATTCATTAATTGAGCAAAATAGTATTACCTATTAAAGGTATAAGAAAAAAGTATCAAAATTTAACATCTAATTTCTTATTATTTTCTTGTGTTGGAAAGAAATAATTAAAAAAAATTAAGATTGTCCAAATTAAAGTTATTTCATAATCATTAACAACATTATTGATATATACCTTTATTGATATAATTCAAAAATTATATGGGTTCTCTCTCTTATATTATCTTTTTACATATTACTGGGACCTGTAAGCAGCAATAGCTCAACAAACAAGAGCTTCACAAGATAAGGTCCAAACCATAACAATCACGAAGAAAGTTACTCATACGCTTATTTAAGCTTTTCCTAGCTTCAGGCCAAAGTCAACTGATAGATTTGATTCCTAAGGGTTTTTAATGAGTGATAAAGCTCACAAATTCCTATAATATTTTAGAAACCAGATGATTTTATTACCTCAAAGTTTTGCTCAGGCATTCCCAGGAGAGTACTTTGTTTGTTGTCAGAATAACATGTTGTTTTTTACAAACATTGTTACTTTGAAATCACCATGAAGAAATCTGTTAGTATTTTATCTATACTGTACTTATATTCCATAGTCTTTGGTCAAAATGCTTTCATTAGAGGCAGAGCTGCTTCTTCCTAATGGAAACAATCATGAACTATGCCACTAATCAAATGCACTTGTCTTGCAGTTAATGACTAATTCTGCAATTATGATGACAAATGTAGTATTTCACAGTAACCTTTAACCTTTTTTTCAGCCTTCAAAACCTTTTATCACCCAGACATGGTTCTAAAATATGGAAACTTATTTGTATTCAAAAAGATATGAATTCAAAGGGCATGCAGAATATGGCTTTGATAAACACTAGTTAGCTGCTGGGGGAAAAGAAAGATACTTTCATCTCAGAAAATATTGTACCTAGTCAGCTGCCATTAATATTAATGAGCTTAGAGAAAAATTGCAGCAACTTAGAACTATAAATAATTATATACATTTCCATTAATGTAAGGTAGCTAGTAAAACTATATTAGCATTGCAGAAAAAAAAACATTGTTTAAAAATATGGAGTTATAACAAATACTTTGTAAGCCCCCTCCTTAGAGAAAATCTATATTATAAAATTTAATTTCTGTTACATAATACTAACTATTCAAATGAAGAGATTATCTACTATGAGATCACCTATGTATATAAGAAAATATCACCCACATAAGACTATGGAAACACCTCTCAAACACATTGACTATTAAGACTGTTGTTTGGTTAAAATAAATGCTTTGATAATAGTTTTTTGTAATGCCTTCCTTGATACATAAATATTAAATTCATATTCCACAAATTATTTTCATATTATTCACATTTAAAACAGTTACAACATAATAAAAGAAATAAAATTTATAAAGTATTCTAATTATTTCTTTATATAATCCAGTTTTTATGTAATTAGCCATTTATTTTCAGTTACAAGAAGAAATATCAAGTGGTTAAAAAATAAGCATGTAGTACACATAAACTAATGGTTGTTCAAAAATTTCCAGTGAAATTTTAAGATTGGACTGACTTTTTGAATTCACTTAGAACCACATAAACTTCAAGGTAGTCAATAAATTGAAACCACAGTATTATTATTAATAGAATAGGATTATTAGGTAATGCTAATAAAAATATAAGAATTGATTGCAGAACTTGGTAAAATCCATTGATATATATTATTTTATTTCAGTGAGTTTTTGAAATCAGGAATAGTCAGTAACAAGACAGAAGGATTAGTGGGGAAAAAAATTTCACTATCACAGATCTAATTGTATTTCATGTTATAAGCAGACTTTTTGCAGTAGAGAATTGTATTACTTTACCTTCTCTGATAAAATTTATGTGCATTTTGAAATGTACATGTAATTATTTTGCATGTAATTATTCCTAACAACTTATCAACTATATGATGGAATTAATAAATCTCTTAAGAATACCTAGAATTTGAATTCCAGAAAACATAATGTTGAATATCTACCAATTACCTTTCTTGGATGCTTCAAAACTGTCATAGAGGTTTATCTTCTGGGTGTCATAGGTGAGGGTGGTATTGGGCAACAAGGTTCTGTTTCTGTTGATTGTGTTCACAGCAAATCTGAATGCAAGTTCCTCAGCTCCCATTGGGCCAGATTCCACATATTCAAAAATACCACCTAGCAAAAACAAAGAGAATAATCACATAATTCTTACAAGATAGAGAAAATTTCAGAAGTTTTCTGTACCTTAAAGTGTGTGTGTAGGTGTGCATTTGTGTGTGTGTATGTGTGAGAGAGATTTATGTGTATGGGATCTGTGCTTACTTTTTTTATGAACTTCAGGATAGTTCCTTTTAGATAAATCCATATTGGCAAAATTGCTTTAGTATTGCTGCCAAAATTTAACATGATATAACTATGATTTTGCCTTTTTCCTTTAACTATTAATTATTTCAGGGGCTAGGTATGTATCAATATTGCCTTAAGTATTGAAAATTACTCCCCAAAATTTTGCACATGGTTCCAGAGTAATCGATCCTCTGTATTGATATATACTGTAAAGTTAAGCATTGGGAAAATTGTATTAAATTTGTCTGCATTCATTCAGAAATCAGAATTCTTTAGCACAACTTTTATGACACTTATTGTGGTAAAAGCCCAAAATATTTGCAAATTCCAGCATTTTACATGTGAGAAAAGAGAGCAATGTAGTATTTTAGAAGATACTGACATTTATGAAGGATACCTTTCCAAAACAATGCAAATCCCTTAATCAACAAATAACACCATAGCATATAATTTTGGCCATAAAATGTAGAGTATAACTTAAAAATATGTCCCTTCAATTTCACCTTTCACTGGCTGTCTCAGCCCAGTTCCCTCATTCTTGTCCCAGCTTTCCTTCTCTTTAATATCATTACTCTTTCATCAGCTGAGAGAGACCTATGTGGGACCTTTGTTTCCAAAAGAGTTTCTTTTTTATTGTTGGTTTGGTCAATTGAATAAAAGGAAGGAGCACCTGATACCTAACCCCCTCTAACCTCTGTCCTTAGGAAACTAGTACTTTAAAATGAAGAACATTTATCTTTCTTTTCAAATTGCACACCATGTACTCTCAGCACAATGATTCATGAATTAAACTCCCTTGGATAAGCCAGTTCCCCAGATAGCAATTCATACTTCATCAAAGGTGTTTTGACACATGAATGTCAGGTGACTATATTATTAGCAAACTACCTATTATAAATTAGGAAGAAGTCATAGTACTATAACAATTCCTCTAACTATTAGGACTCAGAAAATACTACAACGATAAGGCAAATTTATATTCAGAAATAGGAAAATTTATTATTTGATAGCATATCAGTTTGAAATATTTCTCATTCTGGATTTTAATCAATTTGATGATGTAGCTACTGGAGCAATCAACTTAACTATGAAATAGTACTCTGAATATATGTAAAATCTTTGGTGGCTTATTCTAAACAGAAGGATAATAAGTATTTATGTTTCTAATGGGTGTTAAGCACCAAACTAGATGTCTCGTGTGTATGTGTGTGTGTGTGTGTGTGTGTGTATAATATATATACACATATATATGGAGGAGAACAGTGGTATTAGGCATGGGCTCTTAAGCCAGACTGGGTTTACATCTGGCTCTGTCACTTGGCATCTGTGTAAATTTGAGCAGTTGCTTAAAATCTCGGTCTAAGCTTCTTGATCTCTAGAAAAAAGGATAATAAGGAAGGCTACTCTATAGAGTTGTAATAAAGATTAAATGTTAGATTATACAAAATGCTTAGAATAGTGGCTGCCATAGAGTAAGCAGTCAACAAGAGTCTAAGTGTACACTGAATCTTCAAAGCAAGCCCAAATAGTATAATTTTATAGAAAAGACTCCTATGGCCAAAAATCATACAGCTATCTAGTGATAGAGCCATTAGTAGGATCTGCTTGTGCCTGACTTCAAAGTCTGCTCCACTACAAACTAGTAGTTTTCTTCAAAATTTCTCCAGGCAAAATATGCAAAACTGCCTAAAATGTGAGATATGATGACTTCAATAATAAGATGTAATTAGAAGTGTAAGATTTTAGCTATAGAATAGAAAAATAATTGAATAATCACACAGTACTTGTCAAATTAATTTAGAATAAAGAGTCAATTATAGAAATGAATTGTTTCATATTGATAAAATAAAACAAAAACTGACTCATCTACTTTCCTCAGTTCAAAATTATAGTTTCCATATGATATAAACATAAAATAAAGGTCATATTTGATGATATTGGGTCAATATTTGACCCAATGATAACATTGGATAAATATTTAGTGATAGACAATTAAAACTTTTTCATTATTTATCTCTCTTCAAAATAAATAATTCTAATTTAACTTTACATGTTTCTCACCAGTTTGAATACTTAAAGAAATCTTTGTTATTCCTCAGGATAACCCACTTCTACCTTAACTTAAAAGAATTAATTTTTATTGATCCAAAGCCAGAGTTTAAAATTTTGTATATAATAAATCCAAACATCCAGGTAATGCAAGCTTTTCAGTCAACATATCTTCCATAAAACTGCCCAACAATATAAACTCAAGAAAAGAAAGAAAACCTGAATAGCTCACCACACTTGACATGTGCACAAAAGGTAAAAAAAATCTAGTAAAGAATTGATTCCCAAATAAAATTGAATTGGTGCCACAAACTTAGAAGGAGAAAAATTATTAATTCTATTTAAAAATTTGGAAAGTTTGAATAGCATCCAATACATTAACTGGTCAAAGAAGAAAAACAGTACAATCACCATACTAAATATTATAAAGTCACTTAATAGATATCATTAATTATTCTTGATTTTAATAAAAGACCTTTAGAAAATAAATAATGACAATTTACTAAGATAAAAATCACAAATTAACAGTAAATGTTATATATCAGAATAAGATAGATGGAAATTCCATTAAAGTCAGAAAAATAAGAATGTCTACAATATCCACTCTTCCTCAATATTCATTTTCATTTTATTATATGTAAAGAAAAGATACAAATGTCTTTTGCCAATGATGCCTGAATGTACCAATGAAGACACCAAAATTGAAAGACTTTATCACCAATAAGCCTCCACCAAAACAAATACTAAATAATGGAGTTCTTTAGGCTGAAGAAAATTGACAACAGAGGGAAGACACTACGATGCTTAAACATGTGAAGTGTAAAAGAAAGTGTAAATAGGTGAGTGAATATCAACAAAGTTTGACTATAAAAAGAAATAATAGTAATAACTAATGAAGTTTATAATACACGTAGAATTAAAGTACACGGTAACTATAATGCAAAAAGCAAGAAATGAATAAATAGAATTAAAGAATTTTAATGTTTTAGCAATATTGGAAGAAAAGTAAAAGTAATAATTGTTTTGAACATAATAATTCAAGAATATATATTACAATTTCTAGAGAAAATACTAAACAAATAATGAAATAGCATATGATCAAAAATTAATAGGGAAAAATAGATAAATGGAGCAGAACATAGAATCCATAAACAGTTTTCTACCTATATAGTCACTGATACTATGTATCAGTGATAATACTGCAGTTCTAAAGAAAACACTGTATTTTCAATAAATGTTTCTGGATTACTTAGATAATTATATAAAAAAAATTTCAACCATACACTTAATGTGACAGTAAAACAATAAAGGTATTCAAAGAAAAAATTGGGCTAAGAAAAGATTTCTTTAAAAGAAGACCAAAAGTCATAACCATAAAGGTAAAAATGACAGACTACATTAAAATTAAAAACTTCTTAATCAAAAAATTTAGAAGAGATGAGTTATCTCATCTCTGTCTCATCTCTGTGTGTGTTTGTGTGTGTGTGTATGAGAGAGAGAGAGAGAGAGAAGAGAGAAACAGAAAGGACCCATTTCTTAAAAATCTACAAAAAAAGAAAATGGCAATCAAACCAATAGAAATAAGGGTTGAAAATTTGAACAATCATTCCAAAAAAAGAGATTCAAATGAACAATAAGCATATCGAAAAGCGATAAAGTTAAGGGTAGCCTAGACAATGAAAATTAAAACCACGATTCAAAATAATTTCGTATGTACCAGCATGGCTAAAATGAAAAAGACAAATTGACTCAATCTACTTTAACAATTCAGTATCTAAGTATTCTACTATGTAAAATACAGAAATCCTGTGACCCAGAAATTTCACTCCAAAATATATAGTCCCTAAAATGTGTATATACATATGTTCATCAAAAAACATGTACAATAATATTTATAGAACCATGGAAGACATGTATCAGTAAAGAACTACATGAAACATGAGATGGTTCTCACAAACAAAAGATTAAATTAAAGAAGCCAGACACAAAATAATACTGCTGTATGATTTCATTTTTAAAAATTTCAAAAAATCATGATGGTGAAAGTAGTGGTAAAGGGAACATGATGTACTTTTGGGGTGCTGGTGATATTCAGTTTCTTAATCTGGGTGCTTGGACACATTATTAGAGCTTATTTTTTACAGTTTGTGCACTTTGGTATATGTAGATCATCCTTCAACAAAATTTTACTTTAATAAACAATTGAATAAAAGTGCTAAGGCCTTTCTAAGTTTGATAAGCAGTAAAAATAAGGGCAATGTTACGAAATATAGCTTCAATATTTGAAAAATATCTATACATAAAACATATAAATATGATTAAATGAAGACAAGAAAACACATGAAAGTATATTAAGTATAAACATAATATTATTTAAAAAGGGTCAATATATTCTATATATAAAAAGAACTAACAAAAAATATAAGGTCAATAGAAAAATTGGCAAAGAACAAAGATAGATAATTCCTAAATAATAAATTCAAATAATCAATAACATGAAAATGTTCAAAAATAGAAAAAAAGAAAGGTTAATTAAAACAATGAGATAGACTCTTTACAGATCAAATTTGTTGAGGTGTGAGAAAAAGTATAATTGAATGGAAAAACAAATTGACACAAACTTTCTTGAAAATCATTTTTAATCTATCAAGCTTTAAAAATAGGACACACTTGAATTCACTTATTCTACTTATAGGACATAATTTTAAGGAAAATGTCACTGATTTAGCTACAATAATGTTCACATCTTTGTTCATAAGAACAATATGATTAGAAATTTTCTAAATATACAATGGTAGGATACTATGTACATAAATTATGATACATGTAATTAATACAAAACATCTAGCCATTTTAAATGTAGTCCATAAAATATACTTGATGACAAAAATGCTTTACGAGTAGTTATTACATGCACTTATGCATAACAAAATATTAACTGTGGTTCATTTTAGATAATAGTCATTTGATAAATTTTAATTATCTGCTTTTTGCTTATTTATTTATTTATTTTAAATAGCTGACAATGGACCTAAGTTAATCTTGTTTTTTAACAAAATAAATAAATAAAATATTCTTAAAACTGAAGCTAGAATGTTAAGGAGTAGCAGAAAACAGGAGAGTAGATAGAAGAGAATATAAAATGTGCATTTGTTTCATTTATCATGAGAAAGATGTAATATGTTTGTACGCAGGAGGAAAATACCAATAGGAAGGGAAAGGTAAAAGATAGAAAAGAAAGGGGATAAGTGGGGCAGCCAGGTGTCTCAGAACCAAGAGATGATCAAATCCAAAGCATGGAAGTAGGCTGAGCCTTGTTTGGGAGGCACCTTACTCACAATTATCTATAATCTGAGATGGGCCCAAAACTGTGGGGGTATATATTTCATGTATTTTCTTTGTGAAACAGAAAATAAGGTCCATAAATTTGATTCCCTGAGGAGGAAATCAGCTGTTTTTATTTTTAAAGTATACCTTTCATTTTAAAATTGATATTAAAAATTGAATGGCAAAGCACTTTTTGCACCTGTTCATGAACCTGAAAAAGAATAATTGTTTACATGATTTTAAACAGGACTTTTTCTAGAGCTTGAACAATAATATTCATTTTGAGCTGGGTAACTCCTATAAAAATTGTTTACCTCTAGACTTATTCTTTTTATTATGAAGTGTCAGAATTGTATGTAGCATTTCATAAGTATGTGGTCCAAGAAGAGAGAATTGCTACACTACAGTTTATAAATCATGTTTAATGGATAAAATACACCCCAGAGTAATAAAGAACATAGAAGAACTATATGATCTTAAAGCAGACTTTAGTAATCCATACTACGTGCTTTCCCTAGACTTGAAAGAAGATTTACTCCGTTTCACATTTTCAAGAATCTAGAGACTACTTTGTAGTTATTATGGAATTCTTTATTCTCTATACAACACACCAAAATATACTGCTTTCTCACACTTTAGCTTTTTCAAATTCAAAAAATCATCTAAGATAGTCATGCTCACAGTCTTACTCTGTTTTGTTTGTTTGTTTTAATTCAAGGACTGTCACATCTCGTATAACCTCTATGTCAAACAATAAAATGCCTGCAGTTCTTTTTCCAAGCTTAAGAGTTAACAGTTCTCATCATGTTATAATAGGCTTGTTAAAGAAAGGAGAGAAGCAGAGGAGACATTTGTTTTCTATGTGCATAGTTGCCCTGCTTTGTTTTGTAGATATAGAAAACCAAATGGCAAGGGATCCCCGTTTTACTCAGAACACCCAATGCTGAAACATTTCCCATCATAGTCTCTGACTCACAAAAGAACATCATTATTCAAGACTTGAAATAAAAGATTTATTAGTCAACTGTTGAAGCCTAGCCAATGTCTTTCTCTTTTAGATCAATTTTAACTACTACAGAGGATTGTATGACTCATAAACCTATGATGGATGTGCCAACCAACATCACATCTAACCTCTGGGACTTTTCAAATAGGTCTTATCTTAAAGTGGGTACAATCAGTGTTTTATAGACTTTTAATTTAATAAAGAAATTGATGTTCTGAATGACATGTCATCTGTTATTCTCTCAGGAGATATACTGGTTTTCTCAATCAAATGTTATGCTAACCTTATTTTCTATCTAAACAAATACAAAAGGTATCCTCTTCATTTTAATTTTGTACAAATAATTATCCAAAGGATAAAATCATCCAGGTTGTTTAATTTTGAAACAATATAATCCCAAAGGCCAATTTAAAAAGCCCTGGATGTTAAATGAAATTAGGGAATTATTTTTTACATTTTAAGCAAAATAATGACATAGTGGTTATGTAAGAAAATATCATTGTTCTTAGGAGATCCATGCTGAAGCGTTTAGGTGTAAAGTATCATAAAAGCAAAATTGAAAAATGTTAACAATTGTTTAATCAAGGTGGTAAGTAAATGAGTACTTATTACACTATTACTTGAACTTTTCTATATGTTTAAAACATTTCACATTAAAAGTTTGGGGAGGAAGAACAAGAAAGAAACAAAACTCCTATGCTTATTTGTTACTACTGCATGCTTTTAACAGATCTCTCAAAATGAACATTAAATTAATCTGCAAGGATTTATATGTTCACTAAAATTGCCTATTACTCTAAGTGATAAAGATGGAGGAGTTTAAAAATCACACAATCAATAAATCATCCAGTCCACCCATCCTTTGGATACTCAGATGTCTCTACAACTATATGTTGGCCTCCGTCAAAGGCAGTCCCTTACCTCTCTGGAGAGCTTTAGCACAAAGTTCTCCCATGTATTAATCCATCATTTGTTTTTCTAACGTTTCTAAACATTTGTTCTGATTGAGATATGTTTAAGCCCAACTTTTATGTGATCATCTTCCAGAATTTGAAAACAGATTTCATCTTCCTACTGTATTTCTTTTATCGAGCTTAAAACTTTCAAATCTTGTTTTTCACATGATATTCTGATCCTTTCATTTTTCTAGTTATTGTTTTTTTTTTTCTGAACACACTCCAGTGTACCCACAGCTCAGTGTTATGCTCCAAGTGGGTCCCAGTAAAGCAAATTATGATGGAGTTATCAGCTCCCTAAACTAATGTTTTATGGATAAAATGAATAGTGGTTTTTTTAGGAGTACAGTAGCACACCACTGATTCATCTTAAGCCTCCTGTTGGAAAAGTTTATGTTTGTGATTTATTTTTTTTGGATTCTTTTACATGTGCCCCTGATTAATATCATCTATTAATATTTACAGTCAGTTTAATGTTCTAATTAAGAACATTTGGATCCTGATTCTATCAACTGTTAATTTGTTCAACATCTAATGTATTAAGGCAAGTTACTAATATTACAAAGATATGTGAAAGGTGTTTCTTTTCTCTGCCTTTAGGTCATATTCAGTCTTGTTTTTATTTCCAAGTAAGTGAGAAAAATGATAAGCAAGAGTTAAAGACAAAGTCTCAGATTATAACCATGTGGATACCCCCACTGGAGTCTCTCCCTGTTGTTAAACTAGCTACTGATCCTCTTAATTATTCTAGCTTCCAGTTCATAAGACTTCCTCGGTTTTACAGGAATATCACTGTGGACCTTTACACATGCTTGACTCAGTTCAGATGCTCCATGTCTTCCACACCGTAGTAATGCATCTCCACTGGATTTTTCACAGATACCGGCCCCTACTCTATCCTTTTTCATAGTCTCTATCCACTGCAACCAGAGCAATGTTTCTAAAAGGCGACTTTAATCTTATCATTCAACTTCCTAAAATCTTTCAATGGCTACCTAATTTTTAATGTTGATGCCATTTACAAGGTTCTTTATAATCTGTCTTCTACCTCCCTCTCCTGACTCCTTTCTTACTGCTTTCACTTTCCCAGTCCCACAGTCATGTTAAACCACCTACCTTTCCTTGAATGAACCAGGATCAAATGCCTCCATTCCTTTCCAATTTTGGCTCCTCTGCTCAGGAGCCCAGTCCCTTCTTACATATCTACGTAAACATGGAGTCATACATACATAGACACACACATTAACATATACATCTGCAACTTTGTCTCATTATGAGCTTTTGGGACAGTCACCTCCTCTGGGAAAACATTCCTCACTGGGCCTAACCCCCACTGGACTAAATGTGTCTCTGCTTTATGTTCCCACAGTTCCAGATCCCTTTCAAACATCAGGATGCATACTCTTGCAATTTGAAGCAATTTTCTTAAGAAAGTTAAATCAGTACGAAAGATGTTCAAATCTGAGCCCTCTCTGATTGAAGAATGAAAGAATGAAAAAGCTCCTAACAATCAACATTTATTGAGAACATACTCTATATCAGACATTTTGTAAAATACTTTACAAACGTTAATAGAAAGTCATCAAATATTTATTTGCCTCACATTTTCTTTCTTCAATATAGCCACTGTTATAATATTTTATATTTTAAGTCAGACTATAACTGTGATATTTAAATTGTCCATATTATTGAGTCTAAGAATTGTTCTCCTCCTTTATATTCCATAGTCTCATACATAATTTAATTCTTACTCCAAATAACCTGCTTTACTGGGCCTATTTGTGTTCTGCTTTAGCAAGGTCTTACAGCAAGTCTAGCATCCTGAGTTTCTTCCTAAGGTCAGTCAGTAGTGATGGATACTGGATCAGGACACAGAAGACCCCAATCCAGGCCCGATCCTTTAATCACTATACTGTACTGCTTCCTGCTGGGCAATATTCCCACTCTTCATCCTCAACTTCTGGCTGTTTTTGCAATAGCTTTCCTCTTTTTGAATGGTAAATATTTTCAATATCCTAAAACAAATTCTTAAAGTATTATATCCTCATGAAGTATGACTATAACATTCTGAAATTGATTTTTTGTGAAGTTGGTGGATGCCACTTAGTTAACTAAGCATATGTAGGTAGAAAAACACAGGTACACATGGACCTGAATAACTGCCACACCATAGAAAAATAAGTAAGTAGGTCACAGCTCCCCAAAAGGCAATTATATGGAAAGCACGTAGTGTAACGTGTGACTTTTCCAGAGGAGAAGCAGTAACTGATCTCTACTTCACATTGAGAGATGTCTCCCACTCTTTGCACTTGCTTTAGATTCCCTTGAGCTGTAAAGTAACAGGTATTTCTAATTTAATACCGGTTCCAGTATTTTGAGTCATATTTCTAGTGACAATAACCTTCACTATAATGGTCCTAAGTTGTTTTATCAAAACAAACAAATTAACACCTTTGTCAATATTTCAGGTAAGATAAAAACTATACACATATGTGACCAATAAAAATCTTGTCTGTAGAATGTCTTGGAATTTTTGCAGTTCTTGCATACTTTGCAGTTCTTCAACTATAGAAGACATTAAATGCACCCTTGCATATATCCTCCTATATTTGTCATATTCAATTCCACTCAAACTTGTCCTGGGCATTTGAATAAAAGAAGCTGCTGATATGGTCCAGAATAATGTGAATTAGAATGCAATATGTAAACTAAAATCAAGTGGCAGGAAATAGTGTTAACGGTACCATTTCACAAAGATTGGTTGTTCTGTAGCATATAAATGTGCTTTCTTATTTTAAAAATAAATAAGCTTTTAACTTTACAAGCCTCCTACTGTTTTCAACATATTTTTCAGTAGTGGATGGAAAATAGGTGTTGATTTTTCTTTCTACAAATGGAACATTAAAATCCTAGGGAGGACCTCAAAATTACACATTCAAATAATATTAATTTTAAAGTAGATGTACTACACACTGAGAGGAAAATTGGGAAATGGCTACTTAAATGTTAGCAATTTAAGACCTAGAAGGAATGCATACTGATTGGGAAGGCAGATGCTTGAATAGTATCAAGATATAAATAGAACTGATCAAACTGAGATAACAGGGAAGGCAGCCACATAAATAATCACCATATAAACAGTATAAATAAAACCAACTATTTGAAAGCCAAGACTACACACTTTAATTATATTGACATTTTAGAAAATAGGTCAGATAAATGAAAAGACAAAAAGTGATTGGATGAACAAGTCTCTTCACTATCCAGACTTCCATTTTCTCTTCTGCAAAATGAAGGGGTCAGGTGAAATGATCTTGGATATTAAAGATCTAAAAAAACTTTCATGATTCTAAAACTGTTTAAGAACTGCACAGTAAATTGTGGAGGAATACTGATTCTGAATTTAAGAAGATCTGGTTAAGTGCCAATCTCTTGCAAATCTGAAACACTCTTTCACACTCTTCCATTTGTAACACATATTGATTTGAGAAATCATGTATCAAAATATTACTAAATTCAATCAATAAAAATATAGATGCAAATATGTTTTGAGTTTGGAAAGAGCAGTTAGATTTCATGAAGCTAAAGAAGAATAAAATAACTGTTTACTTCTATCATTTTTGGCAAAGTTTCTTAAAATCATTCAAATTATTTGTGTTTTCTCCTTTCTAAAGTTATAGTATTCATTAGACCTAAAGAAGATTGAGATTGCTAAACATATTAGCATTCATGTTAACATTAATAACATCTCATCACCTCCTTCATGAAGCCCGCTTCTCCACAAACTTCTCTCAATAGATGTCAAGCTTTCCTTTCAGAAAATCTTTTTCTTTCTTCTTTTCTAGTACTTCTAACAGCATCAAGGGGCATAACCTTCTGCTACCATACATGGTTCCTCCGAAAACTCGTCGAGGACAGCAAAGACAACTTACTTGTCTTTGACTGGTTGCACTTAACTTGATGTCTGGCATATAACGTGCGTTTAATAAATGTTTGGAGAACAAACCACTAACATGGAGAGGGAACATGAAAATGTTGCATGTATTTACAGAAAATAAAAGAAGGAAATTTAAGCCATATTTTTATATCAACAAATATAAAAGAAATACTGTAGAAATAGATTAAATGGTTATTATATGTTTTCCTTTATTCAGGTAACTAAGAGAATCTTGTGGATCAGATTGTGTCCCTTTCAGAAATCCAGAAAGCAATCCAGAAAGCCTCATGTATTTGTTACAGGCTTCTCTGTAAATCACAAAATGTTGTGAGTTATTTTTAATAATTTAATATAATTAGGACAGTTTGGGGAACATAGATCTATATTTTTAAGGCTAATTGGAATTCATAAAAAAAAACCCTTACTCTTAAGAACTAGTTTCAACATCTAATAGTAGGTATTTTTTTTCCTGAGAAATTTAAAAACAGAGAGAATCCAAAGCAATGTGGGAAAAAGTACTGTAGAAAATTATTAAGGAAAATGTTAACATGTAAATAAAACATTAAAGTTTAATAACTTTTCTTTTCCAAACATCTAACTCAAAAAATAATTGTGGTTTGGGTGCGGTAGCTCACGCCTGTAATCCTCGCACTCTAGGCAGCTGAGGCAGGAGGATTGTTTGAGGTCAGGAGTTCGAGAGCAGCCTGAGCAAGCTTGAGACCCCCATCTCTACCAAAAATAGAGGGTATGGTGGTGCGCACCTGTAGTCCTAGCTACTGGGGAGGCTTAGGCAGGAAGATCGCTTGAGCCCAGGAGTTTGAGGTTGCAGTGAGCTATGATGATGCCCAGGGTGACAGAGGAAGCCTCTATGTCAAAAACAAAAAAAATAATAATTGTGGAAATTTTAATTGCAGATAACGTGGTTCATCCAGGAGAGATCTAATGCAGAAATAATGTAAACATATGTGAGCATGCATGTAAAACTGATGCATACCCACAAAAACTGATACAAGAGCAAAGTCTGAACAAACCTTTAAAACCAGCTAGTTAATCCAGAGACAGAGTAGAGAAGAAAATAGAGTGGCCTGACACTGTCAAACAAAGCAGTATACATTGACTTTGTATAGATACAACCTTAGTGAATGTCTCAAAGTCAAAGGAAGCTGTAGCCTATGGTGTTTTGTCTGTTCAGGATGGAGAGTGAGTCAACATACACACACACACACACATATACACACAACGTGAAAGATTTTCATTTAAAACTGATAATACTCATAAATATCTCCTGCGAAGTAAACTGTGAATCTATAATCAAGCAAAACTTTTCAATAATTTCTTTTAAAATTTATCAGTTGATGAGAATTAACCTGTGAACTCTTGTGCAGTTCCTCCACATTGAATCTGCAGCTTGTAGCTGGCTGTCTGTAATGCAGTAGGTGTTCAGAATATATTTTTGCATTAATATTAATATAATTATATTGACCAGCAGAATCCAGGAATAATCTTTGAGCAAGTAATTCTGTGGGGTAAGTTTCTATTAGCAAGAAAGGCAAAGTACAGAGATATTTAAGAGTTAGACAAATTATACTAGAAATTACACATGCTCAAAAACGGTTATAGTGGAATCATTTTTAATAATGAAATAAAATAGAAACAATCTAAATGTACATCGCCTGAGGGTTGGTTCTATATAGCATTGTAAACCACCAGAGGAATAGTGTGTGATCATTAAAATGTTTGTTTAGATGTACATTTATTAAAATGGAAAAATAGTCAGGATATATTGCTAATAAGACAGAGGCAATATTGTATAGTGATTAAAAATAAGGGCTTTGAAGTCAGTCCGTTTCAGGTCACAGTCCAGTTCAGCCTTTCTGCTGAGTGGCCTTAGGCAAATCTCTCAATTTTTTTATACATCTTTCTATTTTAAAAATAAAACAATGCTATGCTTTTGGTATTAACAAGTATCAACTTCATGAAGTTGTGAAGATTCATTGAGAGAATAAATTAAGATTGTTAGAACAACAGTGCTATCTCATTAAAATTTAGCTTTTCCATTTTAGTTATGTCAATATATTTACTGATAGAAATATAAATATAAAATAGATATGTCTCAAGGAATACACACAATGGGGATTATCTCTGAATAACAGGATTGCAGATAATTACTCTTTTCTGGACTTCTGGAAATACAATGAATTTTCATATATCTGAATAATAAGTCAGATATAAGACAGAAAAATTCAATAATAGAGCAATTTGGGACTGAAGATTATACAACTATAGATTCTTGGGTTTGGACAGAACCCAACCAAAAGGGAGAAATTTTCAATCATAGCAAAATATCCAAATAGAGATTCAGTAAATTTAGCCTATCATTGTATTATAGAAATGAATCACTTTACCCTTACAAAACAATGACCTTGAAAGTTGAACTAAAAAATAACCTAGTTTTAGAGAGGCAACTCAGTTCAGGCAGAGGCAATGCCACTTTTTCACTCCCTACATCCCCCACCATAGCACTTTCCAAATATTTATTGAGTTATATGAGTGAGCTTAGTTCAGATTTTCTCTCAAGCTTCAGATGTGCTAAGCAATTTAAAATCAATTTGTTGTTTAAATTAGAAACCAACTGTGGGTTGAATGGAAAAAATAAATTAAATAAAAAAAATAACCAAATCAGTGTAAAAGAAGTTAATGAAAAGTAAATTTAAAATAATCTTTAAAGTAATGTCTTCTGCTTGCAGCCAAGCTCATACCGGGAAAGGTCAATTCTCTTGAGATGGGCTATCCTGATGTGGTGCAGAAGGTCTGCAAGGAATCAGAAGAATGGGCAGATGTTCCTTTGCAAGGTCAGCTCATTACCTGCCCCTGGTTGGGTCTTCAACAAATTAATTGTGGGAAGAGAATGATGGGAGTAATATTAATATTAATATTTACTTTATTAATTTTTACCCCATGGCTCTTGTCTCCTTAGCCCAAAATTTACCAAGGGCATATATAAGTGATGCTCGTTTCATACTGAAGAACTATTGCTGAGATGTCTTGGTACTATGAGGTTATCTTGACATTATTAGTTACTTTAAACTGACACTCCCCTGTAGTCTCTAGAATACTTAAACTACTACACAAATTGCTATAAAAGTTAACTTAATTGATTCCAAGAAAGACAAATAACTTCCTAGCTCGGTAGCACCCATGTGAGAACAATTAAAAGCAGACTCTCTTTTTACCTCTGGTAAGTTAAAGAATGACAGGTTTCAGCAACATTTTCAAACATTCCCATTTGCATAAAGTCACAGATCAGAAGAGTGACTTTTAGTGCTTTACAATCCAAAATCAACTCTCATTCACCGTTTTGCTTATCCTAACAGATGTTCTGATCGTCATTCCCAGGTCACCGTGTACAGTGCACATGTTTATATAATTACAAGAGAAAAGAGGTTAAAACATTGTGCCTCATCTAATACTGTCAAAATGAACCAAAACAATGCTTCACACAAGGGAACAGCAAGAGAGTAAATGCAGGCACTATAAATATACATAAGGCACAACTGAAACCGTTTTCTGCCCCAACCTTCAAAAACGGATCCCTCCCAATAGACACGTTAAGAGCCAACATATATCCTTATCTGCCTGGTGTCACCTAGTTGAAGGCAGCCTAGAGGTAGAGATGGAATTTCCACTACATTTGTAGGATGCCATGAATATGTATTTAGATTTTGTCAGAAGACAACAAGTATCCCATATCCCTGATCTGAGTAAAAGCACCATTTGTTTTTCTTCTCACATACCTGTTTATGACACAGAAAATGTGGCACAAAGTACGCTTCAGAGAAAAGCTGAGAAAAGGTTATTTATGGACGGCTTCACAGAACGAAGATACTGAGAAAATGATACAAATATAAACAAAGCTATTTTTCTTCTAAAGCAGGAAAAGTCTTGGGCTGCTATGTACACTGCCTGCATTTAAGGTCACTTAAGTTTTCTGTGGTATCTCTTGTTTGAATTTTGTATATTGGAGTGCTCATACAAAGAGAAGGTGCCTAAGCATAGTATACCATCCTTAGGTGAATTTACAGAAAAAATTAAAAGGCACTGTAGTTATGATAAGTGCCACACAGGGAGGTGGCTCCGAGCCTGGGATTCTGGTCCTGATTCTGCTATTAACTAATTGGATTTTAAGCAAGTCAGTTAAGTGTTCTGGCCCTTAATTTCCCTATCTGTGTTCTGAGGTGCTTGAAGGACTCGGTGAAGGAAGGCTCATGCTGGTCTTTTTCATCGGCCTAACTCCTGTGACTTCAACTTTTATGCTTAGTCCATAAAAGACTCTCGAAGAATATTCTTGGAAACGAATTAGTGAATTATTTAATAGAACAATGAATAAAGGCACCCCTAAAGACCCTTGCCAATCTAAACTGTTGATGGAATTATATGGTGAATTTTCATGACAAACAAAACATTTAAAGTTAAATCCTATTTCTGAGGAGAATGTGTGTTTTCTGAAATGGGTAGTAATAGTATCTAGGAAGTAATATTACAGCACCACAGCCTAAATCCCCTGTCAGTGCAGTCTGAATCATGTACCTGTCTGGAGGAAGCAAAGTTAATAGAAGGACTTAGCTGAGTCATCCTTCAAGAGCCCAGTAATAGAGGCAAAGTTGGAGACCTCATCCATGATCAGATTTCTACTGGTGGTGACTTAATTAACCATTGACCTTGTAGTGAACAGCAGAAATCATAACTGTGGATTTCTGTCAGCCCACTGTCTTTCCTGTTAACGTCACATCCACTAGAAAATTATCATCTTATCTGAGAATAGGAAGCAAACTCTACTTTCTAGAAACATTACACATATTTGAAATAATCCATTCATATTTCTACCCTATGAAATTATCATGCAAATAAATTTCTTTCTACAAAGTAATTCTCTATGGCTTTATTCAAGTTTAGAAGAAAAGGACAGAAAGAAATAACACTAACTTGAGCCTATACAAGGTAATCACAGAAGGTTTCTAGTCACCTTGTCCTAGTCTGAGACCTAAATATCTTCATAAAAACCAAAAAATGTAATTAAGAATCATATCCAAACTTCTAGAAATTTAGAATGCAATTATTTAAGCTTTTTTTGCTTTTAAATAACTGCTCCAGTATAGATAGATATTGGAAAGAAAATGAAGAAAAGAAGGAAAGAAGATGGAAGGAAGGGAGGGAGGGAGGAGAGGGAAAGGAATAAAGGAAGAACTAATGACTCCAAAGCACTTGGCATCTAGCACTTTCCATAAGCATGCACAAATTCACTGTTGAGTGAGGAAAGTATTAGTACTGCTCCATTTTCAGATGAGAAATCAAAGTCTCAATCAGAGAAATTAGGCAACTTGTTTAAGATCACACAGCAGAGAAGTATTTACTAAGGACTCAAACTCAAGTCTTCTGTGTATAAGCATCAAACCTTTATGCTGTATTTTAGTTACAACATATGCATTTTGTTGGGAGGTAGTGAAAAATAGGAATTGATTTCAAAAATGAAAATAGAATTTGTCTCATAAAATGGTATTCAGCCAAAAGGGAGGGTTAAAAATCAATGAAATCATTTCATCCAGTAATTATGTAAGATTCCAAAAATCATTAACAATTGTAAACCCCTCTCATTTTACTATATTTTTCTTGTTATTTCTCCAAATTTCTAGACTTATTTTAAATTTCAAGGTTGAAGCCACTCGCTGGTTTGGGGACTTACATTTAATTGTACCCAGAAAGGGAAGCTATTCAATATTGTGTTTTAAATGTTATATATGACCATAAAGAAACCAAGATATCATATCTTGCTTAGCAATGAGCAGGAAAAAAAATGTTCATCATCAACTAGGTCATTACATATTTAAATAAATTATTGGCTTTTTAAACTATCATTATGTGGATAATTAACCAATCTTCTTGTCTTCTAACAGCCCTTCAAATAGCATAGTTTATCATCCTTGACTCTGAAAATTCCCTTTGGCTATTGATTAAAATGAATAAAATGAGTGTTACAAAATTTGGAAAATGTCTGTTCTTCTTAAAGGCAATATTTACTTCTGCTAAATTCCAACAGCACTTAAAACTATGCCATTTATCAGTTAATTATACAGTGTCTTGCCTTGTTATTTATTTCTGTCATGGTTTCATGTATATTAAACCACGCTCCTAAGAAATCTCATGGCTCCAGAAGGGCAAATAGAATATATCTAATTTTTTTAAGTTAATTTATTGTTAGCTGCCAATATCATCTATTGGATATATCCATATGCATACAGCTGTTGTTACATTGTAATTGCATATTATATTTTTATTTTAAAATACTTTAGTTTTATGAACAGGGAGATTTTAAGCAGAGTTTTCAAATGGTATTAACCTTTTAATGAGAAAAAAAGGATTCCATCTGCTTTTTAATTTTCTTGGGATAATTTGTAACTAGTCTTTTCTGCTTCTAACAAAGATAAATCCTCAAGGATTTCAATTTCAATTTCAGTTCATTGCTATTATGCTACTATATATTTTCAGAACATTTATAAAGACAAACTTTTTTTACCTTACAAGAGCATTATAGGAGTAAATATTATACTTTATATTTACATTTTATGTGGTATAATATCCCCTTACCACTAAAATCCACTCTGAATAAAAACTACAATTGTAAAACTTAAAAAAAATGTATGCACACAATTCTTTTTTCTTATTCATAGCAATTATAAAAGTAATTATGAACAAGATTGCTGGTCAGATGTGTGAAATTCCTGGTTGTTAAAGCCCCAGCTCATAGCCTCTGCTTTAATGAAATATGTCATACAAAGCATAGTTCTCTAATATCATTTAACCTATAAATTGTGCTTCTGACCCTTTCATCACTCAAACAGAGAATACAGAGAATAGAATTCATTATAAATTCATGCAGCTTCTAAAACATGAAAAGATACTGGTTATAATTCATTCATAAGTTATTTTCAGTTTATGAAGGAAGGTCTTGCCAAAAGAGAGTAAAAAGCAAAAGCATGTTAAACCATAAAATTTTATTCAGACTTTGCTGAGCATGCTGTTTAAGTATCTCTACACATAGTTTTAGCCCCAATCTCACTCCACCCTTGAAATTAAGTAACGTTTCTTTCTCATCGTGTGAACTTCAGTATCCCAATGAAAAATCCTGCTCGCCAAAATTGTGGTGATATATTCTCCTCTCCTGCAATGATCTACAAGACTCTGTGTAATCCACCAGCTTACACTTCTAATCTCTTCCTTCAGACCTCTAACAAAATGGTCGCCTCCTTGTAAGGTAGCTGTGAGTAAGCCGACTAAGTCAAATACTTATCCACTTTAGCTTGATGTCAAACCACTGGAATTTGTGAAATTCTCCTGTATTCAGTTGACACTGTTGGTATATATGTTTATTATTTGCCCTCTTAGGTCTATTTCACATCGAGTATTTTCAGTTATATGATAAGATCTTTAAGATTAGGGACTGTGTCATGATTTGACTTATGTCTGCCCAAAGGAAGTTAATATATTGAAATAATAATTTGAACATCCATTAAGCAAATGAAGGCAATAGTAAAATGCATTCAACAAGAAGTAGGCTGAGCACTTGTATAAGACTACTACCAGAAAGTAAAAGATATAGCAAATACAGAGATAGCAATCTTATTCTGAAAGATAATTTTCTTTGATTAGGGCTACTACCAGTGTGATGCAAATCACTCAACAATTCAAATAAAGGATGAATCCATATTATATTGAACACTTACCCTTGGGAGAAGTGTGAGAGCAAGTGGTGTCTTCCTATACTGATTTCAGTTAAACACTACTGGTTTTCCATTTTATTCTAGAATTATGTAACGTAGCAAGGAAGAGTGCAGGTACAGTAGTATTCAGAGTTGCTTTGTGCTACTCTGGGCATTGAGACATAAGACATTCTGCAAGTTATCTAAGGAATGGGTTCAAAGTCTTCATTGTCAAAATATAAGGAGATAAATAAACTGTAGATTACCCTTCATTTCTTAAAAAAATCTATCATTCACTGATTCTCCTCCTCTGAGAATCAGTATAATTCAAATTTTTAAAATGAGAGAAAGAAATAATTTCTGCTTAAGAAGTATAATCTGGTGTCTTATACTATTTTTAGAGTAAGAATCTTTATTCAATTCAGTTGTCACTAAAATCCTATATACTGCATAGATACAATGAAAGTGCAGAGTTTAACAGGCTTCAAAATTATACAATATAATATTGAAAAATAGTGAATTTACCCCTAAAACCTAAAATTATGATGATTATTTTCCACAAAAAAAGAGAAAGCCAACTTACCAAAATGAGCATATAATAGCTCATGGTTTTAAAGAACTACCATTTGCTTTCTTTTACAGGAAGGAAATAATTTACTTCAATGGCTGACTACTGAATTCCTTGTGGTGGGCATATTTATTTGTCTCCGTGTAATGAAAGACATTGACAGAATACTTTTTTTTTTCTTTTTTGGTTTATAACATTTAATGAGAGCTTTCTACCATGCCATACTTTTCTAAGTGCTTTACATTTCTCAATTCATTGCAATCTTGCAAAAACCATACAAAAATGAAACTGGGCACAGAAAAGTGAAATGCATTTCCCAGGATTACAAAGCTAATAAAAAGCAGAGGAAGGACTAGCATCAATGAGGTCTCAGTCCAGATCTCAGGTACTTGAACACTGAACTGTGTTGCCCCCAGGATGAGTTGAGACAAAGGAAAGACAAACTGTTCTGCTCAAGTAGTAAAGGGGATTGGAGACAAGGATAAGTGAAGTAGGAAGGAGAGTGAAAAGGGAGTATTAGAGTGACTAGTCAGCTCAGCAACAAGCCAGGTTGATATCCCGCAAGCAAGAGAGAATACGGGTGAAAACACAGCAGGACAGAGGAAGCATTGTCCAAATGACTTTTAAAAATAGGGAATTTAATATTTAATTCAGTTTAAAAGTTACTAGTTGTGTTCTAGCCACACAAGCACTCAGTAAGTTCTGTCCTAACTGATGTCTTTGTGTGGGTGGTATTAGGAGCAATCAAGGTATAGAGATTTTGGGTCATTTGGGGTGATGCTTCCAGACCAGACTGAGATGGGAGAATTCAGAGGAAGCAACTATACAGCCATAGGTGGCTCATAAAATGCCAACCCTACCCCCATGAAAGAATCTTCAAAGATATTGACTGAGTAGCCCTGATGACATCTTGGTCATACTTCAATACTGTCTCTTTGACAGCTCTTAATAGCTCTTCCAGTATAGACAGATAACTTACTTGTTACGAAATGGAGCTAAGAGTGCTTGGTATCAGTGGGACAGGGTATGTATGACAATTCTACAGGAAACCAAACGTGCTAGGAGGGTTTCACATTAACTTTGTTTTAAAACTGAGGAAGTTCTAAATTTATTCATTCAACAAATTAGTATTCAGGATCTACTTCGAATAGGGGATTGAACAAAAGAGACAAAAATTCCTGTGCTCAGGAGGTTTACATTCCAATGGGCTTATATTCTGATTTGGTATTAACTACAAACAATCTTACATAATGGTGATCCAAACCTTGTCATTTTTATATTTACCAAAATCAACATAAAGACATTTTTAAAGAGAGTTACCTATATTGGCTATTCTATTTCAGAGATCACCTGCATTTTTATTGAAGGAAAATCCTCCTGGGATCCAGAAGAGCCTTAATGATGGTTTCCATTTCCCTGTGCAGTTAAAACATTCACTCTGCTTACAGGTTTTGGTGATTATTTTCTGGGGGAAGGTGGCAAAAAGCAAATCAGGTGCTACTAATTGTCTCTCATCTAGAATATGATCAAGCCCATCTCCCAAAGACACCATATTCTAAATCCCACTCACTCACTCCTAAAGAAACTACTTTTGCTCTTCATTTTGACTCTATCTCTTCATGCTTGTCAATTCTTCCTTTCATCTATTTAAATGAAAAGGATGATACCAACCATACAATACAGACTTGTGATCACACACCAAAGGATAACATAAATGACATGACCTAGCAATGCTAGACTCTAGGGAAAAAAAAAAAAAAAAAAACTGACAATGCTGAGGACAAATTAACTCTCAGGTAAAAAAGGTGAATTTGTAGGCGATGGTTGTTAATAGAAATGAAAATTATGAAAAAGTCTGCTGAATTCTCTGAGATACAATTCATTCATTCACTTATTTTGAGTGAGAGTGGAAAGAGAGGACACAAATAAAAAAGAAAAATTGATTAGTTTAAAATAATTCTATGTGGGTTTATTGACCACTGAGAATCTCTTGGTGGAGTGAAAATATGAATTTCTAAAATCAGTTTAAATTTTAAGTTATGTGCTAGGTGATTCCTGATGGGAGGACTCCCAAAGACCCTCATACTCTTAGTAAAATAAAAGTTATGTTCCATACAACATTCTTGCCTTCATGAATCTGCAGTTGAGGTTTGTGGGAGCAGAATTAAAAAATGTGAATTACATTTAGATTAACACTGGGGCAGAGATAAAGAAAGAGGTACAAAGCACATAGGGAAAAAAATGGTAAAGACAGAAAATCAGAACCAGAGATGACCAACAGAATATTAGACCCACAAAAATAGGGTCTGTGACAGACTGATCTTATTCAGGTTCAAGGAGTTAGAGACTCCAGATGACTTCTGGTATGTGTATATGTGTATCAAAATATATTTACATGAACATATATAAATATTAACATGTGTGTATATGTGTGTGTGTGTGTATATATGTACACAAACATAATCCCTATTCTTACATTTAGGAAAGTCATACAGCCATTTCATTTGTCTATAACTACATAGAGTCTGGCATCCTCTGGATGAGGTGTCAACAAACTTTGGACCTTAGGCCAAATCTGACCAGTTACCTGTTGTTATAAATAAAGCTTTAGTAGGACACAACTACGACCATTGGCTTATATATTGTCTAGGGCTGCTTTTGTACTACAAAGCAGTATAGAGGAGTTGAAACAGACCCTATGAATCTAAATTCTAAAATCTTTAACTATCTATCCCTTCACAGAAAAAGTTTGCTAACCCCTGATCTGAGGGCCATCACTCTCCTCCTTTTGTGTGTCTCTCCTTCTCACCTATCTATCTTCCTTCTCTCCTTTTTTCTACTTCTCCATTCATTTTTTTCTCTTTCTTTTTTACTCTCTTTTCTTTTCATGTTTTTACTCCTCATGTCCTCAGAAATTGGTACTTTTCAGGATTTTCAAATTTATTGAAAAATCTGTGAATGTCCAACTTGAGGTTTCTCTGTAGCTTAACTTTCAGCTTTCTTTCAGGTCTGTGTTCCCCAAGCTTAGTCATCCATCTTTGCCCTGATCCAGTAGCTTCCAGACTTCTTTATCTTGTCTGCATCTTTATTTGTCTATAAATTTTCTCTATTCTCCCTTAAAAACATAAAAAAAGTATAAAAACATTCCTCCAATGCTGATTCCCTTAATTTAACACCCTATGTACCTTCACTCATGCTTTTAAACTACAAATATTTCTTTAAACATAACTCATATGTCACTGCCTCCACTTTATTACCACCCACTTACACTGTAAATTCCTTCAATCTGGCTTTGCCTTTCTATGCCATTGAATTTTACTCAGAAGCCAACAAGGACTAACTCACCAATTTTATGTTTTGTTCCTCCTCAAGAGCTTTTTGGTAATAGATTTTGTTATGTCTTTGTGGAAACTCTGTTCTCATTTGGTTTCAGAGAACAGAAGTAAAATACAACTTTTCCTCAAAAATATGCTATACTTCCATGCCATAAGCCCATTTTATAATTGTGCTTTCTTTGAGATTTGTTTTTGTGTGGCACAAGCTCTATCTACTTCAAGTTGTGATATAATAAATTCATCAAATCCATAATTCCAATATATAATCTCTAGAAGGACAAGGAAATGTCTTTCATATTTACTGTTGTGTCTCCAGCATCAGTTATAAATTAAATACTAAATAACAACTGCATCAATGTATTTACTATCTGAAAGAAAATTCAAAGATCATCTACTCCAACCCTCTTTGACTTTCCCATGTTGATAGAATAACTTACTAATAAAGTTGGCACACTAAAGCTTATTCCAGTGTTTGGTTCTACATTTTTATCTTTCCTCTATTATATTACTAAATTGTCATGGAATCTGTTCGTTTTCAAGGTATTTTAAGAAAAGTGAAGACTAAATTAAGGAAATCACTTATTGTAGATTATCAGGCATTGTAAATTTCGTTAATGTATTATCCCACATCCAACACTTCATCATTTTATTCCTACCTATACTTTTATTGATAAGATTTTGTTCATGTCATATGAGTCTATCCAGATATACATACATTTTTCACTGGGAGCATATTCATTTTAGAGAAATACTTACAGTACAATCTACCTGAAAATTCCATAAGGTTTTCCAATAGCATGAGAAAAAAAGCCCCCCCCCCATGTGATATTATACCTAAAGTAACATATGAAGCTGTCATCTGTTCAAAAACTAAACCTTGCTCATTGGGAAGCAAAGAAATGAAAAAATCAACTTTAATATTACTTGGAATCATTTTTTTGGCAGCATAATCTATAACACCTAATTTTATGAGGTTGTATTGCCTCAGAAATGAACTCTCACACATCCCACTAAAATTTGTGGAGTATCTTTCTATTCTAGTCTTCATAAGGGTAGAAATAAACTTGGTAGCTTGAAGAAGTTTATGATATTGTGAGAGGGGAATAATAGCACTAAGAAACCAGGGATTAGTTTTCATATCTAAAAATGGAGATAAAAATTCCTGTCCTGCCTAGCTCATGGTATGCTTAAAAGAGTCAGGTGAGCAGTGAAAGCACTCTGTTGAATGTAAATAACTACAGAAATCCTGATTATTATTATACTCATTACACAATAGCAAATTATCAAAGACTACAATGTTAAAACAAGCAGTGAGGCTTGTGGTAGATAACAGAGAAAGAAATCTACTTAGAGCAGAGAGTTCCAGAAATCTTTATGAAAGAAGTTGCTTCTGTTTCCATCATCACCTCTGTCACCTCATATCCAGACTCCAGAAATGACCCATCAGTGGACTACTTGCCCCCAGTCACTTCCTACTCTAAACCTATTTCACCAATGCCAGAGCAAGTTCTTACTAAGGTCTTCACAATACATTTTTCAAACACTCCTGGGATGCTGGAAGCAGTAGTCTAAATTCCTTATTTAGAAGCATTTCAGCCTTATCTCCAACTGCTCAGTTTCTCTAACTATCCATGGCAACTAAATTCCTGTAGAAACAATTGCCTATATCATTAATTTAGTAATTTGTTTTTATTGGTTCCAGCAAAGATTTAATGTGACTCATTTGGCAATTAATCATGTACTATAATTCCTTGTGGCATCTGTTCTGCTGTTGTGTCAAACTGTTACTTACATTTTCTTTTCCTTTATACAGTTTCTGTTTTTTGGTCTTCCAGTCAGACAGGAATGGCCATTAAAAATTGACACTGTGTTTTAATCTTCTACTCCTACTTCTACTCCATAGTCACACCCATAGTGTCATGCATATGATTTTGCATCAATTCAACCATACAAATTTATTGATGAACAATCCTGCAAAGCACAGTCATTCCTACTAAAGAGAGATGATAGGCATAGTTCCTATCTGTGAAAAGAAAAAAATATAAGATATTAGCAATTCTGTCCTGTGTCTTTCAGGTCCTTTTTCAAGACTGAAGGATATATTACGTCATTTACTGGGAAGGCTGTCAACTGGCCTCCCCAGGAACTGTTCCTTGTCCAAAGCACACCTCCTTCCAAGGGCAGCTCATATCAAGAACTGATCAATGCCAAAATTCGTGGACCCAGCTTCCTCATCCCAACTGTGATGACTCTGAAGGGCCACCTCACCTTCAGAGCATTTCCTTTGTCCAATCCTTCTTTCCCTTTCCCCTACAGAAATTCCCACATGCTAAAATCCATTTTATATTTTACTTTTCAATGAATCCAATCTTTTACAAAAAATATTAAACACAAATAAAAGCCCATTGTATTTCCCTTTTTCACCTGCTTCCCAGAAACTCTTAGCTAATCTTGTGCTCAATTAAGGTGAACTGTTACCTATGTTTGATTTATAGTCATTTCCCCACCATGCTTCACTGTTTATTTCATTGTTAACAGTGAATTTAACAGAGGATATCACTGTTAATCCACTCTTATATTTTAACACATGTCTATTATGTGCCTTTCTTATTAAAATCTGTCTTAAACATTTTTGAAAACACATAACTCCCCATAGAGAAGTATAAAGGTCCACATAACTTCAAGGAAGAGATATTAAATATTTAGTAGTAGTCATCAGAAACAAACTTTGAATAGGTTGAATTTGAGATGGATCTTGACATAGGAGTCGGCAGGGAGAGATAAAAGTGTAGCAGATAGTCTGCATGGGGAGAAAGGCAGATAAGCCTGGAAAGAATCATGACATGAGTTAGACCACAAAGCATGGCTAGTATTAGAAGAGTAAAAAAGGAGAGAGAGAAATACTAAGTGGAAATTACAGTAAATCCAAGATACAAAGGTAGACATGTGCATTATGTAAATTTATGCGATAGAGTTAAAAAAATAGAGAAGACAATGTAACTAGAATAAAAAGATCCACCACTGCTTTTGAAATCAATGCTGCATTCGAAAAGGTAGATCCTCACAGAGAATTCTGAAAGTACATTAATTTTAAAATGCAAGTCAGCAAAAATGCCATGCATATATAAATCCTTCACTGTTGTTGTAATAGCTACCAGAAACCATCTTCTTTGTTTCATAGAAAAAAATGATGTCTTATTTTTCTGTTTAAAGAGGTTTCTGCCTTCTATCCAACTCCTTATATGACCTGTGTGTCAGTCAGGGTCCAGTGATGAGACAAGAACCACACCGAAAATTTAAACAGGAAAAATCTAACAGGAATAATTATGAACTAGTAAAAGGCAGTTAATATCTAAAAGGGGTGAAAGAATTCTCTAAAAAATATAAGGATTGCAAATTTAGGAAGAAAGTTCCACTTCTAGGGCCAAAGGAAAAAACCCAAAGAAGGAGTCAAATTGTAAGCTTTCCCATCCCTCTGTCATGAGGCTGACATTAAGACCCTGTTAGGACGCGTACAACTGCAGCACACCAGACGGAAAAAAATATTTGCGAGGATATCCTGGATCTGAGCTGGTGCACCGGAAACTTCCCTCTGGGTTGTCTACAATGTTCACCAAAGCACTGTGGGCTGGAGCTGGTATATAGGAAGCTGTCTTCTGGGTGCCATGGGATGGAGTCAACACACCAGAGGTTGAATGGAGAAACTCACTTAAGGACAAGCACCACAGTGTCCCCACATACCTGTCCCCACATGCATGCAAGGGGTAAAAAAGAATGACACCAGAATTAGGAAGAGAAACCCTCTCGTCTCTTACACCTTGCATTGCCCTCCAGTGCTCTCTATTGACAAAGCCTAAGATGGAGTCATCTGACAACTTATTTTTTTTCCCTTTCAGACTCCTAGGCAAAGTCAAACTTTCTTTTTTCTGCTATCCTGTAGACAGAGATTTTAGTCTGTGTGCCATGGAAGATACAGCCGTTTAAATCCTGGCTTTATGCAGAGGTCTCAGTTTCTAATTCATGCCATATACTGACCTATTGTTTCCCATTCCTGAATGGGAAGAAAAGCCCAAGTGCCTAGCTGTAAGGGCCCAGTTTGAGGACTAATCTCCCAAACCCCAACCCTAAAGCCTAGCACTGCTGTTACAATAACTTGCAGTGTTAATGCTTTGGCTCTAAGCTCCCTCTTTTTTTTTTTTTTCCTCTCCCTTGATTTTATATGTAAATAATAATTTTAAAATAGACTTCTTTCCTGTTTGAAAGTTATCCATCATTTTTTGTTTCTAGGAGGGAAAATTTTATATTGGCTTGGTCTACCACATAATTGGATCTGGACATTTATACTCTTTGCCTGGAGTGCCATACTCAATAGGCCCCCAATATCAAATATCATCTGTATGTGTTCTTGCAGCAAATGGAAACAATCCTACAAATATCCTATATCATATTTAACTAATCATATTATGCTTATCTCTTTATTTGTATTGCACCCCCTTTAGGCTATGAATTGCTTAACATTAGGGTATGTAACTTATCATTATTTGGTAGTATAATACCTAGGACTTTGTAAACACTATTTGTTGAATGACTAAATGATTGAATAAATAAATATATGAATTTTTTTACCATAATGGACCAGCAGACTAACATTCTTGCATATTCAACATATATACCCTCATATTCACAGACATATATAAACACACATACATAATTTCAGACATTTAAAAATTTATTTTATAAAATTTATTTTATAAAAAATGCTTTAGAGTTTAAAGAAATACCTTAGAATTAACTAATGATTTTGAAATGCAATAGCAATTTTTGGGCAAATTTCGACCTTACTAATTTATTAATGTTGATTATTTTGGGGAAATCTCAATTATTTTCACATTATAATCATGGCTGGGGGTTATCAGGACATTATTATAAACCTGCTTAATTATTTATATAGCTGAGAAGTATTTGAGTTGGTGGATTTCTCTACATCACTTTTCAAATGAAAAAGGTACTTACTCAGAGTTTAGGAAATGAGAAATGCTGGTTTACTGACCAGGACCCTCTTTTGTATAGTAACATCCCCACCTACTGGCATTTTAACATGTAAATAAAGGCTGGTCTCATAATCTTGCATTTTTGCAACGTTTGACATGTGTGTACGTATTTGTAAATAAATATCGGATTAGACAGTTGTGCATGCTTTGTTGCACTAATCCATAATGTAAGTTCCTTCTTTTTCTCTTTGTGTATTCTAGGTAACACTTTTATAACCTTGGATGGTTATGCTGACTTAGAAATTGTTTTTTGCTGTATTCTTTAGGGATATTATGGAAATTAAAACAATGGTGTAGTATAAAAGCAGCCAGTAATAACTTTGATGCTTATTCACTTGACAAAGAGAAATGATTACTTCTCTCTATTGATTTTGTTCTTCTAGATTTTGTTCTGTAAGTAGTTTTCCTAGATTCGGATTTCCTATGGCATTTTTAAAAATGTTAGTTTTACTACTATCTCCTGATGCTAAGGAAATATTTCCTGATACACGGCAAGGAAGCAGACTTTGTTAGTCTCTTTATGAAAAAAAAAAAAAAGGTTCCGTGAAAATACATTAAACTAAACCATTTTGATTTGAAAACTTGAGAAGTATGAGTTGTCTTGCAGAAAAATCTTCTTCTAGAGAAAAAAAACCAAATTCTACTAATGCCAAAAATAGTTTGAATTATGGGAACAACAACTGAGAGGAGAAATTTCAATTTATTTTAATATTGCTGTTAAGTGACCTGCTTTGCATCACTAGATATAGGAAAGCAAAACTAAATATTAAAATGAAGTAGAATTAAAACATTGCTATACCTTATAAATATAAATTCATGTCAAATTATTATAATCATATACTAATTTTTTATTTAGGAGAAAATTTTAAAAATAGTACATATATGCTAAGCAAGATTCATTTATCATTTTATTTATGTACCTAATAACACCAACCACATCCATTATGCCAATACTCAATGGCAGATGGCATATGATTTAAAGAAATCTAGTTATATACATCTACATCATATAAAATCTGCCATATTAAAAAGACTTTTGTTCACATTAAAGCTGCTTCTAATTTTCTCTGCCAGAGTAAGCAATTTATTAGGCAGCATGTTTGATGAGAGCAATTAAATTCCCATCTATCCAGAATGGTGGCATCTTTCATGGACAAGACATACGACATCAAACAAAAGCACCAAATGAAGTAAAAGGAGGGAAAAAAAGCCAGTTCTATAAGTTCTCACTAAACTGTTTTTTTCTGTCCCTAGCTGTTAAAATATAACAATTGGGCTACTTCGTGATAATACCATTTTATATGGAAAACATGCAACTAATCATCCAATAGAAAAAAATAAAATATATTCATTGCTATGTAGGACCTTGAAAAAAAAATATCTAGCAAGTCCACTTTATCTGGTTACATCACAGTTCAGAAGGGGAAGTTAATGACTAGAAGGCAATCGGTTTGTACAAAGATCTTTGAGCTGCTGGTATCAGCAATTCACTCAGGCAATCTTAAATAAAGGGGCACATGACATACCTATACATGGCAATAAGGCAGAAAAAATTCTCATAGGAATCAAAGAGGAGAAGTTTTACATCATTTGGGATCCATACAGCTCTCATCTTGCCCCAATAGCAGTAAAAACAGGAGTTTGTGCATTTCCCTGACTTCAGTGTTCCGTTAATGTGGTTTAGGTATTCACCACGTCTCAGTTTCCCGTATGTTTTTAACTAATTCTCCTTCTGCCATCGGGCTACCCTTTTATTCTGTATTATTTTCTCACCTCCATCAGTCTCTTCTCAAACATCCACTAAACATCTGCTTAATCGGAGCTTCTTTATATCTGTAAATTCCTATAACTTCTGCTTCCTAATGTTCCCTCGTGGCCTTTCTCTGCCTGGTGACCTTTCTGTTATGCTCCCATTGACCTTGCCTGATTGTCTCCCTATTTCATTGTTCAATTTCCCAGGAGACAAAACTCAATTCACCTGAGTAATCTCTACTGCTTGAGAGGACAGGGCTTTCCACACCAGACTAGTCACGGACTCTGCCCACTATTGATTTTATTGGCTATGGACAAAGGAGAGGTCAGAAAAATGGGCAAGTAACACAGAAATCATGTGGTTTCTCCCGCTCAAGGAATAGGTACACAGAACTTTCCATTTGTCAGAAACTGTATGTGACCTACACAGTTCCATTATACATAACAGCTACCTTCTACTCCCTCTATATGTATAGTTCATACACTTCTCAAACTGAAATGCAGACTACTCTGTGTGTACAACCTATATGTTACCATTCCTGTATAGATTTGCTCATGTTGTTCTTTTAGTCTTATATATCTTCCAATCCCCATCTCATCTCTCCTGGTTGAAATCCTACCACACATTCAGGGTCCATTTTTGCATGTCAATTTCTCAAAGAAGCCCACCTTATTTCTCCTTAGTATTTTACTTCTAATATTTTATGCCACTTATTATGTTCTGTCTTATGCTACAGATATTTGTGTGTTTCATTTCATAAACTATATTTTAATTTTCTTGATGGCACGGAGTATTTTTATTCCCTCTCTATCCTATTAAGCACCTAGACCAATGTTGTATATTTAGTGTAAATTCTCACTGCATACATTAATGCAATCAGTCAACAAATATTTATTGAGTGCCTAATATCTGCCAGGCAATATTGTAGGCTCTGGGGATACAGCAGTGAACAAAAAAGGCAAAAATCTCTACTTTCTTGGAACTTACATTCTATCAGGGGAGAAAATAAGCTGATAGGCAAAATATATGAGACAGAGTGGTTATTGTTATGAAGAAAAATAAAGCACAGAAGAAAAATTAGGAGTGCTAGGAGTTGGGTAATAATTTTAAATACAATGTTCAGGGAAGTCCTCACTGAGAAGGTAACATGTGAGCACAGACCTGGATAACGGAAATTGAAAAGGATTCCTACAGATATCTAAAAGAAGAGAATTTCAGGTAGAGGGAATTGCAATGTACTAATAAATATCCAAGGACAGGAGTGTGCCTACTGTGTCTAAAAAGGGCAAGGAGTTCACAGAGGCTGAGGGAGAGAGGGAGAGAATAGTAGAAGCTAAGGGCAGAGAAGGTAGGCAGGGAAGTGGGGCACAGGTAGGGAGGGCCTTACAGGTGGTTGTAAGGGTTTTGTCTTTTTCAGCAGAGTGCTATGACTCTATTCACACTTTAGAAGAATCACTTTGACTACTATGCTCAAACGAAACTGAATGAGGATGAGAGTAGATGCAGGGGGACTAGAAGGAGACTTTTATGACAATGGAGGTCAGAGATGATGGTGGCTTAGACCAGGAAGGTAGTGGTAGAGGTATTGAGAAGTAATCTGACAGATTTGGCTGAAAGATCACATATGGAGTGTAAGAGAAAGAGAAAATTTAAAAATGATTTCTTAATTTTTTTGCCTATGCAACTGGGAGGATGGAGTAGCCATTTGTTAAATCAGGGAAGATTATCAAATACAAGCAAACAAACCAAAATTGGGTTGGTGGAAAACAAAATCAGGAATTCAGTTTGAGATGTCATGTACAAAGTTGGGTACAAGAATTTACATTTTAGAGGAGAGAGCCGGAATTGAGATACAAATTTGGGCGTCATCAGATGTAGACAATATTTAAAGTCACAAGAATTAGATAAAATTACCTGAGAAAAAAATATAGAACATGATGTGAATAAGTCCAAGGACTCTGAGCTTGGGGGCCTCCAAAATACAGGGATAAAATTAAGGAAGACCCCCAAAGGTGATTGAGAAGGAGCAGTAATGAAGTTGGAAAGGAACCAAAAAAGAGAGAGGGCCCAGAATCCAAGAGAAGACAGTATTTCCAGAAGAGGGAGTGTCAAATGCAGCTTTTAAAATGCTAAGAAAGATGGACTAAGTGGGGACAGCTATTGTGAAGGAAAAAAAAGAGAGAGAGAGACACAAAGAAAGCAAAGAAGGGAGCATGTTGGAACTGTTGGCAGGGAACTTGGAAGCAATCTCCCTGACTAGACATGGAGATACTTTAAAGTTATTGTGGTATAGTGAAAAGAAAACTAATTGGGAAATATACCTTTATTTTGAATCTTAAATGATACTTCCTAACGTCATGACCACAGAAATGTCTACTTAATCTCTCTCTCAGTTCTCTTATCAGTAAAAGGAGAATAATACTATCTATGTAATAGGGACTATTACAACTATTAAAGGAGTTAGTGTGTGTAATATCAGACATCTATTATGTACTTTTAATGTGCCTAGTAATGGTCTAAATACACATATGTACACCAACATTGACTTCATTCATTTAACATTATTTTGCTAACTTCTACTAAGATCACCATTCTGCAGGTGAGGAAAATGAAGCCCATTTAAAGAAGTTAGATGCTTGCAGTCACACACTAGACAACGGCGGGAGCTGTGATTCAAACCCTATGATCTGGCTTCAGAATTGCCCTTAACCACTGTTTTATTTTGCATCTAATAAAATGCAAGTCATATGTTGCCTGATGCATGGTAGAAATTCAATAAATGTTCACTGAATCTGAATGTGCAACAATTTTATTCCTAAAGCTAGAAATAAACCTTCATCAAAAATCTCTTAAGCAGTTTAGGAAAGAATCCATGAAGCCAAAGAGGAATTTTCAGGTGGGGAAGGTGAGAAGGCCAAAGGGTATAATTTAGGCCACTTATAGGTAGAGTGGCCACAGCTGTTCTATCCCCTCCCGGCTACCTCTCAGGTTACTAAACAAAATCCAAATGCTTGTGAGGCAGTCCAAATGCACAACCAGATAGTTAACATCCATTTCCTTGTTCAAATGCCCCATATGCTAGACTCTGATTAGCTCTCTTGGCACGAGCACACATACCAATCTAGGCTGGTTGCTTTCTGGCTTGTGGTGTTCTGTAATAAAGTGGAGCTGAGACTCAAACAAAATGAAATGTCAGATCAGTGCCAAAACTATTCTGATCTTCTAATTTTAGTCAACATTATAGAAAATACATAGGCAGAGTTCAGATTTAACCTGGTGTTGCAGAACAGTTCCTGAGATCCCTTCAGTAATACACAGAGGACATATTTCAGTTCTCCCTAGTACTTCAGCTTGTTTCTTCTAAGCTACACACACTTTTATATTGGCCAGAAAAAGAGAGAAAGGGGACTATTTATTGTTGTGACAAAATAAACCTGTGCATCCCTGGCTCTAGTGAAATTTGTTGTTGGATATAAATACAGCCAATGGCTCCCGGGTCACCTCCCAGATGTCACCTCCCGGATGTCACCTCCTAGATCAAGACCTACAGTTCCCAGTATTTTCTTGGGGAGAATCTGATGCGAAGAATTGAGTTTTGAGGTGTCATCCATCACACTATATGGATGAGCTGCCAGCTGCATACTGTAAGTCAAGTTTGTGATCTAGAGTCAAATCTTTTAAAAGTGTCCTCACCTCACCTTCTACTTTTTTTGCATCCCTCCCCCACCCCCACAGGAACACAGAAGCTTGTTGTCCATTCAACAGATTAATGATATCTTTCCTTTGCTCCCTCTCTTTTAAGCCTGTTTCAGTAGAAGGAAAGGATTATACAGCACATTATCTTCACCCAAGACCCAGTCAATGTAATGAGAGATCTAACCAATATGTATACTGCTTTATCATATCAAGGGGAATAAACTTAATAAGTCATGCATGTTTCTGGTTAGTTGTATTGACCTATGTTTTTGATTCACCAATACTGTTTTAGATAAACAGAGCCACTATATGTACTCTAAATGGCCAATGCTCCTGTTTTATTAAATGTTTTTTATGAAACACTTGGCTTTATTTTGTGGTTTAAAACTTCAATATCTGGGTTGAAGACTCATTGGATTATTAAATGCATTCTAATTTGAGGTTCACTTATGGATTCTTTTCTTATTTAGAAGGAAAATTACCGTTTCCAAGAATATGTGGATTACTCTAAATACTTTTTGATTAATTTTTATGATTTGGAGATTGTTTTCATAAAAATGTCTTGTTTAGAAGCACCATTTAAAAGCATACAGGGAATGCTGTTATTATGTTATTTACTATAATTTCTATAGATTTTTATGACATGTTGACCTAAAAAGCCAAACACATAACTTTAATGAATGTTCTTTATTTTATAGTGCAAAATGGTCAATTAATCAGTTTCCTTTAAGAACGCCCTACATCAGATGCAGTTACATTTAGCCTGATGTTGATTTTATTGTACCCATATGCAACGAACTGTAACCTAGCTGTCAAGGAAAGCAAACCAGATCTAATCATAAGTACATTACTTGATATCTAATGACACTTTTAATACATCTACCATTTAGTGCCCAAGCACTATTATAAAAACCTCTTTTAAGCAAGGTTGAAATTCTCATCATTTGCTTCTGAAAACAAGCTGATTAGATTGCTAGATTTAAAAACACGATGTGTTCATTACTTATAGAATGTGGCTTTCTCTAACGTATCACAAGGGCATTTTTTCTGAAATGGCTTTTCAGCACTTGCCACAACAAAATACTTAGATAAAACAATACATTTACAAAACAGACAAGCCAGTAGTCAAAATTTTTATGTTCCTGTATATTATGTTCCTCAGCAATTCTCATTTGCACGGGAAAGTAATACATAAATGCTATTTTTCTTAAAGAGTCGGATACCTAAATATGTTTGTGTCCTGGTAGGAAAATAACAAAAGAGCTTAGCTTAGCATTGGAAACCCATATAAGAATTCATTTATATGCATAATGTGACAGATATTTGCCCAATGTGTATCACTTCAGATATTTTAATAAAAATCTTGGTAAACATGTCAATTTCCTGCACATAAACACCAGGGTGGAGCACACTTCTCCAAGATGAATAACAATTTCCTCTGGGCAAAAAGGAGAAAACAATGGTGATTTCATTAATTTTATAACCTATACTGATCCTAGAGGAATATCGGGTTTAGATATGTTAATAATTGTCATTTCATGAAAGTCATAAATGCCACCACGATGATAGTAGTTACTGAAGCTTTCCTGTAGATTGCCAAACTTTCTTCAGGCTCAAGAAGTTTAGAGCAAGAATCCTGGTTTGAAGTGGTCCCTAGAATTAGTGACTTCTCTTAACCCCTGCCTGTTGATGTCACAGGTGCTTAGAGACATGCTTTTCCTTCCTTATCATTGTTAGCTGAGAACCCTTTGGAACTTGTATAGAAATTTGATACATTCAAAGAAACATCATATTTATTATATCATAATATGTCTTATTAAAGACACAAATCTTGGACTCAAATACCCTAGTTGTTTAGTTGGATGATAACTAATTTACCAGTTAGCCTTTCCAGAAAAATCTCTAAATCGAAAGTGGATAGGGTGGAAAGATAAATTCTCACATAGGTTACTTGGAAAAGGAACCTCTAATGGCAGATGTGGGAACAGGAAATAATGATGCAAGGACAAGCAGGCCAGGCTACAGATGTTAATTTAAGACAATATAATGCAAAATGTGACCAATTACAAAAATCCATAAATTAATCTTTTGGTTCACTGTGTAAAAATTATAAAGCGAGAGCTTAATAATTATAATAAAAATTTTTAAAAATTACTATATCTTTGATAGAGTCTCAGAAATATATTCAACTGATAGAATTAAGCAGCAGAATGATATTAATATATTCTATGTGAAATCACAGTTCAACTAAAAACAAACCATCTGATATGCAAGAAAGCCATATTCAGATATGTTTAGTTTCAGATTAGCAACAAAATAAAAGATATATTTACTAATATTAACTAATGAATGGTTACCCTCTGAAATGTGTTGAAAGCTCCTGAATAGAGACAATATAAATGTTATGGACTTAGAATATGATTAGTTACACTTTATACTACTACATATATTTATTTTTTCTTGGGTTTTATTTAATTAAGCCATTTTCTCAGAAAGTGAAGTTGTCTAATATTTGCACCTGCATTTAATTAAAAGCCTTACCTGCTTCTTAAAAAATTAGAAAAGTATTACATTCATACATTGTATGCCCTGAATTAATGTAACATTACCTAGTACTATCTTATTGCTATGTTACCATCTATAATAAAAGAACTTAACTGGTTGGAACTTGGGAGAATTTATTATGTTTTAACCCTTATCTTTGAAAATAATGAACATAAAGTGGCATACATTACAAATAAGAATATTATTCTAAATTTATATGAATAAATTGTATGACAATATTAAATATCAGGTACGTTTGATATTTGAAAGATATTTGCATTTGAAAGAGTCAACTCTTTATAATATTATTGTAGAGGCATTTCTTTCAATGTAACTTTCCCCAGCATATAATAAAGAACAGCATTTTTAAGAAATGAATATAGGAATTGTATACTGAAAATAAACATCATCTTAAATTATATATCTGAAAGCATGATGTTAGCTAACTTAATAGCTGTGTTTGGGGAAAAAAAAGATACTACTTAACACGATTATCTGATTATTACACATCTTGGATTTTAAAATTAAACTAAAGTTTAGTCTCAAACTTGATGTCCTCGATTAACATTTTTCTTCACTGAAACATCCAGGAAACCAGGTTTTGTAACACACTTACACTACCAGTCTGCTTTGTATTTACTGTCTTTACAAAAGTAAGCCCTGCACATTCTGGTGATAGGCAGTCCTAAAACAGAGAAGAGAGTGAATAGTAACAAGTGAAACACTTCAAGTGCAAATCAAAGTTTACAAAGTTTACAATTCTTCCTTCTTCTGCCATGGTATCTTTTATTGTCCAAAATTGGGAATAGAACTTTTCATTTACATGTTTGTTTTTCCTTCTTAAGAAAATAAATAGGTTACGATCTTGCATTAGGGCTGTCTAGAAATACACAATTTTAACAGCTTAATCATACCACAATTGCCTCAATTGGAATTCAACTCATTTTTGCTATTTTAAAATTTGCTGTTGCTTTTTATTACCTCTTTATTTTTAATAAATAGTTCATATGAACACCTATAATTTATTCTCAGAAATAATATTTCCTTCCATTTTATGTACTAAGATATATTTTTAAAAATAATCTCAATACAAGTACAATCAAGACCTAAAATTCTTTTCACAGTATAAATTAAAATTACAAGTGCATTATAGAAAAACAAACAGAGTTACATGATGAGAACTGCAGGCAGAGTACATGATTTCTGAGGGGGAAAATAGTATCTAGCTAGAGTTTAACATTATTGGCAAAATATTTTTATAAATTAAAGAAAATTTTCTCTAAAACTGGCTTTTAAATTTTATTAGAAAAGGAGAAAAATGCTCCTCAGCTTTTGTTGTCCCTAATTCTCAAATTTGATAAATAATGAGTGCTTGTTTGTATTTATGTTATTTGAACCCCTCCCTTCCCCCACAAAAGATTTCAAGGGCCTATAAAAAACACACCTCTAAAAAAAATAAGTATATAATATGTAGGAGTCAGATTTGGAAAAATAGATCCGCTATAAGAGTATTACACGCACTATATCACATTGTGCCAGGTAGTGTCATGAGCCCCAGAGGTGCAGAAATGAATGAAACTAAGTTTGCAATTTGCTCATAGATGAGTGAAGATGATAGAAACTCTCCAGAAGGAAAATAAATGGATTGTGGAACAAAGTAAGTACTAGGACTGATTCTCAGCAAAATAATTAAAGAGGAACATATGTCTTCAGACCAGTTGCTTTTTCAACAGTCAGCTTTGTTTCTTCATACTGGCTTTGTTTCCATAAATATGGTGCTTCTTGGCTGCTCAAGGTGGGACTGATCTGCTTCTGGGCAACCTAGGACCAGAAGTCTAACTATTTCCAAGCTTATCAGGGTAAACTATTTAATACAAAAATATTCTATAGAAGATGATTAAAACAAATTCTGAGGTCTTCCTATATTCAATTATGCCAAAGGCTTTAGTAGGCAACATCTCCACTAACCACTACCAGAACAGCACTACCACAACACACCAATTTATTAATATCTAACTTAAAGTTATTCTAAAAGGAGAAACCAAAGTCAAGTATAGGGAAATTGTTTCTATGGTAGAAAATAATACAGATGCTTTGGGAAAGAATACCTTGAGGTAAATTTTGAAGTACATTGGAAAGAGTACTCCATTTATGCTTGAGTCACTCTAAAAGGAACACATCTACAATAGATTTCTATCTCTAAGCAAGAAGTAAAAATGATTATTTTTGACCTCCTTTTGATGTTAAAACATTTCTTGTTCTATTCTTATTTGTTTCCTTCTTTTAAATTATAAAATGAATTCAGTTTTGGTTTGGTACAAATATTTAAAATACTGCTAGCATATTGTATTATGAATACTAAAAGTAAAATATTGGCTACAAAACTCAGGTTATCAGAATAATTGCAAACTCTGAAATAATTATGGTGGGAGGAACAATAGTGGTATGGGGCAGGGGCAAAAGTATAATACTCTTTTAGAATTAAAAATAAGAAAAATGAAAAGGTCCTTTAACCATTTTGGAGAAAAGTAAAGATAGCTAGAAAGAAATTGCTGCTAAATATTACGATAATTTATTTGCTAAAGAGAAGTAAAAATGTCCCTCCTTGGCTGGTAACACCTTTGTAAGACTTTTTTTATTAAAAAAAAACAGCAACTTTTTAAAAATTAAAAAAGCTAGAAAATAATAAAGAAGCATAAAAAGAAGATATAGTAATCAAGATCATAAGTATTGAGAATCACTATTAGAAGTAAAGATTAGCATGGTAAAAATACATATACTATGGCAGCAGAAAATAAGAACAACACTTTGGAGAAGAGGATAACAGACTTTCAAACACTTAGTGTAATTTACCACCTTTTTTTCTGTTTTGAAGACATTTGTATATACAAATATTCTATTATTGCATGGAATTGTTATATACAGATGTACTCTGTAGAGTTCTGTACAGATGCCCACGACAGCATATTTTCCACTGGATATAATTTAACTTTTATATTGTTAGTCATTCTCTTTCAATACATTTTGCAATTGTTTTTGATAGTTTCCTACTGATTCCCCAAATTTGGAGAATATAGACCATCTTCAAGTAGACACATTTCTACACATTATCCACAGAATGTATTTGTGCTCAATTTCAAAAACATCATCATGTATGCTCTTTTAATTTATTAAGCTATAAAATTTGGGTTAAAAAACTTTGAGGCCAGAATCACTAGTTATTTTGGAGAAGTAAAGAGAAATAAAATATCTATCTTGTATATAATCGATTTAGGTGTTCCCTTTTGAAAAATAATGCAAACTTATCATCAGTGAAGGGATAAAATAAATATTAATGAAACATATATGGCACTTAGAAAACGACCAACCTCTATTAACAAACACATCAATATAAATTACTGCAACTAAGCACACAAGATAAAGGATATTTTTTTCCTCTCATTTTGGCAAACTTTATTTTTAAGTGACAACCCAATTCTAAGATGAGCACTTTCTAAGATACTCCAAAATATCTAAATCTCATAATGCACCAAAAAAATACTGCCCATAGCAGCCTAGAATATTTGAATTCATCAAAATCTACAGAAAAGTCACAAGAACTATCTTCTTAATTAAATAATCTAAGGAGAAAATACAAGATTCAAGAAAAGCCCCCTTCAAAACTGACTGCACTAGATTTGGCGTTTATTTATCTTTTCATGCCATTTTCACTGAGAAGTTCACAAATAATCATCACTCTTCCAAACAGGTCTTCCTTTCATTGGCCAGTTGAGAAAGTTACTCAACTGTCCATAAAATCAACACTTCCATCTAATGCCTGGGAGGTCAGCTAGTCACACTTCTGAGATCAGTGAAAGGTTGACCCTGATCAGGCATGTGCAAATATCTGCTAAAAGTGTTGGTGTGCAGGTCAGGGCAAATCATGCCCCATACTGGAGAATAACAGAAATTACTGGTTCCTGTTGATGATTCCATGCTTGATGCCTCTAAGTTTACATACATTGAAGAAATTCTCATGTGAACCGTCACTTAACGTTTCAATAAGGCACTCAAGGGCACATCCTGCACTTGGGGCATCTCTCCCTGGAGACCATATTATCTCTACAGGGAGGGTGCTGGCATGGGAAGGCAGAGGAGGCTGGGCAGGGAAGAGGGGAAGACAGGTAGACTGACAAGGGAGGAAGGAAGTTTCAGCTTTGTTTATTCTGACTTGTCCTTCCCTAGTTTTCATACTGCTCTCACTATCTGCTACTTGTAGAACGTCATCACCATTTGTTGGGAATTTATTAAATGTCAGGCAGTTAGTTTAAGTGATTTATACAGATTACTACATTTATTCCTTACACCTACCCTATAAGATTGATATTATTATCTCAAGTTCACAAGTTAGAAAACTAAATTTTGCAGTGGTAAAATGATCTTTCCCAAACTATGGAAGATCTGAGATTAAAACTTGAGCCCATGTATTTCCAAAGGCTGCTCTCTGAACTGCTGCACTAATATCAACAATTGAGGAAGAATAGAATTAAGCTATTTTCTGCATGTTTCAAGAATCATAGCTATTTGGCTCTATTTTCCATTCCATCAACATTACTACCTGTAGCTGAAGCTTTAGTGCTTCACAATAAACAAAGTTCAAAGATTACTCTGATTCAATAAGAAATGTTTGCATTAAGCTCAATGTACTATTTGTTTAAGAAAGCAAGAAAGAAAGTAATTCAAAAAGATTTCCAGCAATGGTATTTAAAATAAATATATTCAGGCATGGGGTTTTAACCTTTGATTATCTAGGAATTTACTCATCCTTCTGAAAGGATACTGGAGGCTAAAGATTTAATTTAATTAATATCTGTTCTTTCATAAGCAATTAGTGCTTTTGTTTGAATGAATAAGTATTTGGTGATTCTTTGGGTAGGAACATCAACATACACATGAATATATTCACTGGACTATTCTGTTATTTGGGTAACATATATGGGATATAGTAACAATGTAATATGTAAAGATTAGATCCTTGTGAATATATATTACTATGCATCATTTATAAACATACTGAATACATTTGGAATAATTCAACAATAAAAGCCACTCAGTTCAATATGATTTATATTTTATGAATTTACCAAGAAGATTATTTACCTGCTATATATATTTCAAGGTAGCATCCATAAAATAAATTTTGTTAGAAATATAATTCTATTTGTATCATAAAGCTTAATATCTATTTAAGTATTTTTAAAAGCTTTATTTATAACATTAACTTCAGATTATAACTTTTTAGAAAATCACCTTATGAGGCTGTGAGTACTTTTCTTAATCTTATTTTCCCTTATGTAATTTATATGATTAAATATTTTTCTTTTATAATTTTCAATACCAAAAAGTAGGTTTCTCATGTTAAAATTAAAACTGGGAGACAAAAGTTCACTTAAGATATATTTGTTAAAAAGGTTCACAAATGACAAAGCTATGGATTTTTATGCAGAACATATGTTTCTTTCAAACTTTGGAAGCTTCTTCTCCGTTGATATATACTCATAAATAGGAACAAATGTGAATGCTGGGGCTCTCAAAACAATGTCTTTTCATAGAGGGTCCTTGTCTCTGTAATTAACTCCTACTCCAGCTCTTTCACAGTCTGTTGAAGCACAGGACTCCAGGTAAATTGATTTTCATTGTGAGAAGAAACATAGTTGATATATGACAACTTTCACTGCTGTAGAATAATGTAGTCACATGCTGCACTGTTTTCTGTAGACTTTCATGTCTGAATGACTTGCTGTCAGAATTTTTTTAAAAAAGAAACTTTAAAATAATTTAAAGAAATGACCTAAACAGAAAGGTCTTGAAGGCACATTTTAATCATTACTAAGACTGATAGAAATGATCACAAAGCTATAAAAAGAAATTTTATAGTTGGCATTTGTACTTGCACAGTAAGATTAACAAGAGTTTAACATCATTAGTTGCATCATTTACGTCTTCAAATTATATATATTAAACAACTGCTTACAACCATATGCAATGCTAAGATTTCTGTATTATAAGGGAAACAGGCATAGTCTACATCTGAGAGGACATTGTTTAGTAAAGTACATAAACAGAAGAAGGGGAAGTCCTGTAAACAGGGCTGGGCTCAAACCAGGATTAACCATTGCAATCAGTAGTCGCAATCTGAGATTTGATTAAATCTTCATTTCTCAGTCATCAGATTATTCACAACTTTTTCCAATAGAATAATTGAATTAAATGGAAAATGGCAGCCAGGGTTGTGAGCATGTCTAGTGCCCAGAGAAGCACAGAAGATTTAGATAACCTTGGCATTAGTCCTTGTGTCTGCGCACGGTAGAATGTTGAGCAGAAACTTGCTTCACAACATAGTTCAGAAAGCCGGGAAAATCAAATGAGAAAATAATATGAAATGGTCTATTAAAGAAAAGATCAGCATGTATGTGTATTTTGATTAATTAAACAGGAAAAAGATACTTAGACACAAAGGTAGGTTTTTGTTTTTTTGGTTTTTTTTTTGGCTTATAACGATAAAGAATGTACATTCTATAAAATCCCCCCAAGATTCATTTCACAGGTTAATAGAATCAATAAATTTCATACTTGGAAAAACAAAGATTCTTTTTAAAATTATGCTTTACATCTAACTATTTGCCTTTGTTTTCTGCATTTATAAATGGCATTTTATTTTAAAGGTGAGCTTAGTTTTCTTCTATTGGTTTTATATAAGATAGTGTATTATAATGGTAATTAACTGCATTCAGTTAGAATGGCTTTAAATAATAAAGAAAAAAATGATAATTATATAAGTAAATTCAGAAAAGACTAGGGTAGATACATAATTGACAAGTTAATAATGGATTCAGGATGGTAGTGTTCAATAAGTTGACATATGGAAAGAACCTACCATGCTCTTCCACAAAATATCCCTAGGTACCTCTCCAAAAAATAGAATTGTAACTTTATTGATTAAAGTTTAGATTCTAAACAAGCAGCCAACTCAAACATAAATTGTGTTTCTAAAGAATTTCTGAAGATGGCAGCATTAGAGCTAGACTTAGAATGATTTTGGAGAGTAAATTTATGAAACAGGAGGTTATTCCATTTGTCCAGAATGTGAGGTTGATAAGAAAATATGTGCTATAAGGGGGATAAACAGGCAACAACTAAGTAATAAAAGATAATACCAATATTGAGATTTGATATAAATTTAGAAAATCATGAGGATCCTCTGGACTCTTTTGAGTAAATCAGTGACATGATAGATTTGTATTTATGAAGTTAACATAGCATTTATGTTGTAAGATGGATGGGGGACAAAAGATTTTTTGAGACAGAAAATAACTTAGGTTATTAAAATATGCCAAGAGAGATGATAGAAGCTTTAAATAAGATAGAAAAAATGTGAATGAACAAGAATCATATTATAAGAAAGTTACAAAATAAATATATCCCATTATTAGTACCATAAAAAAACATTTAGGGTACATACTACAGTGTATGGGGCACCATACTCACTCAGAAAATACAATGAAATATATGTGCATAGGTAAAACAGATTCTTCTCTTCCTACTGACAATACACTAAAAAATTTACACAGCTAGAGTTTGCTTTTTTTAAGAAATTCTCCCAAGGACATTTTTATATCATAGATACATAAATACATGCTCACACATGTAGAGTATGAAAATAATTTCTTATATTATTTATTCATTGATTTTGAAATGGAAAATAAGAGTAGAAAAGGAAAGTAAAAAAAAAAGCCTTTTGGTTATGTCAAAGATAATTCAAATTCTTTCATTTCTAGGTTGGATAAAGATATTATATTACGGGAAGATATCTTAGTAAAGGTTTTGCTCATTTGTATTTTAGTTGACTTCTATTAAAAATTAAGTTTCTAATTTTTTATTAAAAATTATATGATACTAAAATTTTTAAGGCATATTCTTTTTCTTAAGTATTTGGAAATTTAAAAATTTGTTCAAATGTATAAAGCAAATGGTATATCTGATGAGGGAGAAAGTAGCATACAGTTTAGATATTCTTCTGTGAACACAAGCGAGAGGCTCTAGGACTAACTTTCCAAACAGCATGTAATATCATTCCTCTAGAAAGTGAGAATTTCCTCCAATATATTTGAAGTTTAATCTAGTACTCATTCTTCCATCAGATAAAATTTAAGATTTCTGAATATACACTAAACATTTGTCATGTGTTACACAGCTACAAAAATTAGCTTGTTTTAAGGAGGCAGAATATTTGTACAGTTGATCCTGGAACAACACAAGTTTGAACAGTGCAGGTCCACTTACATGCAGATTTTCTTCTGCCTTTGCCACCCCTGAGACAGCAAGACCAACCCCTCCTCTGCCTCCTTTTCCTCAGCCTATTCAACATCAAGACAACGAAGATGAAGACCTTTATGATTATCTACTTGTACTTAATGAATAGCAAATATATTTTCTCTTCATTATGATTTTAATAGCATTTTCCTTTCTCTAGCTTACTTTACTATAAGAATACAGTATATGATACATACAACATACAAAATTTGTGTTAATTGATTATTTACATTATCAGTAAGATCAAGAGTAGACTATTAGTTGTTAAGTTTTGGTAGAGTCAAAAGTTATACACGGGTTTTGGACCGTGTGGGGGTCAGTGTTCCAAACTCTGCTAGGGTCAACTGCTTTTTGATTTTTGACACAGTTAGCATTCGATTAAATCTAATCCCTAAAAGAAAGTAATACGTTTTTTACTTATTTATTTATTGGCATGCAATTCCTATATTTTGTGCCTTTAATATAATCTTCTCTGCTGACTGTAAAACGAATTGAAGTGATTCAATTTCTACCACCATTGTCATATTTGATACTTAGGTGAATTGAATAATCTAAAGAACATATACATAAAAAGCATATTTTTAGAAATATATTCATTTAAAAACTCTTCAAAGTAGAGAATTATAAATATTAGAGAATTATAAAAGAAATATATTGTAGTAACTGGTAAACACTAAACCAAACACTTTCTTCACAAAGGTTGGGAAAAGTTTGTTTTTAAGAATCACCAGTACTATCTATCTGCCTTGTAGATGGAGATCGGCAGAATTACACTGGGAACCAACTAATCCTTTGTTGTTGGAGGGATCACTCAAGAAGGCCTTATTTTTTATTCATATATTCATATATAGTCCTTTTGGGGAAGGCCTGAATGTCTGAATGCAATGAGGTAAATCAAGTGCAGATGTTTCAGACTGAGATAGGAAATATTCTGTTTAGTAATGTCATTCGTATATCTCTTAGGAGAATACGACCCCTAAAAATTACATTAGCTATATCCCTCCTAAATCTTAGAAGTCTAGATTTAAGCAGCCTCATACCTGAAACATTATTTGTTTTGAGAAAATATGTGTATTCTTGTCCACACATTGTAGGATATTGGGAACATAATGAGATAATTGCAGGAGGGGAGAATACAATCCTGCTGGTTTATTCCCTCACCCTACAGAGTGAATGGAATTAATATTAATTAATTAATTAATTAATAGCACCATCATAGTGCTATTGTCCCATACATGTGTTACTTAAAACTAAACAATCAGGAATTTGGGAAATGTTATCTTGAACCAAGATTATCACGTGGGAGCCATGGTACCAGATCACATACTGAAGGAGAGCTGGCCTGGGAAATTCCTCTGAAAAAAAAAACAAGAAGTTGTTAACCCAGGTGAGGAATACCACGGGGTTTAGACAGGGCAAGGGGGCAAATTAATCTCTTCCCACTGGCTGGTAGGAAATAGAGTGACAGTTTGGTCAATTCTCCAAAACAAGTATATATTTGAAACACATTTACATTAAGGAGATAGCTGACTCCTGCCAGATGTCTTTATTAGACAAAGAGGCACAATGAGGGAACTTGAAGTCAAGTTGGGGAATCTAGTCCCTAAATTGAACTGTTGCCAGTACCAGTTGATGCTACACTCAGTTATTCTTTCTTATATATTCCCAGAGGCTCTGATCCAGTCTTACTGCAGTCTGTAACCTGATCTTAGTTTTGTCGTGAAGAAGCAGGAGAAGCTGTGCCAACTTTTTGGAAAAGTGTCACCCATTCCACTCCAGTGCCCAAGCTGTGCACAACATAAGAGTGTTCTTCTGGAGGTCATTGTTAATGGAAGCAGCATTATTGCAAGAAGACAAGAAAGAAACTGAAGTGCCAGTATTGAACACTCACGAAGCAAAACACTAAAAATCTCCAAAAGAAGTTTAACAGTGACTTGAGGAGACACAATTTCTATCAATTAGCCCAATGATAATTTGAATATAAAAAGTAAATATGTTGTATTTTGTATTCAGGCTTGGGGGATCCAAGATATATATATTGCACAAATAATTTAATGTAATATTCATAAATAGTATACTAAAATATAAATATCAAATATTATATCTCTTCTATTAAAATATTAAAACTTGTAATCATTGGTTGCCTTTTTTAAATATTAAAGCTTATGCTTTTTGTGCTTCTCATTAAAGAAAATAATAAAAGACTAAAATGTACTAAAATCAGAAGAACAAGGATAGTGGCTGTCTACGTTAATCCCACAGGGTTTACAGAAGGGGCGTTTAGATAATGTTGGTAAAAAGTTATTTTAAACTTTAAAGTATGTTTCCTGGCGCTTGCTGGGAAGGGCAGGCTGCAGTGCTGTTTTGGGGTCCTGTAACTGCCTCTCATTCCTCTGGGGAGGCACTCTAGTGCCTCACGTGGTGGGTGGGGCCCTAGGACTTCCAGGTTTGGCCTTATTCTGCACCTCAGTGGGGGAAGGTCAGGGAGTGAGTCTGGGCGGAGCTGGGATGGGTGAGCCTGCCCTCAAGCTCCTCAAATGCTGTTAGCAGGGGTCAAAGGTCTGTTCTCTGCCTCTGGGCAAAGCTGCCAGAGAGGGGCTGGAATGGCCCCTCTCAGCAGAAAATCTGCATGTGGAGGTGGGGCTGTCTGAGACCTACAGTCTAGAGCTGCATCACCCAAGAGCACATTTAGGAATAACATTGATAGGGTGTCGGATAGATTTGGGTGGGGGAGGGGATGGGAGCATACATACATAATGAGTGCGATGTGCACTGTCTAGGGGATGGACACGTTTGAAGCTCTGACTGGGGGGGTAGGGGAGCGAGGGTAACATACGTAACCTAAACTTTTGTACCCCCACAATATGCTGAAATAAGAATAAAAAAAAAAATAAAAAACTTTAAAGTATATAAATATAAGATAGTCCTAGTATTTTAAATTCAAATTTTAAAATGTTTAAACAAAAATATATTGTATAATGCCTTCCATTTGTCCTGTGACATTTATAATTTATAAATCTCTCTTAACTTTAAAAATTTAGATCTTCAGCCTTTTAAAAAAAATTTTAAATGGAAAATTGTGCTGGAGAAAGAGGTAAAAACATTTTCAAAACCCAATGATTTTTCTCATTATATAAGCACCAAAGTACATCATTGGAAAGCATCCAACTGAACTTAAATTATTAAAACTAACACTCTACATGTTATAATATAGAACAACACAATGTTCCAACAAATCTAAATAGAATTATCAAGATGTTTATTGGAAATATGCTCTTCCCTTCATTCATAAATAAAACTATCTTGTCGGTCAAAAAAAATTACATTTTCTTCTCTCAGAACATGAGTTTTAAGCTTTCGAAAATCAGTAATGATTTGATATTGACATTTTAAGATACTTAATAGAATCAAAAAACACAATTGAGAAAAGATGGTGCACTGTCCTATTCTTCATGTCTCAATTTTTACTTGTTCGGATTATAGTGTTTAAAAAAATTATATATTGCATATAAATGTATGGAAGTAGGGACATAATTGTTAGGCTGGTGGCAAGCACTCCTACCTTCCCTAATGAAAAAAGAGGCAGCTCCTCCTGTCCCTCAATACCCGCCCCAAAGCTGAAACAAAGAAATTCCTCACTCCTCGCACTGACATCTCCTGGCCGAAGAAATTCCCATCCCCCAGCCCTAAAAACCTATATAAACCCACTCAGACTTCTGGGCGGGGCAGCTTCTCTGGGACCCGTGGGTCCCGTGAGGCTCGCCCGGGTCCCTCTCTCAGGGACTCGTTACCCCCACCCGGGAGCGTCCCAATAAAGCTTCTTTACTTATCCCTTTCAACTCTGCTCGTCTTTCTTTCTCTGGTGCCAGCTACTTCAAAGAAACCTTACAATAATCTTATCAGAAAAAGAGAAAAGAATCAAGGATGAAAATTAATACAATCCTCAAAATGTCTAGTAGATGCAGCTGCCCTGTCAAACATGATGTTAGCGAATTTGCTCTCTTAGTGAGAGAAGGTACAGCCCGTTACAACTGTGGCAGCCTATAAAGCTTCATTGCCCTTTTCTTGTTTCTACTAGTTTTATTTTAAAGTAATCATTACACAGAATTAAAAAGAAAATGATAGAAGCCAAAGGCTTATATTCAAATTCAAGTAAATGAAAAGAAAATTATCAGTATGGTACTAGAAGTTCCACGTCTTAGAAACAAGACAGAAAATATCATTATTTAGTATATGGTATTCAACTTGACATTTAACATATGTTATTTTATTTAATCATCAGAACAACACTAAAGGATAGATATGATCATAATGATTTAGCAGATGAGAAAATGGGCTCTGAGAAGAAACTTGCTCCAAATCAAACAATTGCTTGAACTGTGTGATATTCTTTCCATTATGGCAGAACTATTATCCTGGAGAATAAGCCACCATGAATCAAGTAAAAATCAGAATAATAGCTCCCTTAAATGCTTTTTAGGGAACAACGGCAGATCTAGATTATTTTGGTTTGTGGATATTTCTGACAGCTGACTTGTAAGGAACATGAGAGGATACAATAGATCCTCCCACTTTCCACAGACATACACTGAGCTGAAATTAAAAAAGGAACAGGCATAAAGCTATGCTATTGTTTTTTGAACTTCTGCCAGACTAGTGGAGATGGTAACCACAAATTTCAAGGTAAGGTTTCTTGATCTCTTTCTATATTGCAACTAATTTAAACCTTTGGAGTGACTGTCCCTCTATGATCATGACTACCATATATTTTTCTCCAGCTCAGATAATTCTAATATTCTATGACTTTTAATATCTATCTGCCCACTGACATCCCTATTTGGTGCCCCACAGGTATGCTGGAAAATGAATGATCCCAAAATTGAACTCTCATCTTTGTCCAAAATATTTTTCTTCTGAATTCCTTGTATTGTAAAACATTACTATGACCCCTTCACAGATCCCAAACATCCAACTCCAATTTCTCTGTCTCTCTCACTCCTACTGATCTCACTTCCAGTCTTCAAGTTCAGCAGATTTTTCCTCTGGTATATTCTCACTTTTTTCTATAGTTTTATTAATATATAATAGTTGTACATATTTTGAATAGATGTGATATTTTGATACATGCATACAATATGTCATGATCAAATCAAGGTAATTGGGACAGCCATCACCTCAGACATTTTTTTCTTTGTTTTGGGAACATTACACTTTCTCTCTTCTAGCTATTTTGAAATAGATAACAAATTACTGTTAACTATAATTTTCCTACTATGCTATTGAATATTAGAACTTATTCCTTCTATCTAACTATATTTTTTATCTCTTAACCAACCTCTCTTCATCCTCCTCTTCCCTCTTCCCTTTCCAGCCTCTAGTAACCATCATTCTACCCTCTACCTTCACCAGATCTACTGTTTTGGCTCCCACCTATGAGTGTGAACATGTGATATTTGTCTTTCTGTGCCTGGCTAATTTCACATAATGACCTCCAGTTCCACGTATGTTGCTGCAAATGACAGGATTTCATTCTTTTTATGGCTGAATAATATTCCATTATGCATACATAACACATATTCTTTATCCATTCCTCTGCTGATGGACATTTAGGTTGATTCTGTATCTTGGCTATTATGAATAGTGCTACAATAAACATGGAAGTGCAGGTATGTTTGATATACTGATTTCCTTTCTTTTGAATATATATCCAGTAATGGGATTGTTGGATCATATAGTAGTTCTATTTTTACTTTTTTGAGTCACCTCCGTACTGTTTCCATAATAGCTGTACTAGTTTGCATTTCTACCAACCAAACCCATATATTCTTATATGTATTCTTTATCTTGCATTCCCATCTTTACTCTGAAGGTCTATGTGTGCTTTATTATCTGTATAATATCACCTTTCCAAGTGGTATGTCTAAACCATCTTACTGCTCTTTTATCTTTCCTACTGTTACACAAGTGATCTTTCTAAAACATTAATTCAACTGTGATGTTTCCCTGTTTTACAGCATTTAATGCCTCTCTATATCACTCTCTTTAAAAATAGAAGCTTAATGACTTAACAAAAGTATAAAGGCCTCCATCTCAGTCTGCTCCTTGCCTCCCATCTTTATTCTCACCTCTCATCACTTTGTTTCTCCTAATTTCCAGCCATACTAATCATTTAGAGGTCTTCTAAGATGCTAATCTTTCATGATTCTGTGAAATTCTTCATAATTTCTCTTGGACTGAAATTATTTTAATGCCATCGCAAACTCTATGCATGCTTTAAGACCAGCTGAGGTGTTGCTTCTCTCGAATTTGACCCGATCTTGGGCCAAGGTATTTCAAAAATCCAACACATAGCCTCCTAAGGGCCTCTGCATTCCATGGGAAAAGAAAACACCAAACTTTATTGAAATTTTAGATGAACAATCTGTTCTAGGGTCTCTGTTTACTATATTTTCTTTCATCACTTAGCCTAATACCTAGCCCATAGCTGAGGTCTTCAATGAATAATAAATAAAGGTGTATGTCACCAAAGCCTACTCTTATTTATTATTTCCTTTAGTATAGACATTAGGTTTTTACATTTATTTTCCCAAATCTACATTCTTCAGAACATTAACTCTGCTAGAGTTTTTGCAAATATCTTTATCTTTTTTTTTTCTAAGTTCTCATCAGATGGGTATTGTGCTGATGTTGTAACAAAATTTAAGGGAGGCACATCTCACACATGAGTGTGAAAACTGAATCATCATGCTTTATCTTTTCCATTTTTATAAAAGAATGAAATAATGAATCTTTATGACCTTAAGACAGTGCTTTCTTTTAAGAAAGCATTGCTGAGCAATATCCAAATAGCCATTCAGTCTGTTTTCTTATCACAAAATTCCTATCTTTAAATTGCTAGCACACTGATGATGAGAAATGAATAGAAATGGCAAGTTTTGGAATGTTAGCAACAACAACATGATTTAAAATAAGCTTTTACAAATAGCAATATTTTATCAGGTATTTTTCCATGTATGATTTACTATTTTTTTCTTTGCTTTAGGGGGAGAAATAATTTTACTGCTATAAAGGGCATCAAGTTATCTTGTTATCAAGTTATAGAATTTAGAGATGCCTGAATGATTTATGTTAGAGTTAAATAATATCTTCTAAATTATTTGCTAATAATCACTGTGTTCATTTTTAAATATTTATCTGATTGTTTAATTCTCTCTATTTTTAAAAAGTATCCAGTTTCTAATGATCTGCAATGTGCTTCCAAATGATAACCAAACCAAGCTATAAGATGGCAAGACTGGAATAAAGAGTGTCATAGAAACGCTATTAATATATTTGCATTAGAAGCAATAACATGTGATCTTTAACTTTTAAGCCTGAAAATACTTAGCAGCTATTTTCAGATAAAATTTTTTATTGAACCTAAAAGTCTAGAAGATATTTTTACTACAAATAGAACTACTAATTTGCCCATAAATTGGCTAATTTATAAAATCCAATTCTTCAGCATATGGTATAAAATTATAAGAAATATTTTGGAAGATGAAATCTACAATGGACTAGTAAAATAAACATAGAGTATTAGAGGAAAATATTGAAATCTCTTGACACTCATCTGATAGAGATGAGTCATGCTATCCCACAAATTGTTTATTGTTGGCTATATTGGAGAAGGGTATTTGGTGCTAAGAACTATACTTCTATTTTGAAGAACAATTCATAACCATTTTCTCTAATTGTACATCAAATGAGCTGACCTGGTCTATTGCTATGAAGCATCATGAAGTTGGAAAAAAATCTTCCAGAATTTTTTCTTTGTTCATAGCCTTTGCCCATTACCAAATAATCTAACTGATTTAGCTGACTCTTATACAGGCTCTCAAAAACTCTAGAATTTCTTCTATCATCACACGCATTTCGCAACTGTGTTTACCTATCTTCAGAGTCTCCTACACTGAACTGTGAAGTCATTAAAGTCAATAGTTGTATCTGGCTTCTATGTGTGGGAGTGTATGTTGTCTAAATCAGATTGATTATTTGGTGAAAAGGGAGGAAGGGAAAGAGACTCAAGAAAGTCATACACATGCATCATTTACAAAGATGTCATCACTCTCTCATTGTTATTCAAATTATAAGGCAGTTAAGGATGGAGGTATTATATAATAAATATTTGAACAGCATTGTGTGTCCAACTTCTTGGAAGTAGTTGATTGTAAATATAGTCAAGTTCCTGTCCTTGAGGTACTTACAGTCAAATAAGTACATCACGTACAATTGTAATCTCTAAATAATTGAGATACCTAAGATCAACACAAAAAGCATTAAAATATGAATGAGAGTTTGCATTTGGACTCACTCAATGAATGGACAGTGTAGGGCTGAATGTAGGCTATCCGTGGCTATGCAGGGGATTTCAGGACCAGAAAGACAGATTGTAGTAAAATCATAAAGAGCCTCTGGACTGGACCATGTCAAAGTTGGGTTTTATTCTGTAGACAATCAAGTAATATGGAAGATTTTGGAAAGAAAATAATTTATTTAGACTATAACTTACATATTAAATAAACTAATTTATTTAAACTATATTTTACCTCTGGTATAAAAAAGCAAATTGGAAAAGAGGCTGTAGGTAGTAAAATAATCATTAAAGTACTCAGATCATAGTTTAGATAAAAATATGATAGAAGAGCTATTTTTGATGGGAATTGTCTGAAAAATAGAAGTCAACATATGAAAACAAGAAGCAAAGGGAAGGAACCAAGGCAATGGTAGAAGTTGCAAACCTGTACAATCTGGCCCTGCACTGTTTCCAACTTCCCACCATTGCACCGCCCCTACCACAACCCCAGGCATTATGAGGCTGAACCACACACACTATTTCCAAAATATGCTATGCTCTTGTTCCCAATTCTGTGTTCCCTTGTCCTGTTATATTTAGTCTGCCTGGAATTCTTAATCACTGCTAATTCTTTTAAATACCATTTCCTCTGTGAAATTTTCTCCACTCTTTTCCCTGCAGTGTCTTACTTGGCACACAGTTGTATTAGAGCACTCATCTCCCTGTATGGTAATTGGTTTTGTATCTGTCTCTCCCATTTAAATGGGAACTCCAGGTGGTGAATAGGGGCCTTCACCATCTTCTAAACCCAAGGCCTCGCACCTAATGAAAAGCTAATGAATGCTTACTGAATGTGGAAGTCTCTGGTGGACAGTAATGCTACAGGCTGTGAGTGGTTAAGTAGAATGAGCTCAGAGATTAGGAAGTTAGATTTTGCTATTTAGAGGGAAGTGATGACCTTTGAAAGAATGATTTCACTGTAGTGCTAGGGGGTAGAAGCCAGATAATAAAGAATTAAGGAAGGAGTGGGTGGTAATTAGCAAAGAAAAACTGCAGATCACGGTATCTGCAATTTGCTACTGAAGGATAGTTGAGAGATAAGGCAGTGACTTTAAGGGAACCCTGTCAAAGTATAAGGGAAGAAACTAAAGGATAGGGAAATCTTGAGCAAATTTGCAAGCCAAGAGAAGATATTTAAGAAATGAAATAATAGGCATAATTATGTGATGTTGAGAGAGATAAAGAAGGCAATGCTGCTAAATGCATAGATAGCTAAAAGCAAATAGGAACTATTCCGTCTCTGAGATTAGATTGTAAAAGGAAAGGAGATGGCTCAGTAGAAATTTTCTGTCATAGATGAGAAAAATTAAGAGACTTCTTATTGTGTGGCTTCTGTAAATAGATGCAATTATTTTGAACATGGGTGTGAGAGTTAGGAATGGAGATATAAAAAAATCGGATGGAGAATAAAGGAAGCCTACATGATTGTATTATTTAAAAACAAAAAAAAAACCACTTTATTGAACTGAAAGATAAATATTTAAAAGATCTGTAGCTAAGTAGCAAAATAATAAACCTTAACATTGCTTTTAAATATAATGGGAGTTCCAGTAATAAAACACCTCAGTTAATATGGAGTAATTTAATCATGAACTGTTTTAATAGTTATCCCAGGGATGATTATTTTAAATTTCACTTAACACCAAAACTAGATAAGTTTTAACTTTGTCTTTGCAATAGACAAAACTTCAGGATCTTATTCTGACTTAGAATTGGGATTATCACCTTTAATTTTCATGGTACCTGAATAGTCTAAAAATACAAGTCAAGAAATTTTAGGTCAGTGGGAATCTAGAAAAAAATAACAGTACATGTTGTATTATAAACACAAGTTTTTAAAAATTATATTAAAGTTTAGACTGTATTGTCTCCCAAGCCAATTTTTTTATCATTTAAAACTGCCTTCTCTAGAAAAATGTGGTTTAAATACACAGAGAATAACACACTTTAAAAATATAAATGCTCATATGAAGTCAAAAATAATTTATATATTTTATAGAAATATTTTTCAAACTCTACTAACATGAATATTTTTTCTTACTCTAATCCACTGTAAACTACCACAAATTCATCATATCATTTTTTTTCCAAAATGTCACCATTATGCAGGTTCCTAAAATATAGTAGAGTGGTTAAGAGCCTGCAGTTTGGCATTAAACCAATCTGTCTGAATACTCAATCCACCATTTACCAGCTAAGTGATCTTGGCAAGGCACTTACACCTGTTACTTCTTTTGTGCAATGTGGATAATAGCACCAATCTCACAGGTTTGTGGTGAGGATAGAACAATTTGCTGCATGTGAAGCATTCAATAAGGTATGTGGCATAGAGTAAGCTCTCAATAAATGGTCGCTATTATCATCAATGATGACTTCCTATTGTTCAATCATTTTCCTTCTGACATGTTTCCTCTATAATAGAAAAAATTTTAAAAAATCAAATGCATATAAAGGAACAGCTATTAATTCTGTGAAACAATTTTTAAACCTATTAATATATCACAGTGTGATAATAGCATTTCTTGACAAATCAACTTAAAAATCTATTATATTAGTTAAATCTGCTAATAAAGGTAGGAAAACTGAATGAGATTATATTTTTCTTATTAAAATATTTTATAAAGATACTTTTGGATAATTTTCAAAAGTATCATGTCTTTACAATTAGCATTTATGGAGACATATAATATTTGCAATTTGGAGATATATCTGCAATATACATATCATTAAAAATAAAAATGTACTCATTCAAGTGCCTACTGATAAACTGCTAACATTAAAGATAGAATTAACTATTGAAAATTTCAGCATTTAAACCTCCATTCATAATGTTGTTCTCATTGTTCTCCTTCCCCTTATTACTAATTGATTTATTTCAGTTTTCTTTCTCATATTAATGAATAGTGTTCCAGTGATTAGTCAGATATTTATTACTCCATCTGAGACATTTTTATCAAAATTCACTATTCTTTACCAATGTTTTTATTTGTATTTTCTTCAACAGAAACAAATGAAAAATTAAAGAAAATAACACAGTAAAAATAATTGGTACATATTTTTTTCCATCTTATAAATTATTGATTCATTAAAATGTAATTGAAAAAGTCACATTTAGTGAAACAGTTCATATGTAGAGGTTTTAAAAATATTATAATTTTGGATTAAATACGTATGCTTTGTAAGTGCTCCTTGTAAAGAGAAGAGAATATACCCAATAGAAAGACTACTACATAAAATTTTCGATGAAAATTTTCAATTCTAAATGTGTCTTTTACCTGACTAACCTTGAAGTGCATATCACTCTGGATAAATGAGTTCCTCTAAAATATCTACAATTCATATGCAAATATGTCAAACTTGACATTGAAAAGAGGAGCCAAGAACCACTGAGCCAGATGTTTTCTGAAAATCAAGAGAGTCCTTACACGCATGCTGCCTGCCATGAGGGGATGTGCTCCACTAACCTTCCCAAGGACCCTGCGATTGCAACAGAGGGGTGGCTGGAAACCAGCTTCGCTTCCAGCACAGCTCACCTCGGCACAGCCAATCAGTGTGTGGAAAAGTCATTTACTTTGAAGACTAACAGCACTTTTGTTCTGAGTCACTAGCATAAAAGTAAAAGGGGTTCCCACAACAGAAACAATAAAATCCAAATATCAAGCCCTGGTGTAGAAGAAAACCTAAAAACTAGTGTAGAGTAAAAGGAGTCTGAATAGCATAATTACTTCAGCTTTATTGAAATTTTTCTCAATGATGTTTTTTATCAATACAAAAAGATCATCAGAAATGATGTGGGAATTAAACTTAATTGCAACTCACTGGTTTTCTTTCTTGTTTTTTCTATCCAGTTATAAGATCACTCAGTTATACCATGGCCCCATCACATAGTATCTATTCACTTTTGAGTAGTTACATATAAATATGGTTGATTTGGGGGGGGGAACACTTAAATCAGTATATTTAATAACAAAGAGCATTTTTTTCTCTGTACAGGTACTTTTTTTCAGCAAACATGCACAGTACCAGGTATTTTTGTGGCACTATGGTGGGCACCAAAACAGGAACAATAAATAATTCACAACCTTACTCCTAGGAGTTCACAGTGTAGTGGAGAATACAGACATAGAGTCCCATTTAGAAAATTTCAAAGCTGTATTGATTGCCATTATAGTGATATATTTAGATATATGGGCAGCTCTAGGAGTCGCCTAAACCAGACAGGGTTAGATATGGGGGCAGAGGTTCAGTTAGAAGAAGGGATTTTATGCACATCATCTGGGGGATGGGCATACTTATAACTTTAACTCAAATGGTACAAAAGCAATTTATGTAACCAAAATGTTTGTACCCTTGTAATATTCTGAAATTATATCAAAAAAAAAAAAAAAGAAAAGAAAGAAGTGATGTTAATAGTTTTCTCCTACTTTGTATATGTATGTTTTTGGGTGAGTGCAATTCCAAAGACACAGATGCCAGGGCAGCCTTCATGCGCTCTGCCAGCCCTGTCCCTCCGTGTTTCTGGGGGGCTGTTTGATCTCTCACTTTCCCACGGTGTTGCCACTCTTCCTAATTAACTCTGCTCTTTTCCTTGCTGTTCTGCTTCCTGATAACTTCAGCCATGTCTTTTCTGATTATGCTCCTCCTGTTTATGGTTTTAGTCTCTATGTTTACACAGATATACACAGCTCAAATTCTAGTGTCAGGTCAGGCATAGAAGAATGGGCTAGCTGTCCTTGGGTCAGAAGCCTACCTGGATCTAGCCAGCTCTGGACAGGGAAGTGGCCCAAACAATACCAGCCCATTGAGGTTACAGAGCCTGTCAGTAGACAGCTCCTTTGGAAAGTGGTATGAGTAGTTAAGCATGGACCGGACATTGAGACTCAACGCTTCTCCTAATAAGGTTTATGGCACATTCTGGCCTTTTCCTGTTTTAGCCTTTGTTCTTATTACTTTAACTTTTAGAGCCCTGTGGCTCCTTCCAATTCTCTAAAATTTCATCTATAACCGGCAAACCTGATTGTTTTAGCTAAAACCCCACATATCTTTGCCCTACTGCCTTTCATAACACAAATTTAACTTGCTCATACAAGGGAAGAAACTTTAACCTTGGTCTTATTAGTTCTGTACATAAATTCCTTAAGTCAATACCCCAGTCTAGTCGCCAAATAACAGTGGGTTCTAAACTCCCTGTGGTCATTTCTGCTGTGAATTTATAATCAAATTCTCATGGTGACATATTTTCATATAAAGAATAATTAAGCCATTCATTAGATATTTATTGAGCATGTACCATCTTCCAGGAAGTATTGTAAATTCTGGGGTTCTAGCAGAGTACAAACAAAATAATTCTTAACTCATCAAAAATTTCTACAAAATAAAATATTTGAAATATGACAACTCCACAACCTAAAACATATTCCTTTAATTGACACATTTTGAAGAAACTCTTTCTATGGTGCACTTGATATATCCCAACCTTTTAATCAAGAATCTTGATTAAATCATTTAACCATTTTCTATGAAATAGAAGAATTGTTATGAACATCTATTGCTGTGCCATATTAAACCTATAATATTCAGTATATAACTCTATTATAGTGTTTATGAGATACTTCATTTGTTTCCTTTTTCTGTCTCCTTTCCAAAAATGTGAGCTCCTTGAAGACATTTTATGTTTCCTCCCCGTGCCTGACAGAGAACTGGCCTTAGCTGTTGAGTGAATGAGGATGAAATATTCACTGAGACAGCTTTGAGGCATACGTAATAAGATCATGTACATTCTCAATATGATTACAAGTGGAAGTTAAAGAGCATGTTGTGTAGAACTGACCAAACATCAGAATCTAGTAGTTTGAACTTCAGACATAAGAGTGTTTTTAGAGTATTTCTTATTGATCATCTCTAAACACCAATGAAACTTTAAAAGGATGCCTCAGGTGGCAGGAGAGGCTTTTTCATTAGTGGCTTTTGAAGCGCCTAGAGAAATAAGCTTATGATAGAATGCTGAGTACATCACCTTTTCAATTCTCAGGTGCACAGGCAGCAGGTTAGACACATCTGTGCTGGGCAGAGCATCACGATTAGCGCCACATTATGTGTAGTGAAGCATCTCAAAGCCCAGTAAAGCTAAATGCACACACTGAGATTTCCCACCTATGCATAACGCCATGAAGGAGCAGGGCCAAATCTTGGATGACGAGGAAACATATTTCAAGAATCTTTAATTATTATCTTCTCTAACCCTTTTATTGTTTACTCTCTATAAAATAATGCAAGGGTAGGAGAGGATCCACAATATTTACCCTAAAGAAACCCAGCCAAAGTGTAAGCATGCAAATATGCCACATGAGTTCCATAAAATATTACCAAAGGAAAAAAAAAATCAAAGAACAGAGACACTTTGAGCTAAAATTTAGGACTGTCCTCTCAAAACTAGAAAGTTGGGGGTACTAAGTCCTATCACCCCATCCCTCCAGCACCAGAAATTGCTCAGTGAATTTCTATATAATTCTGACAAGTCATTTGAATCTTTTAGCTCAGATTTCCTCAACTACCAAATAACAGGAATGTATGAGTTGATTTGTGTAGTTTGCCTATGAAATTAACCCCACTTCCAAAGTCTTCTCTTTTCTAAAACACAAGTCGATAGCCCTTCTCTCCTACCTTCTAGCTACGGTACTGAAAGAAAAGCATACATGCCCCCCTCACTCCCAATCACTCCCCCACCACGAATGACCAAGCCTAATGACAGGCCAAATTAAAGTTTATCCAATAATTTTCATTTATTATTAACTTATTTCCTTAGGCCAGCACTGTGCTTGGTGCTGAAGCTTTACACTAATCTTCCCAACTCATAATTCTTGCCACATTATCAGAAAGTAAGGGGCTATTACATAATTACTGTATGTTTGGCTTTTGTAGCAAG